>NC_140249.1:14399742-14567242 GCF_949987555.1 Borostomias antarcticus | reverse complement strand
GACTCCCAAGCTGTCATTATTATCACATTCCCTGCAGGGAACGAAATCAAAAAGTAAATAAATAAATAAAAATGGGGAAAATAGAAACAGCAGGCGTGCGCACACAGATGTCCGCATGCCTACACACACACACACACACACACACACACCCGAACCCCGCCTGACATGCATGCTAACACGCGCTCGCACGCGCAACGCGACACACCTCAAACCTGACACGCTCGATGTCTAGATTGAGAGAGGGAGAGAGTCTATGAATGCATTATAGCGAGTAGCAGGTGCTCGTCCAGATGAATATTGCAATTGTGTTTATGCAAAAAACTTTTTTATCAACGACTTCATATGGCTCCATGAGTCTGAGACAGCTGAATGATTTCTGTGTAGCACTTACTCCTCTCTGGCAGTACTCATCAGTAACACCCTGTGCAGAATCACACTAAAGTATGGATTTGTGGGAGAGCTGATTTATTGTATGCTATAGAGCCAGGTGTTTCTGTGGTGGGAAAAATAGCTTACCTCTTAAGGACTGACGCATATAATAGATAGAGCTAGGGGTGACAAATATGAGAAATCACTTTCCCTCCTTGCTCTCTCTCTCTCTCTCTCTCTCTCCCTCTCTCTCTCTCTCCCTCCCTCTCACCTATCGCTCATGCATACGCAAGCATTTTATTTTTTCTCAGGTCAAAGGTCATACTCATGCTTGCATTAATCACCCGCTGCCTTGATTAGGCTACAGCCCCACCTTCCCGTCTGGTGTCCTTTCTCCTTATCAACGGGTCCCAGCGTGGTCAGACGTCTGTTGTCCGCCTCCGGACCTCTACCCCCTCACGTTGACGCGTTGCTCCCGAAGGTTCTCCACCGACACGCCGGGTCCAACTCCTGACTTAGGAGGCCTCACCTGGCTTAGCTTCTACGGTACCAATCTCAACTTCTCCTCTCACCGTCCTGCTTGATCATACCTGTTCCTCTGACTCTACATGTAGTCCCTACATGTAGTCCCCAAGACTACACTACCCACCATCCAATCCAATACAATACAATACAACTTTATTTATAGAGCACATTTAAAACAACAAGAGTTGACCAAAGTGCTTTCCATTTCAATCAATACAAAAAACACATCAGACAACACAATGGGACAATAGAAGCATAATGAAAGATAATAAAGAGCTACTCTGATAAACGCCAGGGAAAACGTGTTTTAGGCAGGACTTAAACACTCGAAGCGTTGGGGCCTAATGTGTGTGTGTGTGTGTGTGGGGGGGGGGGCAGCTCGTTACAGAGTTTGGGGGCAACAACGGCAAAGGGAGACGGAACCTTTTCCTGTGCTGTCCTTCGGCCTGGCCTACCTGTAGTCCCCCAGACTAAACTACTAGCCACCATGGGGGACAGGGCCTCTCCCTCCGCTGCCTCCCCCCAGGGTCTGATACCAGGGGCGTAGGTAGCATTTGAGCTTTGGTAGGGACACACTGGGTTGTTGTTGTTTCACGTCGTCTGGATTGAATCTGGGTGGTGGCCGAATCAGATTAATTTCCGTCGCCACTGATTGGGCAATGTGACAACGAATGACAAGGTTTATCCACAAAACCTACATCTGTTGAGTCAGACTATAATCTCACCTGTAACCCTGATGCATCTCCTGCCTCTCCTGATCCTGCCTTTCTGCTGCTTTGACCCCAAAAAATTAAATGTCCACATTTTTGTCTTCTTTTTTTCTGGTGGCATTTTGCCCTCCACTCACCATCTATCATAAAAGGGAAATGATTGACAATATCAAACTACTTGCAGACATGAAACACTCTTTTCCGTGTAGAGGCAAGGGAGGGAGGGAAAAGTAGGCTACTGTACGTTGTTGATTGGATAGCTTGCTGAATGCAGCTGTGAACCAGGCCTGAATTCCCAACCGTTTTGCTTTCGCAAGTTGTGAATGGTAATTAAAAACTAGTTTTCACTCTGCATTATTTTTGATAGGGACAATTCGTGTTTCCGTGGCTTTGGTATGGACATGTCCATAGCGTCCATACCTAAAACTAGCCTACAGTTGAAACTTTCACAACCGGGGCAAAGACTCACTTGTTTAAACTTGCCTATAATGTTGTGTTTTTTTATGTACAATGCCTGTCCTTTATAGTGTTCTAATGTGTGTTCTGTATCTAAATGTTTTCTGTTATGCACTGTTTTGTGAAAATTCTTTATAGATAATTAAATAATTCATATTGTTATAATTATTATTAAATTCATGTATACTGCCCCATGTTTCACTGTTCCAAATCATGACTCAAAGGCAGACTCCCCACATGTTAGCACAAATATCTACACATGTAGCAGTAGAGCAGCTCATCTCCACCAACACATTTAATACATTGTGAACACTTGGTACTATCTACTACAGTATGGCGCTAGCCTAGTGAGACCACATTGATCTAGCGAGCTGTCATTCTGTTTCTTTCTGTTCCATTTCTCTCTGTGTCGAACAAACCCTCTGGCGCGTCAGGTTACTATGGTGACCCCTTGTTTCCGTGTTCCTGAAGGGAACTGTCAGTGATTGGCTCATCAGCCTGTAGCTGAACTGACCTCTGGATTCGCCCTTTCCTCACTGACCAAACAGCGCAGGTGCTCATCCAGGCTCTTGTCATCGTTGTTGCTATTTCAACCAAATTACACAATGTCGCAATTTCTATGCAATTATGCATTATTATATGCAGGTTAAGGCAGCTCATTGTTTGAGGTAAGGGATATGTATTGAACTCGTGATTAGGGTTAAGGATTGGCTTTTGTTGGAAATTGTATTGACTCTGATCGTTGGCTCTGCGTTGTGTTTTTACTAACAATTAAATGAACTCTGCTTAAACCAATCACACACACTGAAGATCTCTTGATGAATGAAGATCCAACAGGGGATGGAGGGCTCCTTTATCTTATAGATGTTTCAGTCGAGATCACTTTTGTCAAATTTGAACATTTATTATACAAGCGGCATAATACATAGCATATGAATTTTGGCGGTGTGCTCTGTCCGGGGGGCCCCCTGCCTTCCACCGTCGTGGAAAGCGCTCCACCGGCGTGGAGCGCGTTAGCAGGGGGAGGCAATCTAGGTGTTCCCCCCCTCTGGGCCAAGCCCTTGGCCCAGAGAGCCAGGAAGGGGGAACGGCATCTAGCCCCCTGCCTCAATGACGATCAGAGTGGGCCGCGATCGGGAAGACGCTCGGAGGTAACTCAGCCCACTAAGACCGTCAAAGAGTGCCACAGGAGGACTGCTGTACATTATAGTCCCTGGTCCCCACGGGCCGACGCTTCGTGGGTTCCGCGGGAGATACAGCCTAGTGTCTCTGCGTCCATGGCGCCCGGAGGGACCGCTGGATGGCCATTCGGAGACGTAGCGGCCCACGTTCGCCACGGAAAGCCACAGAGACCAGCTAGCGGCTACTCTGGCATCCACCAGCCAACGCTGGTGGAATACCTGACAAACTACCCCCCAAAAGAACACACCAGCAACTCCGCGGCCCGCATGCGCAAAAGGGTTGACGGAGAGCGCTCTGACTGATGAGCCAGACAACATTTAATAGTGCACCAGCCACATGACCACCTGAATACACGGCACCCCCCAACCCAAACGACGGAGAGCGCTCTGACTGATGAACTGATGACTGAGGTACCCCCCAACCCAATGTCACAGTCCACTCATAGCTCTTTGGGCATCCAGAATATCCAGGACTCTAGGCCGTAGGTAGCGTTCATAAGCAGACAAAGACCATCGGCCCATGGACTTCAGGGTAGACACCGGGGCGATGGCGGCGGCGGTGGTTGCCGCTCCTATGCGGAGGGAGTGTGCAGGGAAGACCATCGGCCCATGGACTTCGGGGCAGACACCGGGGCGATGCGGCGGCGGTGTTTGCCGCTCCTATGCGGAGGGAGTGCGCAGTGTACCGGTCTGGTGGGAGCCCACACGCCTGGCAGAGGGTGCGGAGTCCGGCGGCGAACCAGGCTCTGGTCATGGGCTTTGCCTCTCTCGTCATGAAGAGGGGCTCCTCCTCACCGGACTGGGGTCAGCTCATCAGGTAGGAGCTCATGGAGGACAGAGGACAAAACAAGGTGTTAGTGCCTGATAGGTAAACGTTCACGCCGGCACCGGCTCAGTCCGCCTTTGAATGCTGCAGGTGCAGGACGAAATAGAGCGCGTGCAACGTGACATCACCCGAGTGAGGTCGTGCGCCGGGTTGAATGACAATGTGCGTGTAGAATATTCACCGACCCTAAGGAACCCATAGAAAGCTGTGAGAATGACTGTTACTAACATTAAATCCGAGTGACCACCAAAACACCCCTGCCTCAACCATGCGATTAACCTATGAACAAGCGAAGGAGTGAAGGGAAGACTTATATCCTTGCCTTGGGGATGCTCTTCGTGATGCCATGAAGGAGGAGCTGGATGGATCGGTACCCCAGCAGAGAAACGGTGGAGGGGTCCAGGCATCGCATGTGGAATTGAACACCTGCAACAATACTCTTAACCGACTGAGGCCGCAGCCGCCTAGACACGACACAATGAACTATGAATGCTGATAGCATTGAATATTCACAGGCATGACGTTTACATTGAATATGGAGCAGAACGTAGTGGACGCCGGGCCCGAGGTAGCGTTCGTATGCCGATGAAGGGGTCCAGGCAGCGCATGAGAAATTGTACACCTGCTACGACACTTTCAACCGATCGAGGCCGCAGCCGTCTGGATCCAACACGATGGACAAATAATGCTGATAAACCGAAATGCTAGCGGGCAAGAAGGTTCATCAAATGTGGAGCAGAACACAGCGAAAAGAGACCATGCAGTCGCATTGGTCAATGCGGTCCGGGCCAGACCAGCGCGCATGCATCGGGCAGCGGATACGGGAGGGCACGAGGGCATCGCTTGGTCCAGAACCATCTGCTGAAGAGGCAGACCAGGCCGGACAGGGCCGCAGCCGGGCACAGTCTGCAGAACTCTGTAAATCAAACAGGGAAACGAGTCAGCGATTCGATCGTTGAGGCCGGGGACGAGGATGCGTGGAGAAGAATTTCCCCCTGCCCGGACAGCCATGCGAGCAGCGCATGAATTATTGACGAATGGAATGTACGAACGATCATAGTTGATAAAATTCACGGTGCACCGTTATTGCAGAAGAGAAGCGTTTTCCTAGACCACTGAGGGGCCCCGCAAAATATTATCGACGATAGAGAAACTGCACGTCGCGCATAACACCCTATCCATCGTCCAGTCGACAACCGATCATGTCATGCACGCAGCATCATAATCAGGTGATTAGTCTTTGAAATAACGCAGAGGGCTAAATGCGAAGAGCAAAGCAGGATTCCAACGCAGCGTATAATGACACATCCGACATTGAAGCGTGACAAGCGCAGCATACATCCCTTTTACATTTAGAATAAAAGCCCGTAAACCCTGCCCCAAACACCGCGGAGGAGCAGGCGACGAACGTAAATGGTGGAAGGAATAAGCACCGCGTTAAACCAAAACAGCCAGGATAGACACGCACACGCAGCAGATTGCAGAGCATAATGGCTTGTATCAATTGATGACAATGCACAATTTACAGTACGTTGCCCTAAGGAACCATGCAGTAGCCCGATGCTACTGACCCAAACTATTTATAAAGCCAATAAACTGCAATAATTGGTAAGGCATCATCGCAGTCGTTGGCCCCGAAACGAGGTTTGGACATGGCCGAAGCAATCGGCCATACGATCCAGGCCTACCAGACAGGCGAGACAGCCGTAATATTATTATTATATTTATTGCGTCTTCATTTCTTCATTTACATTCATTTATTCATTTCTCATTTATCTTTATATCGTTTGCATCTCCGGAAGCAATTTCGATGCGATCATGAACGTCAGTCCCTACCAGAATATGTAGGGGTGGGACGTATACCCACCTCCCATGTTCTCTGGAAAGCGCATTGTGCCGCCTCGGGCATGAAATGCGCTATCAAACAAGCTTAGATTGATTGATTGGGACACAGCTAGCATTAGCCACACCGAACGGCTAACGCTAGCTGCGTGGCGGCACTCGCAATATGGGTGCTAGCGAGTAGAGTGCAGTTCAGCTGGAACCCTCGGGCTGCAACAAATTGAAACGCGAGAATCATGAGCTAGTATTAGCAATCTAACATAATGATGCCCCGACGTGCAATACGGGAACCTTGACGAACGCCAGCTAGTTAGCAACGAGCGGTACAGCCTGTCATGCAGCCAGCGAATCCACGAACGAGCCACGAGGGGAGGACTTGATGAACCAAAACATAACGAGAATCAACATAGCACGTCCACGCCCGAACTGCAAACATTTCAATGGTGAATGCACCCGGCGTACATCGACAGTTGAGTAATTGCGGCAGACGAGGCATGGACAACCTCCGACATCAGCGGCTCATGAATGAAACCCAGTGACCGGCGGCGTAGGCAATGCTTAAAACGAACTTACAACGCAAGCTATGCGAGCAACGAACCATACGCAAGTATGGCACGACGGTGCTACAGGGAGACGGGCACCTCGGCCTCGGAAGCCGGTGCTCCATGACGCCACTAAACGGACCCCCAAACCACGGACCGGAGAGGACGACGCGGGCAGAGAGGAACGCAAGAGCAGAGAACGCGGAAGCAGCGAGGACACCGCGGGCAGCAGGTAGCAAACGCACCAAACCATAGCACGGAACGCGACAGAGACGCGGAGCAGCGAGCGCGCAGACACGAGCAATAGCAGTAATGGCAGCGGACGCCAGAGCAGAGAACGCGGAAGCAGCGAGCATGCAATGCACAACCAGCAGTAATGGCAAGCGCGAACAATGACATGTTTTGACAGCTTAAATACATGCGCTCTAGTAAGCTGACCAATGCTATGACAGCTACAGTCAGCTGGTGCTGGCGTCATGCGTGACTGATTAACCTCTGCTGACCCCCCCGGGCGTGACGTACGTGCCTCGTCTGAATTTGCGTCGGAGACTTCATTTATTGCATAATCAAGTAAAAGTAGTGTTACAACTCTGCTCCTCGACCAGAAGCCTGTTTTCACAAAGGAGACACTCACAACAAAGAGACACATTCTTATCACCATCTTAAGTTGCCTTCTCGCCCGCCTCGTCTCCTGAGCATAAGATGCCCAGACCACCAGGTTATCTTGACCCCTCTGGCTCGTGCATCACACATCTAGCAGGGCAAGGACACATGGTGTGAGGAGGCTTCAGCTAACAGATAAGAATGTTCTCAACCATAAAACATCACTTACTGAGAGGTCTAAGAGACGGCAAACCAGCACCCTTTGTCTCTACAATATTGAGGCCTGGCATTTTAACCCTGTGTCAGAAAATACTGTACTTAGACAAATAAATTAGTAAATACTAGTCAAATCTCTCAGATTACACACCAACAAAAAGAACTAGACCCCCCCACCACCACCACCACTTCCCCCTTTTTAATACATACTACTATGGGATTTTGGCAACGTAAGTGGCAATGGTAAAAAGAGTGATTAATGGGAATTGAATGTATTAACATAGGTGTCAACATGCCCCTGTGGCAGAAGAGGATGCATTTCTGTACATTACTACATTACATTACGGTCATTTAGCAGACACTTTTATCTCAAAGCGACTTGCGATAAGCTTCCCTCCTGACAGCATTGTGAGCATGTCCTCCGTCTCAAACACAGAGAAGTCTCTCCGGGATGTTAAGGGATCAGAGATGTGCCCAGGGACAAGTGGCCTGTGTGTGGTCAGGTTTAGTATGGCTGGTGCACTGCCAGCGCCTGGCTTCGTTTATCAGTGATTTGTGGGTCCGGAGGGCTCTGTGCTGCTCTACCCTACATCTCCACTGACACCCCGGGCCTTGCTATCTCTCTCTGTGTTATTGGAGGGTGCTGATGGGAAATATCTAGCAGCCCTACCCCCTGACACGGCGACTACCACCTCTGTGGCCTCAGCCTGGCTCTTAACTCTACTGTCAAGATCTAAAAGACAAAAGGGCTCTTGTTGCCGCTCCCCAGAGTATGGTCACAACTCAATTTGCTCGCAGGTGACAAAGTTTTCAACCCAGCTGAGAGTTATACCTGCCTGGCTTTTTTGCTCCTTTGCGCTCTCCCTCTCTCTCTGTGTCAGTATATGTCAGTCGCTCCACTTATCTCCCTCCTCTTTCCTGCATGGCGCTTTCAATTTATCTGGATATCTTTGGACAGGGGTCTCAACAGCTTTCCCTTTCTTTCTTTCTTTCTTTCTTTCTTGCGTGGCCTCAACGGGACAAAGTGAGAGATTCAAACTGAGGTAGTGTAGACAAACTCCACTCCAATTCTCCCTTCATTTTAGCTGGGCCTCCTAAATATGGTCATGAAGCAATAGGCACTGCCCTTCTCTCATAGGTAACACTAGGGAAATCTATTTCCACATACCACCTACCTGTAGCTTCACTGGCAGGGGGTTTGTGTGCGGTTCATATATGGGCCGGAACTAAGCCGATCTGGGCCATATATGGGCCGGAACTAAGCCATAAGTGCTGCATCTTGCCCATATATGGCTCAGATCGGCTTGCTATGGTGTGTCATGATATTCTATTGCCACCCAAAAAAGTTCAGTTGAATCTTATTACCAACCGTGCCCTTTAAAACAACATATTCTACATCACTGGATCAACATGAATGGATGAATACGTTCTGGCATCCATAGAGAAAAATGAATAGTATGCTATTTGAAACCCTGGTATTTCCTTTTGTATTTCTCTCCAATATAATATATTTTATATATAATATTTTTTCATTATGTAAGATAACAAGAGCAAAGTATATATATATATATATATATATATATATATATATAGTTCATCTAAAGTAAGGACAGAAAAGGTTCAGCTTCTGCACTGTTGATTTTAGATTTCAATCATGTGGATGGTGTGACCTTTCCCCAGAAGGCCCTAATCAGTCTGGCCCGCTCCGCCCTGTGTAGTTTCAGACAAGTCTGGCAGCTGGTGAGCAAACTACTGTCAGAGGACTACCATCAGCTCCCTTCCCACCTCGCCCTTTCTCTCACTCTTTACTTCTCTCTCTCTCTCTGATGTGTACTGGATGCTTCTCATGTAACCTTTCCCTTGAACTATAGAGTAGTTTCACCGTAGGGGTTAATTGGTCCCTTTCTGCTTTCTCAGTATGTACCTGCAGTCTACGTGCACCCTGGGCAATAGGGGGTGAAGAGTCAATATCGTCATGAGATCGAATATGAGAGGGAAATACCGTAGACGATTATTTCAATTATTTTTAACGACGCCATTATCCCTGTGTAGCACACCAGAAGGCTCAGGCATCAATGCCATTCTCCTTGTGAGTGATCACTGATTGGTCTTCATGTTTATTCACCACCCACGGGCCAGTGGTCCACGGTAATTTCCTATCCCTCCCAAGGACAATTTAGGCAGATATCATGAATAAAAATGATCTTAATAATGTCACAGGGAAAGGATCTACAGTACAGAAACCATGAATACCATTACTGGTGGGTCTGGTCCTGATAACTCCAGAGCTATTTGGTCACAGCAACAATTATAGGCCCCCAAGACCCCCCCTTTAATCTCTGTTTTCCATGCTTTCAACAATGCATCCACATGTATGTATGTATGTATGTATGTGTGTGTGTGTGTGCGTGCGTGCGTGCGTGCGTGCGTGTATGTATGTATGTATGTATGTACGTATGTGGTGCTAACAATGCATATATTTGTCTCTGTTACTGTATCTAAATTTCAACTACATAAGTAGTCCAAAGCACTTCATGGCTTCCTTTGGATGTGATGCCAATATCTGAAATTGGAATGCTCAACACACGGCATCACAGTACCACTATGTTTGGTATTTTTTTCAGTATGAGAGGGATAGAAAAGGGGGGTTGTCTTATAATCAGGGTCATCTTATATTCGGGTTAATACTGCAGTTGCCAGAGTAAAGGCAACAATCTGTCGATGTCTGGAAGTGAGAGCTGAGTTCTTAAGCTGCAGAGCTGATGAGAAAATGGGAGGCAGGTGCGCTGGTGGAAATGGAAAACAGGTGTGCTTTAGGACCCAGGAACCAGGGGAGAGAGGGGACGAGTGAGACACGACCAGGCCATCCACACATACACACACACACCACAGAGAAACACACGCTTCTCTTATTTGGTTGTCCATCGAATCCGATGATGACATCCACTTCTGTCTTTTATCTGTGAATTCTTTGAGGGCTGAATAGTCCTATCCTGGACTCACAGGTCCTATTGCAGGTAAGACCCAAAGGCAGCTGATGCTTGTTCAGTTCATTGTTAATGGTACAGTCTTCAGGGAGAATCCTCCCTACATGGAACTACTGACAGCTGTTCATCAGCAACAGTGAAGGCCATAGACGGATCATGAAAAAATGGGCCCCTGGGCCTGGACTTGTAGAGAGCCCCCCTCCCTACCAGCTCCCCCCACCCCCCTACAGCCTCCCCCTCCCTACCAGCTCCCCCCACCCCCCTACAGCCCCAAACTTTAATAGTGCCCTCTATAGACTAGTTTTATAGCCTTCTCATGTATATATGGAAAGGTAGCCTACATTCCCACCCATTAGAGTAACCAGTAGGCTATAGAAAATATGTGGCCCACACAAGTTTTTCTCTTTTTGTAAAAGACGTGGGCCCCAAAAAACTGTTCAAAATATTAATGTATTTTTTATGTTTCTGTAAGGAATCTCATCCTAAATTTCTACCGGTGTCCCGGCAAGAAGAAATGCAAAGGGCCCCTTGAGGTCTTGGGCCCCTGGGCCTGCGCCCAGTAGGCCCGTTCGGTAATATGTCTTTGGTGAAGGCAGGTGGTGTGGATGGGATGTTGTCACTCCATTGGCACACTACTTCCGTTGTGGCAGTGCATATGGTCAATCCCATCCTGCTGTAGGCTCTCACTGCTGCAGCAAAGTCAGACTGGAGGTCCTGTGGAGTGTGAGACACAAGAGCGCAGTGGTCTACTGCTCAAGGACCATCTCTCTATGCAGTTTGATGGTTTCTTGGAGCATCCTAATATTGAACAGGTTCACTACCACACGGCTGCTGTCCTCAATCTCCTTGTGGATAAGTAGGGTGATGTGTAGGAATATGTTAAAGAGCACTGGTGCTAGCACACACCCCTGCCTGGCCCCTGTATGCACAAGGAGGGGGTCATCTCCCGCCTGGACTACTTTAACTCCCTCCTTGCTGGGGCCCGGCATCAGCCATTAAACCCCTGGAACAGAAAGATGCAGCTTGCCTGGTGTTCAACCACCCCAAGTTCTCTCATACAACTTTCCTTCTCTGTTCTCTACACTGGCTCCCTGTAGCAACTCGCATCCAGTTTAAAACTCTGGTACTAGCCTACAGGGCAATTAATGGAACAGCTTCCTCCTACCTCCAAGCCAGGGTCAAACCCTGCACATTACATTTTACATTATATTACAGTCCTTTAGCAGACACTTTTAATCAAAGCTCTGCTACCTCGGTGCAACTGGTTGCACCATCACTCCGAGGCCCCTGCGGTCGATTGACACGGTCACGGCTCTTCTCTGTCCTGGCCCCGCAGTGGTGGAATGTCCTGCCCACTGATGTCAGGACAGCAGAGTCGCTGCCCATCTTTCGCCACAGTTCTATTGTACTAAGTTTGCTATTCTTACACTTTGCCTTCAGCACTAGATTATGCTCTGGCAAGTAGTAGTACATTGACTTTTCCTACGTTAAATGTAATTATTGTAAGTCGCGTTGGACAAAAGCATCAGCTAAATGACTTTAATGTAATGTAAATGTAATGTAATGAAAAAAACGGTAAGTAATTGAACACTGCATCATCAAAGCAGTAGCATGTTTTGCTGACAGATTTATTCAGAATAAAAATGATGAAATATGGAGATACAAGCTATGTAGCTCCTGACCGTTGGGTGTCATTCGCTCTGTTTCTCATTCCAGGAGACGCTCGTTCCATCTACTGTGCGGTGTAGAATGGACTATCATTTACTGAGACATCAGATGTACTTCGCAAAAAAAAGAAAAGAACTGTGGGTGCCTCCAGGTGGTGGGCTCTGTATGACGGACAAACAAACAAACAAGCAAATAAACAAACAAATAAACAAATGTGCAGGGATCTGAAGTCCCTTCACCTAAGAGGAACAATCACATCTGAGATGATGGCCAATGGCTGTTTCCATTGCCAAGTGAATTTTAAGCAAACTTTAGAAAGTTCTCAAAAAAGAAAATGTGAATTAGGCATGTTTCCATCAACTGGTTTGGAGTGAGGTGTAGTTTCATCAGAAGTTGGCGGTATAGCTACATCAAACAGTCGGTGATGTAGAGGTTGTGAACATTTAAGAAAATGGAGAGAGGTCTTCAGGAATTTATTTCAATCGGGGCAAATTGTAATTTATCTTTCATGTCAGCTGTATTGGCCATGTTTCATGCTGTCTGGAGCTGCACAGTTGATGGAAACATTTATTTTCGGTTTCTAATACTTGAGGCAGACAGAGAGAGGGTCATTACTAAGTAGTTGGTCTCCTGCCTGTGATTCATGCATTCCATGAAAGGGATGAGAGGCTTGGGAGAAACAAGCTGTGAAGAAGCCTGGTGTGAAGAAGTCAACATATCCCAAGAGAGGATATATATAATGTATAGAAATCATAAACACATTAACTATAGCGAAGTAATTGTGCCATTAGAGCTACCTGTACTGTGCAGCATGGAGTAGGCATCCCTTACCTCCCTCCAATACCCTTGACCTAGATGGCTAAACTTCCAGGGGGAACTGAGAATTAAAAAAGAGAGAAAATACAATTATATGAAGAAAAAGTAACACATTAGGTGATCAAATATAGTATTTTCCTTGAACTGCGGGGTAAGGGGATGGATGTTCTCATAACATGAGCGTAGAGTGCAGCTAGGGGTGTATTCCTAGGGACTTATTCTTCCCTCATCTGTACCTCCGAGGGAGGAAGGGGTCAAGACAAAGGTTGGTTGAATCACACAAATTACAGATGTCACAGTGGCTCGATCCTAGTGTTCACACTGGGTGAATGTAGTCTGGGTGCTATTATTATGCATGGGTTAGACTTTTAACAATGACCACGGTCTATTTCCATTAATGTGGTGTGAAATGCTTCCTGAGATCATGGCCATCCTGCCCTAGCAGGCTTGCGATGTTCAAACTTATATTTTCCTCCTCATCCTGCCAGTAATTTCAATAATGTATCTTTTATAAGCTCATGACTTTGAGGAACAATTTTACTACACAAAGGTCCTCAATTTAACTGAGATGTACTAAGTCATTTTGCCACATGTTCTTAATCAATGATCCAGGTTCCTCTTAAAGTCAAATTGAACCTTTTGTGCAGGAAATCTACAGTATGTTTGAAGTACTGGCATGGCAAACAGCAAACAAACATTCTATAACCAGCAAATCAATTGTGATAAAAAAAAGAAGATATTTAGACCCAAAGTGTAAATCCTTCAAATCTGCTGGTATAAAGCGAGTGGTGTGAGGTCCCTCTCCTGCAGGCTACCCAGAAAACTCACCCTGCAACCCAGCCTACGCATTCCACCAGCTACCCTGCACTTCCAGGCTAGCATAGACGGCCAACCGCACAGAACATTACAGCTAAATATGTCTGAAGAAGGGCTTGTAGCCCGAAACATCACCTCTGTGTCAATTAAAAATCCTGGGAGCATATTTCTGGTGTTCAGACTCTACTTTTCCTGATGAGCAAAATATGTCCCCTCATAATAAAAAAGGACTTGTGTAGGCTACACCTTTGCACACCACTACACCTTTGTATGTACTGCGTTAATGTTATGCACTCTGCAGGCCTACGGGCTACCGTATGGATGTTATGTATGTATGATACTGAGCGACGTTCTCCCTCCCCCTGCCCTAGCGGTGTGTAAACCTTTAGTTTTGTGACACATTAGACTCTTACATACTTAGGCCTACATGCAGCTACTGTGTTCTTAAAAAGATATTCATGCATAATCCGGGTTGTCTAAACAATCAATACTGTACATCCTAACAGCATTTCACAAGCAAAAACATACGGACGTATAAGGTGTCTCATGTCATTCAGTACAACGCAGAGTGCCCCCTCAATTTTTTTTTGTCATAATCAAAAGTTTAGATATCCATGCGTAGACTGGCAGAAATATTTTTCTTTTATTTTGAATACCACTTTAAAAAAAAAAAAAAAAAAGATTCTATCAGTGTTGAATGAATGACATTAGACGTCAGTGACCCATAATATATAGGCTACTGTATGCTCCCATCCAGGTCATGCCTGTTATTATATGATCTATCTGGTCATCTTACCCCAGAGAGGAGCCCAGACCTGACCTCTAACCCCATCTGGATTCTGAAAAGGTGATGGTATTGTGGAGCAGCCGTCCATTTAGAAACACATTTTCAGACTCCAGAGGGGTTTAGGTCCAGACTCATCTCTGGGGTAAGATGACCAAATAGATGACAACAGGAATGTGTTTGTTTTATTTCTTTGTAAATGATGCTTCTTCTCCTCATCAGAAGCACAAAACACTGTCTGTGGATGTGGTTGTCATTAAGCTGAAAGCTAAATGTTGAGGATTTTTTTGTTTGTTGCAAAACTCAAAAAACAAATGAAAACAGCTTGCATCTACTGTGAGCAGTAGGCTAATTCAATTGTGAGTGGTGAAACACACTGATCTACTGAGCAACTGTGTTGCATATTCATTCCGGTCTCCCGACATTGGAACCAGACCTTAATTTACATTTTAGTCGTTTAGCAGATGCTTTAATCCAAAGTGACTTAGACCTCACCTGAAACTTCAGTTATACCATATGACTCCTGAAATCCCCCCACCCTTGTTGGCGTATACATATATACTGAATTATAACCTTCCCTAGGAGTTTTACAGCAGTAAATTA
Organism: Borostomias antarcticus; assembly: GCF_949987555.1. Classification (NCBI taxonomy): domain Eukaryota; kingdom Metazoa; phylum Chordata; class Actinopteri; order Stomiiformes; family Stomiidae; genus Borostomias; species Borostomias antarcticus. The sequence goes on along the minus strand of NC_140249.1, from coordinate 14,552,298 downwards.
GGACATGGAGTTACACAAAGCGTTTAATTCAAATTGCTATTAGTCAGCTTGGGTCAACCTCTCTCCTCCTCGGCCATGGAGTGGCCAAGATTCAGGTGGGCCGGGCCGGGCTAGTTGTTTGGCCACAGGGGCTGGTGACAGGGTTGGTTTATGTTAGGGTAAAAATTAGTTCTGTACAACGTTACAATGACGGGCCGCTCACACGCTTGCGTTTGATGCGTCAACATTGACGGATGCCATTCACTTTCAATGGCTGCAGCCAAATGGCATTCTGGTTCCGTTGTTGTCCCGGTGCGTTGCGTTGCCGGCGTTGTTAGCATCGAAAGTTGAGAAATGTTAAACTTTCAGATGCGTTGCTGGAGCTGCCGACCAATCAGATGTCTTGACGGAGAAAGATGTCATCGCAAGGCGGGATTTTCACATTTTTCGATACCAAGATGGAGGACAAACTTATCATCGCTGTTTGTTTGCAGGATAGGATGTACCCAATACCTGCGGGCACCACGTTCACGTCGCCTCAACCACAATGCATAGACGATCGCCACACGATCGACCAGATTAGCATCCATGACAGTACTAAACGAAAAGCCGGGTGGGTTTTCAAAATAGTGGACGCAAGCAGGTTCGGAGAATCTACTGGCTGTTGCGAGCGCAGTTTCGGACAATGTGATTGGTTGTTGTTGCGTGCGGCAGACACGCCTTCCGCCATACGTTGATGGACACGCATCAAACGCAAGCGTGTGAGCGCAGAGTGAGAAGATAAGGGGTTGGGGTCACAGAGAGGTTTGGAGGATGTGTGTGTGTGTTTGTAAAGGGGGGCTAAGTACCTTGGTAAACTGTTTTCTTTACAACCAGGGTGAGATAGAAAGTACAGGCTTCAGTGCTCTATGTCCTGGGGAACATTACGACATACACCTGGAAGTCTAGATGAGTGGGCAGGAAAGGGGGAGTTACAGTCTTCTGCCTTAAATTGTGGGGCACAGATTGCACTGGGCACTCTCTCAACTGACCAGCCTTGCTGCAGGTTGCTTGTGTAGTGGAAATAAATCTGATCGAAAGTAAAGGATTTGCCAAGGTTCGCTCAAAGAGGTTAAGTCTGATTTATTAAGAAAACATACGAGCGCAAGGACTTCAGGATAACGCACGTGAGTGGTTCATCCAAACAGAAGAAGTGAAGAAGTCTGGTCTTGCGTGGCCTTATATAATAATCAATACATGGATGTGACGCTTCCAGAGATTTGGTTGGCTAACCCATCTGTACACGTCATAATAAAGTGGCGGACATCATCAACAGTGGTCAAGAGTACAGACACGTGTATGAGAAAACGCGGTACTTTGAATAGGTTTCAGGTGAGGACAATGGAACAATGGAAAGGTCACCCTAGGCCAGACTGATAGTCTGGGGTGTGTCGACCTCCTGGAGAGGTCATCCTGTTATAAATGAGGTTAGCACAGATAGGGGTTTTGCATGTGAAAGGTTGAGGGAGGTAGATTGAAACTACAATTTCTATGACACTTGACAAGAAGCCACACTCGAGTGTTTCTAACAATCCTTGGATGAATAAACTGGTAACTCTGTTGAACTGATTTGCTTCTTAACCCATATTGAACGAAAAATTCTACAACAACATTTACACAATCATTTAATAGAAATCATGTCGGCTGCTCTGAGTTTCACGCTTGCACACACAGCTACTGTACTGATATTCTGTTTCCCTAAAAATGAGCTCCACCAGAGGTCAGCTCAACATCTGAGCACTTGGATGCTGATAGGAGGGAGTGTGCCTACCAAAGTCCAGGTGGCTGCTATTGGGGTGGCTGTGGCTCAGGAGGTAGAGCAGGTTGTTAAATGATTGCAGGGTCGTTGGTTCGAATCCCGGCTCCTCATGTCCACTTTTGAAGTGTCCTTGGGTAAAGCACTGAATCTCAAATTGCTCCCGATAAGCAGGCTAACACCACCATTGGTGTGTGAATGTGTGAGTGAATAAAAAAGCTTTACAAGATGACCCGGCCAAATGCGCCAAGCTCAGCAACGATAGGAGTATGTGCTTTGTTAAAAGCAAAATGGTTCATCTTGACACCACCTAAGTGAGACACACTATTGTCTTGTTATGTGTTGTCTATAGTCTCTAAGCAGTAGTAGACCAGTTTGCTGCTGGCAGAGAAGAAGAGGCAGTCAGGTCTGACAGAGGGAGAGCCAGGATCCAGTAATGTGCCCAGAATAATCCCTTCTGTTTTGTTTGTTTAGATCACTTGTTTTGATTCATTTTTTGATCCTTATTTTGTTTTGATTATTGTATTGAAAACGCATGAAACTTTGCAGATACGTCAGTCCCGGTGAGAAATTTGATATTTCATGGGTGACGGAAATGGGCGTGGCAAAACAGCTCAAGAGCACCCCCTGGAAAATTTAAAATGGCGAGCCCCACCTTTCACTTTGATGTAGGTGAACGAAATTCGGTGGGCATATGTAGTTCATTGAGACACACTAAAATGTCTCACGGAGCTATACCCAACATCCAACAGGAAGTCAGCCATTTTGCTCTTAATATGCCATTTTTTCATTGTTTTACCATTTCCATGCCACATACTTTAACGAACTCTTCCTACAGATTTAATCCGATCAACATAAAAAAAAAATAGTTTTCACCAAACACCCTTGCCGTGGCGCCCCGCCAATTTTTGACATTTTCGCCATAAAACAGGAAGTCCTCTTAACTCCTACGTACATTATCCGATTTGCACCTAATTGCTCACGCTTCATGAAGGTCGCATCCTGAACACATCTATGCTAGTATTGAGTCAAACTTATAGCGCCACCTACTGGTGAATTTGGCGGCCTAAACATCCATGAAAACGCTTGAAACTTGCCATATACGTCAGTCCCGTAAAAAAAAAAAAAATGTCATGGGTGCCGGAAATGGGCGTGGCAAAACGGCTCCAGAGCGCCCCCTGGAAAATTTAAAATGGCGAGCCCAACCTTCCAGTTTTTCGTAGGCAAACGAAAGTTGATTGACCATTTTGCTCGTTTTTGACATTTCCAACCCTCGTACTTTAACGAACTCCTCCTACAGATTTCATCTGATCGACTTCACACTTGGTCTGCTTCATCTGAAGACCTTTCTGATCGCTCACTGCTGCTCGCAGCCCTAGTTTTGATTATTGTTTTGATTATTTTGCTCAATCACAGGATATACTCTAGGTATGTTTTTGATTATTATTTTGTTTTGTTAACATCCTCAACTAGCACTTCCTTATATTAAAAGTTTGGAACAACCACAACTGGTTGAAAAAGCAATCTCGGTACTGTACCGTCTGTTTGGCATCTGCACCTTTGGCTAGTGGCTAGCATGGCTGTCATAACGGGATGCATGGAAGCCTGAAAACATATTCACCAAAGGCTAGTGGAACATGACGAAAGTAAGATCCCTGGAGATAGTGCAGGTGCTTACTTTCTAAATGTAGAGACGTCAGAAAAGCCTGTTGAGTAGCAACCAAAATGTCATTACACAGCAGGCAAGTAAAGACATGCCAGTTGATGGAGCATTAGTGGCTATTATGAAAGTTAGCCACACGGGAGATAAAGTAGAGCCTGCTTCTAGCCTGGAAACCATTGCTGTTAATCATGGCAACATCCTAGAATTGGTTATTCTCTTGAGCAACGACTCATCAACGACTTGAGCATCTTTCTCCAGCAGCATGTAAACACAGCATAGAGAATTGCTATTGGGTGAAATACACTTACTGTATCTCCAAAATGGCAAGTTTTGACAATGTTGAAAAGAACATTCCAATTTCTTTGTTTTTGAACATACAGTAGAATCACATATGATGAGCCGTTTAATACCTTTGGTCCCAGGGCTGAGAGGTGTTCAGGGGTTGTAAAGGGTAGTCCCAGCTTTCAATTGATTTTTTGAAGGAAAAAAACTAAATTCCCCATTCCTACAATGTCATTGGAATGGCCTACAAATTAGTATTAGCACTGTATAATATAATACAACAGTATATTAGGATTAACACTGTCCATCACACAGGTAGCCTGTGAGAGAAGCTTCTTAACAGTGAAATTCACTAACGAAAACACAGACTTGGGAGCGCTTGAACCCAGAAACACATGGAGGGAATCATGCTGATGTGCACTGAGGAAGAGTCATGTATTACCGTATCCCGTCTTAGGACAACAATTCTGTAATTAAAGCTGCTTCGCAGCGATGAGGCGGGGCCAGGCAATTTCCGACAAGTTTAGGAGCAATAAGCGAGAGAATAGGACAACAAGAAAGTTGAACTTCCAATGTTCATTTTGTACATTCGTATCGTAAAACATTTGTAAAACATTTTGATGCGTTGTAAGCTCGATTTTGATAATTCAACAATGGTCAATGAGTTTGTGAATTACAGTCTGAAGATCCAGTGTAGCAAGTTTGGTGTTAATTGATTGAAAAATGTTGGATGAGATATGTTTATTAATTTTTACAGGTTTTGTTTGCTTTTCTTCATAATTGAACATTAACTTCAGCAGCTGTGTACTCAGTCAGTTGCCAATCAATCGATTTAGTCATTGTAATCCTCGGCGGGGGTTGGGTAGGGTTGCCAACAGCGATGTCTCCGATTCGTGGAGCTTGTGTTGGATTATGGGTAACGTAGTTTTCTCTGTATGAAGTGTTGGTTTCAGAGGACAGAATTAAACATATTTTAAAAAAATCAATTTTTGAGATAAAATTCTCAAAAAAAATCATACTACATCTTGGATATGTGGCTAATGTTGTCACTTTTTATGAGGACAATCAGACATTGATTTGGCGAGAATTAATAGGAACTATATATAGAACTGTTAACAGTAAAACTTTTTGATGTGCTGTGGGCTCAATTTTTCATATTTCAAAAATCTGTGAGGATCGTTTGGTGAGGACAGTCTGAAGATACAGTAGATCAATTTTGGTGTCAATTGAACTAAAAATGTGGGAGGAGATAGGTTTGATAGGTTTTACAGTTTATGAAGAAATCAGAGTGATGGACTTCAAAATTCCTGCAAGGTCAAAGCGTATGAAAGTTTTGTCTCACTTGGGCCTACATTCACGTGGTGGTTTTACAGTGATAGCACCTATGGCTGATTTGTTATGATTTTTTTAAGTTTTCAACTTTAGACTGTTGCTGTAGCGCCACCTTCAGGTTTATTGACCTACAATGCAGGTTGAGGACTTTGGGTATACTACTGGAGCTATGTGCAAATCTTGGTGATTTTTTGTCCACGGGAAGTTAGACTTCAGTGGAAGATGGAGAATAATAATAATAATCAAGATTCCTGCAAGGTCAGAGTGTATGAAAGTTTTGTCTCACTTGGGCCTACATTCACGTGGTGGTTTTACTGTGATGGCACCTATGGCTGATTTGTTATGATTTTTTAAAGTTTTAAACTTTAGACTTTTGCTGTAGCGCCACCTTCAGCTTTATTGACCTACAATGCAGGTTGAGGACTTTGGGTTTAGTACTGGAGCTATGTGCACATTTTTGTGATTTTTTGTCCACAGGAAGTTAAGACTTCAGTGGAAGATGGAGAATAATAATAATAAGTAAAACATTTTAATGCATTGTAAGCTCAATTTTGATAATTCAATAATCTGGTCAATGAGTTTGTGAATGACAGTTTGAAGATCCAGTGTAGCAACTTTAGTATTAATTGATTGAAAAATGTGGGTTACAGGTTTTGTTAGCTTTTTTTTTTCATAATTGAACATTAACTTCAGCAGCTGTGTACTCAGTCAGTTGCCAATCAATCAATTTAGTCATTGTAATCCTCGGCGGGGGTTGGGTAGGGTTGCCAACAGCGATGTCTCAGATTCGTGGAGCTTGCGTTGGATTGTGGGTAATGTAGTTTTCTCTGTATGAAGTGTTGGTTTCAGAGGACAGAATTAAACATATTTTTAAAAATTCAATTTTTGAGATAAAATTCTGAAAAAAATCATACTACATCTTGGATATGTGGCCAATGTTGTCACTCTTTATGAGGATGATCAGACATTGATTTGGCGAGAATTAATAGGAACTATACAGAACTGTTAACAGTAAAACTTTTTGAAGTGCTGTGGGCTCTATTTTTCATATTTCAAAAATCTGTGAGGATCGTTTGGTAAGGACAGTCTGAAGATACAGTAGATCGATTTTGGTGTCAATTGAACAAAAAATGTGGGAGGAGATATGTTTGATAGGTTTTACAGTTTATGAAGAAATCAGAGTGATGGACTTCAAAATTCCTGCAAGGTCAAAGCGTATGAAAGTTTTGTCTCACTTGGGACTACATTCACGTGGTGGTTTTACAGTGATAGCACCTATGGCTGATTTGTTATGATTTTTTTAAGTTTTAAACTTTAGACTGTTGCTGTAGCGCCACCTTCAGGTTTATTGACCTACAATGCAGGTTGAGGACTTTGGGTATAGGTCTGGAGCTTTGTGCAAATTTTGGCGATTTTTTGTCCACGGGAAGTTAGACTTCAGTGGAAGATGGAGAATAATAATAATAATATAGGCAAATACAATAGGGTTCCGGCAGCTACGCTGCCTGGCCCCTAATAAACACAGTTGCAGAGACCTGTCCACTGTTCAGGCATTCATTCATGTTTCAAGGCTGGACATGTTTTCTTGAAGGTACACTCATGCACAGAGAAGTTGACAAATAAGACTATGATGTCCTTAGCAAGTTGCCGAGAACAGTGCAATACTTTTATGTTTAATTATTCATATTTGAAGTTTGGACATCTTTAGTTGTGAACAGTAATTTGACCTGAATATATTTATATTTTATATAAATGTTTGAGGGTTGGACATTCACACTTAAACCCAGGAACATCTGGAGGCATTCATGCACATGTGCACTGAGAAAGACGTTCTCATGACTTTGGACAATGACACTGTAATAAAGCAGAGACCAGTGCAGTGCTTAGGCATTCAGTTAATGTTCATGCACAGGGAAATATAGATGATGGTATCCTCCAATAGTTATACTGTGAATAAGTTGGAGAGAACAGACCAATACTTTTATATTTAATCATGTATGAGGGTTGTAGTTCAGTCATTTTAACTTTTAAAGTACAATGTTCTCATAATTGTGAAAATACACTAAAGTTGTGAAGCTACGCTCATTTGCATGCAATTGGAAGTGAAGATGTTCTAGAAAATTCACACCCAGGTAGGGAAGTTAGTGGTGCAGGTTCATGAGCAATCTTTACTACCCTCTGCTGGTGTGCAATGGCATTGGCAACTCCTGATTGGTCTGGTGTTATGAACAGACACATGTCACGTATAGAAACGGCTGCACTTCAGTTTTATTCATAGTTTTTGTCGTAATGAAATTAATGATGAAATGTTTAGTTGTTAGAGTGGTGTCAGTTGGTGATTTGAATATCCACACATTTTTGTAAGCTGCCGCCACTCCTAGAATCGATTCGATTCTGATTCACAAGGTTCAGAATTGATTATCACGATTCAATTCGATTCGATTCAATATCGATTTGGTTAGTGTTACTGTGACCTTAATTACATGACTGCCAAGTTATGCAACACATCAATACTAGGGCTGAATGAATGAATTAATCATTGAATGAATGAATTAACTATTCATTCCTTCATTTATTCATTCATTAAATAAAAGATCGATTTTGGGATTCATGAATCGATTCTGATGATTTTTTAACCCAGCCCTAGCCACTCCTACAGTTTTATCAGTTCATATACATATAAAAAAGAATAAAATCCGCTCTTACTAACATCCAAATGTCTAAGCGATGCCATTTATAGTTTTTGAAATATTCTGTTATTAAAAGGTGGAATGTTCAGAGCTCCAATCTAGCGGCAGTTGTAATTTCAAATTCATACCGGTTTTCTGACTGGTCACTACTCCTACCTACTACACAGAAGTATATCTCAAAATGTTCATCTGGTTCCCAGGATTCCTAAGGTGTAAATATATCTAAGCTGTGCCATTTACTGTATACTGTGGTGAACCTGCTGTGGGAGGGGACATTCACAGGGGGTGTTGCACAATCACGAACTGATTGAACTGATTTTTTGTGCTATCATGGACCGCCGTGTGGTTGCAAAGTGATGTGACTCTGAGGGTAAAAGAGAGGGCGAGGAGTTTGTTCGGGGGTACTGGAGAGTATCCTAACTTTTCACCTGCTGTGAGCCGTACACTCAGGGCAGGAGGGTGTCACTTGCAGCTAACAGGGCTGCCGCACAGAAGACAGACAGACAGACAGAAAGACAGACAGACAGACAGACAGACAGACAGACAGACAGACATTATTTCCCCGGGAACTGGGACGGTGCCATAAGCCTAGACCCCGTGGGAGGGTCTCGTCAGTCGGCAGGTTTAACCCTCATCATTAGGCGCCGGCTCAGCTGCCAGAACTCTCCTGTACAGCATTTGCCAATATTCTGAATCTTCCTCTTCTTCCTCCTAGGAAGTCTGACTTCCCATGCATGAAAAATCACCAAAATGTGCACATAGGTCCAGTCCTATGCCATAAGTCCTCAACTGGCATTGGGGGTCAATAGTCCTGATGGTGGTGCTACAGCAACCGTCTAAAGTTTAAAACCTAAACAAATCATAACAAATCAGCCACACATGCCATCACTGTGTAACCACCACCAACCTGTAGGCCCAAGTGAGCAGAAACTTATGATTTGAGCTGGCAGGAATTATGAAGTGCATCACTCTGTTTTTCTCAAAAACTGTAAAACCTATCAAACCCTACTCCTCCCACATGTTTTGGTCAATTGGTCACCCCAATTGCTACATTACACCTTCAGACTGTCCTAATACTCACAGATTTTTGAAATATCAAAAACTGAGCCGACAGTGCATCAACATGTTTTACTGTAAACAGTACTGTATGCAGTTACTGCAACTCACTCAATACATCTCTAATGTTCTATGAAAAAAAGTCACATTTTCATGACATGGTAGTTGTAGTTTTATCTCAAAAACTGAATTTTTGATAGTATTTTGAAGTCTGTCCTCATTATGTTCCCTCAAACTAGTGCTCTTCATACATCTAAAAAAATACACTACCCACAATCCAAAAGTGCAACTGCAATTTCTCATCAATCAGAGATGTTGTTAGCAACCGTCTAAATTGACTGATTGAAAGGACACCTGTGCCACTGATTGCTTGATTGGTTTCCTCTCGTCCTGTTAGTCATATAGCTTACATGTAGATCCCCTCTTTATTCATTATTTGCTGTAGCTGTACATTATCCCTGGTGTTTCTTGTGCCATCTTCTAAGCTTGTAAGCTTTGTCTGTTTTCAAAACCTCCTACTACTATACTACATACTGCATTCTGTATGTACTGCATACTGTACTGATTTTCATAGCAGTATGCAACGGCTAAATGGATTCATTTCTGCAGTATGCTAGCCCAGTACATCGCATGCATGATTGTATTATACAAGACAGATCAACTGGACTCATTTTGGCTCTCATGATTGAAATATAAAATGACACACAGACATGAGATCAACTGGACAAATTTAATTGAAATTATGCAAGTACAGTAGGACCCCACTTATCCGAACCCAACAGGACCGAAGGTCGTTCGTATCTCTGAAATGTCTGAATGACTGAAACATATGTTGAAATGAACCACATTCAATAGGTGGTATACTTGTTTCATATAGACTCATAATAGACCGATAAATACCCTTTATTACTTGTGAAAATGCATCAAAATTGCAATCAAATAGCCAACTAAACTCATACAGCCTAGCCTATAATAGGCCTACAGTAGCCTAGAATAAAATAAACAAATTTCCACTTGAGTGCATGCTTTGATCAAATACAGTACTTTATTCTCAAATGAGGCCTACGCTGCATCAATAGGCTACTGTATTCGCAGAACAAAATGGCATAGCCTAAAAACAACCCAACATTAGAACAATTAGAGCAAATGATAATAAATAAATAAATAAATAAATAAATGAAATGACAGACAAGTTGTCGTGTCTTAGGCTATTGCAGCCTAAACAACCGATGTAGGCTAACGTGGCCTAGGCTGTAGGCTATTATTTAACAAATACAGTAGGCCTAGTAGGCTAATCTACATGCTTACAACACGTCTGTGTTCCTGAAGTCCATTAACTGGGAACGAAAAATGACTCGATACCCCTGCTTCAGGTTGCTGACGCGCTTTCTGGCTACCAAGGAATGCAGCTCTCGCGCAGACTCGTTTGCGTTTTGCGCTCGACATTAAAGTAACAAAGAAATTAAACGTGACAGTAGGCTACAACCTACAGGCAACATGTAGTTAACAGTACTGTAATGAAAATCCCACCAGTAACCAGATAGCAGGCTCAAAAAAAAAGAGTTTTTAAAGCCTGTCCGGTAGACCGGGAGGTTCGGATCTCTGAAGTTCGGATGAGTGGGGTCCTACTGTATTTCAAGTATTACTGTATCGCTTTGAGATCTGTTTCAGATGTACATGCACACGGAGCAGCTGGGTTCCCAATCGTGGGGAGGTGTGTTGGGAGCGCGGCTGTAATCACCACCTACGCTCAGACTACCCCTATTTGCATGGAAACTAGAGCGGGCGAGCACAGTAGCCCTCCCGTTCCCCTCACCCTTTATTGGCCTTGCGTAGCCAGAATGGGTCTGGAATGTATCTCCGCGCTAAGATAGGTGGGTTAGAGTCTCACATCTTAATTGGTACCGGAGATAATGTATTCATTATTATACATTAACATAATGAAAATGGCCTCTCCTCTGCTCAGCTCCCGTCAGTGTGTGACCTCAACACAGGCTTGCTTCAGTCTTTAGTACCAGTGACACAGACCTAGGGACAACTCACCTTACCATGCATCCAGATTGATACTGGGGATACCAAACCGATCAGGATAGCCCCATAGAGTCTCTCTTCACCTGCAACAGGTGTCAGATCACGTGAAGCAGATGCAAGATAAAGGGATTATACGCCCCTTGTGTAGCCCATGGGCTGTGCCCATTGAGCCGGTGCGCAAGAAGGGAGGTACACTAATGCCTTGTTTACACCTAGCCGGGGATCTGGGAAAACGGTGATATTTATCTGCGTTTGTACCTGTCGTTTACACGTAAACAGAGGTTTTAACCCACTGAAAACAAATGTTTGAAAAACTCCGGCCAAAGTGGAGATTTAGGAAAACTCTGTTTTTTCGTTTGCATGTAAACAGAGGAATGTATGTATGCGACAGAAAATGCATTGCGTCAGGTGTGCGACCTTTGTTTACAGTGTTTGCTCCTCTGACGTGCTCTAATAATCATGGATGCTAAAGCGATGTTCGTTTTATGTTAGTGCAAAGTATGTTGGTGTGTTTGCATTTGCAAATACAACTGCTTTATTATGATAACGTGTCTTCGTGCTTCTCGTTACACTGCCACCTACAGCCGTAGAGTGCTCTTGGTGGCGTATTTATGCGGGTGGCGGCATATTTATGCGGGTTCGTGTGCACAATTTTATTTTTTAAAACGGAGAGGGGGAAATATAAGTTTATGTTAATACCCGTGTATGTATAAACGAAGCCTAAGATTTTGTGTCGATTACAGGAAGCTTAATGATGTCACTGCCAAAGATGCGTATCCTCTTCCAAGAATTGACGATGCTTTGGACAGCCTGACTAATGCTACCCTGTTCTCCACCCGCGACCTTGCCAGTGGTTACCATCAGGTCGAGGTTAATCCTGAAGACAGGCTTAAAACATTACCCACCAGGCAAGGGCTGTTCGAGGTTAATGTTCTGACCTTTGGCCTATTTAATGCACCTAATACATTTCAGAGGCTTATGGATCTAGTGCTGGCACATTTATAATGGACATGTTTAGTATATTTGAATGACATTGTCTTTGGCTGTACATTCCCAGAGCATCTCAGTCGTTTGGATGAGGTCCTGTCCAAGCTGCGCACCGCTAATTAGAAAGTGAAGCCATCTAAATGCAATCTTTTCTGCACTTCCAGTCCAGTTCTGGGTCACAGAGTGGCCAGTGCCGAGGACCCAGACAGAAGTTAGAAACTTTTTCGGGTTAGCCTCTTATTATAGGCGCTTTATAAAAGGCTTTGCTGACAACGCTTGTCCCTTGCACCAACTGACAGAGAAGGGAGGGAAATTCAAGTGGGGGGATGACTGCCAGCAGGCATTTATGAAGTTAAAGTCCAGCTTGATTACCATGCCAGTTTTGGCTCAGCCCGACCCCAAAACAGGTTTACTTAAGATACAGATGCTAGTGATGTGGGGATTGGTGCTGTATTTATGGGTTTCAAATGTAGTCCTCGACCTGCCACATTGGGGACCAACACAGGTGTTTCAAATGAATGAATTAGTTCTACTGTATAGGATTCTATGCAGTAGAGCCAATCAGATAAATTGAAACACCTGTGTTGGTCCCCAATATGGCAGGTCTAGGACTACATTTGAAACCCATGAATTGTCCCAGGAGGATGGGGGTGTAGAGCACGTACTGGCTTATGCCAGTAGGGCGCTGACAAAGGAAGAGTGCAGATATGCCACCACTAAAAAGGATATATTGGCCTTAACCAAGTTTTTTAACCATTACTTGTTGGGGAAGGAGTTCACTCTATGCACCGACCATGGCTCCTTGCAGTGGTTACATAATTTCCAGGGCCTGGAGGGGCAGTTAGCTCGGTGGGTCTAGCAATTGGCCTGTTATAATTACAAAATAGTGCACCGCCCTGGAAAACAACATGTCAATGCTGATGCCTTGTCTTGGTTTGCCTGCCTTCGCTGAGGGGGCCTGCCCCCCCCCCCTTATCTACGGACCCCCCGACCACCTTGTGTGCACCAGTTACATCACAAAGGATACGGCTCTTAACTGGTTTCGATCTTATCTATCCGACAGATCTTTCTTTGTTTCTATCGGATAATTCTCCTCATCCTCTGCTCCCCTCACATGTGGTGTTCCCCAGGGGTCTATTCTTGGGCTGCTACTATTCTCCATCTACATGCTTCCCCTGGATCAGATCCTCCGTAACCACAATATCAACTTTCACTGTTATGCGGACGACACTCAACTCTTTGTTCCTCTCACTGGTAGCCACACTGATGAACTTGACCATGTTATGTCTTGTCTCCCAAGACTGGATGTCGCAAAACTTCCTCCAGCTGAATGAGTCAAAGTCTGAGGTCTTCCTATTTGGCCCCTTGAATTTAACCAAGCACTTTAAAATACATCTTGGTAATCTGTCCGCCAATGTTAGACACTCCGCCCGTAACCTGGGTGTAATCCTCGACTCTGAGCTGTGTTTTGATATACAAATAACCAAGGTTGATCAGTCATATTTTCTTCAAATCAAGAACATAAAAAATTGTCTTTCCCAAACAGACCTTGAAAAAGTCATCCATGCATTAATTTCATCACGCTTAGATTACTGTAATTCCCTGTATTCAGAGCTCATTCAAAAAACAATCTCTCGCCTCCAGCTTGTCCAAAACTCAGCTGGCAGACTCCTAACAAATACCAGGAGACAAGACCATATCACCCCCATTCTTGCATCACTTCACTGGCTACCAGTTAGATATAGGATTCATTTTAAACTCCTACTCTACTTTAGTTGGCCTTGCTCCCACCTATATCACAGACCTACATTCACCCTATGTGCCTAGTCCCTGCCTACGCTCCTCAGGTAGGGCTCTCCTTACTGTTCCCTCTGCTCGCCTCGTCACCAAGGTGACCGGGCCTTTTCCGTTCGAGCCCCACAGCTGTGGAACTCCCTACCTGAGCTTAGGTTAGCAGACTCAGCGCCTTCTTTTAAATCACATGTTAAAACCTACCTTAACAGGGAGGCGTTTTATAGTAATGTCTGATTGATTGTCTATCCCTCTTTGATCTCTTCTATTCTGCTTTTACTATGCCTTCTGTCTCATAGTGTCCATATCGCTCTGTAAGCATTCAGTTATTCTATGCTTTATTATGTTTTGCCATTTTAATTGTTGTTTTTTTAAATTATGCTTTGCTATTTTATTCTGTGTATTATTCTTCTGTGTTTTGTAAAGCACCTTGTAACTATGTTTTGAAAGGTGCTATATAAAAAGTGTATTATTATTATTATTATTATCAGTTTGCACAGTACAAACTCAGGGGCAGGGGTCCCCCGAGTTAGACCTTGAGGATGAACTGGCCCAAGCTCAGCAGGATGATGGTAAAATTAGTCAGCTACTTCAACTTAAAGGGGGTGCTGCAGTCAGGCAGGTAGACCTGCAGGGTAGGCCAGACCTGAAGAAGTATGTCCCAGTGTGGGACCAACTTCGGATACAGGGCCACCGTTTAGTTTGTGTCGTGCCCCCCCACTCGCCCACCCGCCCCCCCTCAAACAACACAGGTTGTGTTACCTAGGCCCATGGTCTCTGCTGTGCTGTCCACTTTATATAATGCAGTCACTGGAGGATGTTTGGGAATTCAGAAATTGCAGGCAAAAGTGAAAGACCAGTTTTCCTGGCCAGGATTGGCCAGGAAGACGTGATTGGTTTGGAGACGTGAAGCAGTGGTGCAGGGCGTGTGGACAGCGCGTCCCGTAAGGATCAGGGACAGCCTCCTTGTGCTCCCCCGACTCCATCAGTCTCCTCCCAGCCTCACCAACGTATAGTCCTTGACGTTCTGGGACCCCTACCAGGAACCCAAAGAAAGAACAGGTATGTTCTTGTTATCGGTAATTACTTTTCAAAGTGGACAGAAGCGTTCCCCATGCCCAACCAAGAGGTCCACACCATTGCCCATATCCTAGCAGAGGAGTGGGTGTGTCGGGTTGGGGGCCCCCCACAGTATTCATTCTGATCAAGGAAGGAACTTTGAGTCTAACCTGTTTAAGGAGCTGTGTAGACTATTAGACATGAACAAAACACGCACACCCCCTTATCATGCACAGTCGAGCGGTCAGGTTAGGAGATTTAATCGCACCCTGTTATCCATGTTGTCCCTGTTTGTTGATGCTAACCAACTGAATTGGGATGCTTTGTTGCCATATGCCCTGATGGCTTACACGAGTAGTGTTCATGCAAGCACAGGTTAGGGGTGGCCCCCCCAAGACCAGTTTACTTCTGTTAGTGATTATGTGACTAGGACTGCATCCTCACCATCACTGTATGGCAGCTTGATTATGTCGAGGAGTTCACAAATCTGAGAAGTTTACTCAAGGACAATGCATGCAGTAGCCTAAAGACATCAGCATAAGGCTTGGGAAAGCATGCAGTGCACTTCAGTACCAGCTGGGAATAAAAGCAGTACAGACTAAAAACCAAGATCAGACTGTATAACAGCAATGTTAAAGGGGTCCACGTACATTTGAGTCTCTGATGGGCCTACTAACACACAAAGTATGAAGTGAAACAACCCTGTAATTTTGTTGTGGTCAGCCAAAATGAAAACATAAGAAAGAAAGTCAGTCCCTGCAAGCCATCATATCAAATCTTCAAATCTCCCGTGTCACTTTACGTCACGTTCGGGGACCCCGCTAGCTAGCTGGATATACTAAGCAGCACAGATGGTCTCCCAAGCTCAAATGACAGCAGAGCCGAGTGGATACATTTTATTTTTGATGGCAACGTTCCCGCTGAAATTGGCAAAACACTGGCAGTGTGTGATAGACATTTTTTGCCCGAGTGCTTTTCCAACCTGGGTCAATATATGCAGGATTTTCAGATAAACTCTTTCTGAATGATCAAGCAACACCAACTGTCCGTGGAAATTATGCAGAAACTGTAAGTAACTATGCTGTTTGTTTGCATAAAGCACTAACGCTAGCCATCTTACAGAAAAACTCCTCTTTTGCCTCAACCCGGATGCTTGTCTCATCATATGTTAGAGTAACATTAGTGGAATGAAATTGGTAGACTTCTAGTTCATCGAGCGGTCATTAAAAATTATCAAATGTTAAGAACTGGACATCATTGGATTCCCCTTGGCCTACAGAATCTAGCTTTTATTGTTTGTAGTCGAATAGTGTCATATAGCCTGGTCTCTAGCCTTGATCTTAGCTGAGCTTATTTGCATATGAAAAAATGCTCAATCCGCTCAATCTGATTTTGTGGTGAACAGAGGGGTATAGAGGCATCCTAGAACGCTTATTCTGAGTGGTATTTTCAGCAAAAATACTCAATGGCATGTTTTGGGGACCCCAACGACTTTAAATATTAAAGTTATTATATTAAAGATATTACATTGTTTACCATAATAGTGTCACAGGGTGACAGTGTGTGTGTGTGTGTGTGGGGGGGGGGGGGTCCACTACCTCACATGTGTGAATGTGACAATGCAACCCCTCCCCCTCACCTGCCATTGCAAGTTGATTAGCACCAATGATTTCCACCTGGGGGATTGACTCACAAGGGGGTGAGGTGTGGTTTCCTCGGGGGCATAGTTTCTTACGTAATATACAAGTGGAGAGCAGAGAGAGCGAGGGACTGCATGGGCAGAGAGGGACAGACTGCATGGAGTGAGACGGGTCAGGCTTTGTTTGACATTTTATTGTTTAGAACAGTGGTTCTCAAACTTTTTCTGCTCAAGGCACACCAAAGGGCAAGCCAAAATCTCAAGGCACACCTATGTTCATATCCATGCAAAATAGCCCCTATAACACGTGCTATTACTCTTATGACTCAATGTTAATTTTTATTTAATGCCTATTTGCTAATGCCAAACAATACAAACATCTATATAACTCAAAATATTTATTAACAAAATAATTGAAGAATTAATTTAAAGCTTTATAGATTTAAATCAAAGCAGCAATACACCCATTAAACCAGACAGGTCACAACATTAAAGTGAGGTCATGGAACTTAAGAGGAAGAGACAGAAGTGCGTATGTGTGTGTGTGTGTGTGTGTGTGTGTGTGTGTCTGTGTGTGTGTATGTGTGTGTGTGTGTGTGTGTGAGCGAGAGAGAGAGAGAAGGAGAGAGAGAGAGAGAGAGAGAGAGAGGAGGGGTAGACAGCAGTAGGCTTATCCCTGGTGTACAGTAATCACTCTTTACAGAGAGAAGGCCTGAGAATGAAAACTAATTTGTATAACAGGAACTACTAAACACAATTAAACTGAGTATGCATTCAGTTAAAAAAACTAAAAACTTTTGTCTAAAATTGTGCTGTGAGTGTGCAGGTGAGGCAAGCAGGAATGGGATCCTGGAAGCACAGCACAAAAGCACAGAAAAAAGACTATTAATCTTTTAGAAAGTTTCAGAAATATAATATCTTATTATCTATTCATCATTTATATGTATATACACCTTGATGATTATTTAATTATGAATGGATAGTTATTGAAATGAGGCTAACAGATCCTTATTATAATGTGTTGCCAAATTGTAGGCCTAATTAGCCTATGATGTGTTAAAGAAATTATAAGTGTAATTTAAAATTGAATCAGTTACATTTACTATTATCAGTAAGTTTTGCCTACTTACAAGCTAGTGAGACATGTGCCTGTCGCTGGCCGCAGATTTTCTAAATCCTTGGTGTTACTGAAGAGAGGGCCACTAGCAAGTCCTGTTCAACAGAGAGGCGCGACCTGCTCGTTCTTCATATACCCCAGAGTAGAGAACGGCAGCTCACACAGGTAGGTAGTGGGGAACTTAAGAAGTTGCTCAATAGCGTGGCTGGAGATGGTCGGGTACTCTGATGCAGAAGCCAACCAAAACTGATCCAGAGGGAGCTCTCTCAATTTGAGTTTCAGTGTGCGGTCCATACGGAGCTCTGCGCATTCCTCTCTCTCTCAAAGTGAGATTTTCTGTTGCTGCTTCCTGGTTTAATGGGTCTCGAATCCAGTCATAAGCTGTGTTCAGAATCGCTCCCTATTCACTATATAGTGCACTATATAGGGTGTCAGCCATTTTGTTTGTAGTGCCCGAATTCTCCACAGAATCTTCGTTCCCTATATAGTCCACTATTTATTACCCACAATTCACCTTGATTTGCAAGGAACAGTGCATGTACTGTTTACATCCAAACACCTTAAACCTTTGTTCCTCTCTCACTTTTGTAATTCCAAACACCTCCTGAACCTCTGTCTTCCTCCTCACCAAGACAGGAAGGGCCTCACACTTCAACTTTCCCGTCCTGGCTCAGGCCTTTTGTTCCTTTGTCTATATTCAAAGTGTACCGCGCTTTTCTTTTCATCCCTCGACCACTGTTTGATCCGTCACCTTACTATGACGTACAATGGAGTAGCCAATCACATCCTGGAGGCACCGTACCTGTGTTTTGCTTGAATATAAGGCAGAGCAAGACCCAGGAGCGGCGCTTCGCTGGATAAACCACTCTTGTTGCGTTGTCCAGGAAGTCCTTGCGCTTGTATGTTTTCACAATAAACCAGACTTAACCTTTTGAGCGAATCTTGGTAAATCCTTTTGACTAGATCAGTTAAATTCCATTACAATTTGGCGACGGAAATGGCAAAAAGGGAGAACTATCTACGTGTTGCTTCGGGATTCCAGTGGATTAATTGGTCGACAGACGTGTCGGTCCATTATAGTGGGCTCGGAAAGTCAATCTTCTCTCTTGCGCCAGAGCGCACGCTGAGATTATTTCCTCAGTTCTTCCACTGGATTCTTGAACTCACAGGTACGTTTCAACGAACCCTCTTATGGTTTTATGCTTGGTATTTGCCTTGGTTTCGTTTCAGATTGTGTTGGTCTAGATTGTTGAAAACAAGTTGCCCCGGGGTGGGTTTAGTAACGGTCTAAGTAGTTGTGACTCAACAATAGCGATATATTATATTGTATTGTTCTTTGACTTCGTCCTTGTTTCGTTACTAGGGTTTATGCCTTTCAGAAGAGGTGTGACTTTGGTCTCGTGATTTGTTCCCCTGCAGTTGATGTACAGTTTAGGTTGTTTATCGGTTGCAGTTTAGAACGGTTTTGAGTTAATACGCCAAAGTTGGCACAGAACGGGCTTCCCTTTGGCCGGTCGCGGGTGGAATTAAAACCGCAAAGCCGTTGTATGTTTTCTCAACGAAGGTAGCTACTGGGAGTGGCTTGGTAGTGTCCGGTCCGCAGTTCTTGGAGAAACGTTTGTCCCTTTTATCCCGGGTGGTTGGGTAGCTTCCAGCCAAGAGGGCTGGGGGTCAGCCGAGTGTTGTAACGCGGGCCTTTGTTCGTCTTTTGTGTTCTGTGTCCCTGCACGGGGTTGTTAGTCTTTGTTGTTTACTGTTGGAGCTTCGGCTCTTGCCTTGTATTGTTTGTTAAGCGCGCCTATTATCCAGGTAAGTATGTTGTACACTGTTTCGACTGTTAAATCCTAACTGCTAGATCTAGTAGCTGGTCGTCTGGGAGACGCAGAAAACACCACTCCGCTCTCCGGTGATCCGCCATCGAGCCAGAGGGAGAACAAAGGACTAGTTGCTGGGTGAGTTACTTAGCGGTTTAATGTGTCTTTGTTTCTTTCGAAATTGTATTCTTTCCCGCCGTGAGTTAACTATAAGGTTTCCTTTCATTGCTGTTTTGGGGTTTTAGGCTGCGTCGTGTTCATTAGGGATTCGACTGCTAGCTTGCCGCTTAATATCGTCAATTTGTCTAGCCCTGATGAGATTGTTGCGCTGAAGCATTATTCTGTGAGCGTTTGTTGGCAGATTTCGTTATGTGCTAAAGCATTTTCGATTTCTTACATCCCCATCCGACACTTGGTGTTAAATTCTTAGCTAAGATTCGGGCTCAGCTAGAGGTGTTTGAGATGACTAGATTAGGAAGGGAGCCTGGAAATGCGATAGATTGGAATGCATTCAGGAAGTGGGAAATAGTCGCACGAGTGTTTTTTCAAGTCAGAAAGCGTAGCTGAGGAACTTAATCAGCGAGATGAATATTCAGAGTCCCTTCCCCCTCCTATTCATTCTGTTTTGAACTCTATCACGCCGACTCGGCACTCAGAGCTTACACATCCTTCCCGAACTATGTCTGTTTCACTCGCTGTTGTAGCTGCCGCCCCGCCTCCCAACTCTGTTTTTCCGTCTGCTCCCAACCAACAACGACCACAGGGCCGTCACATGAACAATAAGAACCGTAGTGTTAGAAACAGAACAGAGCACAGGATGGAAGACAGGAAGGGAAACAGACCTGATACATGTTTTAATTGTGGTAAAGTTGGTCACTGGATTAGAGAATGTCACAGTTACCGCAAGATAAAAGAAATGGAGAATTCTCAAACCTGGGATTCGGCGCCACCTGCTGGAGTTCCCTTGAACAACCCACAAGGTAGATTTTAAATAGCCAATATAGACCCATTTTTTTAAGGTAAATAAACAGGACAAGACAGATGTAGCTGAGGACGTGAGGTTTGTGCATGATAGTGGGGGGATAGATAATGTTTGCCAGTGTCTTAATCTGAATACAGCATCTCCTAACCCAATTATATATTTTTAATGTTTATGTTAAATATCTCATGTTTATAGTTTGAGGCACATTCATCGGGTCTGAGTGTTTTTCTGAGGGTTTTTACAGACACCTGTCGTTCCGGGAGTGATGGGGGAATGCCGAACCAGGAGACGGGCACAGGACCGGAAGTGGAGATGGAGGTTACCGGCCTGTTTCCCTACAGATGGGCCATGTCACCGACTCACCGTGAACGACAGATAAGTATGACATAGGGAAGAGACCATTTTTTCCGAAGCGTGCCAAATACTCTGTTAGATAATAGATATTTTGTTAATTGCAAATGAAGCAAGTTCATTTTAGTGTTATTTTGTTGAGACAATAATTTTTTTATTTTATTTCATAAAATCGCGAGAGAAATTCTAAGAGCAAAATCCAATTGCCTTGATCATGACTGGGGACTGGGCGTGTTAAAGTAATTCTTACACTGCCCCTGATGTCACTGTAGGCTACTGCAGAGCCTAGATCCCTACTACTGTCCGATTCGATAAATGGACAAAAGCTAGGTCCCCACTGACAAACTACATAGACTGACGAGCCCGACTGGCTCTAACGACACTTGAACAGACACCCTGTTTAAGTTTACCTGACTGAGTAACACCATTTTTCCCCAAAGCAGGATCATCTCCTGCCAGGAAGAGGGGATGATAGAATGTGGCTTGCACTTAACAATGTTTCTGAGTATCTTCAACAGACTGCTGATAACCGTTCCTGACCAAAAAGGGGGTTCCTGACCAAAGAGGGGAACAGGGAGACCAGACCAGAGGACTCTCCTTTTGCTCTTCTGTTTTGTCTCTGTTGTCTCTCTCATCTGTGGATTCACAGGTCTCTCCTCCCATGTCTCTCAAAGACATTGCCGACCTGCCCCGTATGAAGTCCCCACTAAGGAAAGGTGACCATTCCGGACGCCAGAGAGGGCTTCTTCTTATCATCTCCAACCAGGCCGTTGGGTCCTGATCCGCGACCTGGGGCCGTACCAGATTCAACTCACCACGCAGACGGCTGCCAGAGTAGCTGAGAGAACTTCGACGCCGTTGCGTCCCAAACCCAGGAGCAGATGAGCAGCCTGAGAACAGGCCAGAAAACATGGAAGAGAAAGAGATGTAGCGGGGTGAACCTACCCGTCAAAGAGATGTAGCGGGGTGAACCTACCCGTCAAAGAGATGTAGCGGGGTGAACCTACCCGTCAAAGATGGAACAATCAGGACCATGGCATTCTGGCCTGTGTGGAATAGCTGTCAAAAGTAGCTGAGAGGACGGTCCATGCAGCCGAACCAGAGATCTCAAAGGCAAAGCAGTGGGCCGCCACACTGTCCTCTCCTCTGATGAGCAATCGGAGACTGACCTTGCCGGTCACCTCCTTCTCGTGGTTGTTGTTATGACAACGTAGACAAGCTCAACAGCAATGACTGCACCTCTAACCGCACACACCGGAACCTACGTTGAACATTCAGAGACGCAAACATGGAAGCTACGATCCAGAAGAAATGACATGCGATTATTCACAACAGGAGTGAATGAACTTTGAAATTATCTTAAAAAAATATCATATTTGTTTACAAGAGTTACAATGGTTGAAACATGAGTTGATAAATAGGTTTGGGTTTTTCCTCTAAATTGACCAAGAGGTTTTTTGCCCCTCTTACACTGGTAACCATTCATCTTTTTACCTTGTTTCAAACTTTAAATCAAGGTTTTTGGTGAATGGTTGTCCACTTTTAGACTATAAATAGTATATAATCATGTCATCTTTTTTACCTTGTTTCCTGTCATATTTCTGAAACAAGGGGTTTTGGTGCGTGATTTTGCACGTGGAAAGAAAATAATGTATTTTTTTGTTAAATATTTCACAATAAAAAAAAATTATATATATTTTTTTGCTCCACCTAGTGGAGAGATTACTTCCTTTCCACATGAATAGCATAGCTGAATGTTTACACTTTGTGTTTGGATTTTATATTTTATTTTTGTGTACCTGTTCAGGCACAAATGGGGGATTGTTATAGAATTTACATCCAAACACCTTAAACCTTTGTTCCTCTCTCTCTTTTGTAATTCCAAACACCTCCTGAACCTCTGTCTTCCTCCTCACCAAGACAGGAAGGGCCTCACACTTCAACTTTCCCGTCCTGGCTCAGGCCTTTTGTTCCTTTGTCTATATTCAAAGTGTACCGCGCTTTTCTTTTCATCCCTCGACCACTGTTTGATATCCGTCACCTTACTATGACGTACAATGGAGTAGCCAATCACATCCTGGAGGCACCGTACCTGTGTTTTGCTTGAATATAAGGCAGAGCAAGACCCAGGAGCGGCGCTTCGCTGGATAAACCACTCTTGTTGCGTTGTCCAGAAAGTCCTTGCGCTCGTATGTTTTCACAATAAACCAGACTTAACCTTTTGAGCGAATCTTGGTAAATCCTTTTGACTAGATCAGTTAAATTCCATTACAGTACCCTACATTTTCTCCGTTCCCTAGGTAGTTCACTACATGGTGAACCCTATATAGGGAATAGGGAGTGAGGGAACGAGGGAGCGATTCCGAACACAGCTATAGTCCTCGATGTCGTCCACATGTGGGAAGTAGCGCTCAAACCTCTCTTTTAGGCCGGATTCATAGTCGACGCAAACTACATAAGCGCAAGCAATGCAAGCTTCGCAAGGCCACGCAAGATCTCGTTGTGTCCTTGCGTGTGTCATGCCGAAATTTGTCACTTGACGCAAGCAATAATGCAATTCCTTGCGTTTCCACAAAACAAAACACAGAACGCAAGCTCTCGAGTCATGTTGGAGCTTGCGTTCATAACGTAGCTTGCGTTGTTTACGTCGACTATAAATCACGGTGCGCAGCAAATACAGCGCGCTCTCTGTCTGCCTGGGGCGCGGCTCCTTGTCAGTAGGAACATTTCGAATTTGATTATGAAGTATTCCAGCCAATCCGAATCGAATATTTACACAGGCCATGAACTAATAATAAAATAACCATTATAATATTTATTTATTTATTATTATTTTACATAAATTGTCACAAAATTGCACGGCACACCCGGACTTGCCTCACAGCACACCAGTGTGCCGCGGCACACCGTTTGAGAACCACTGGTTTAGAGGACAACCCCTTGAGATGCATCATCTCGTTTTCAAGGGGGTCCTCGAGACACAGGACAAAGACAATACAACACATGCACATTCACACTTAATAGAGCTCTCCCTCACCCCACCCCACCCGACCCACCAACTCCCTACTGAAGACAACCTCCATATGTAATACATGTATGCACAATTATGAAGAGGTAAGAGGAAAAATATGTACATAAAATAAATAAATAAAAAGTATACCAAATATGTGGGTAGCCTATATAAAACAAAACAGACAAAAAGAGTCATCCTTAGCCTTATAATTGATTTGTTTGTTTTGTATTATAGCTTGGCATGCTGGGGCCATCCGAGTTTCCTTTGTTGTGTTGAGTTGGCATGTAATGCTAGTTTTACATATTTTTGCTATGGACCCAATGTGAATGGACTAGTTGCCTCTGGCCTTAAAACTCAGATTGTGGGGATTACCTAGTGACTGCCAGTCTCACCCATAGGGGCCCTATCGCCTGCTGGAAGGAGAAGCTTCAGTGAGGCCTGGACGTCAGACTCCTACTGCCCTCTGGGACCTGCATTTAAAAGACTTTTAGCTGGGACTCTTTCCTTTTATTGTCAAAACAAATACTTTTTTGAAGCTTGAACTGTGCTGGCTTGGTCAGGGTTTTCCTCCCCGTTATGATAGGACACTTTGAAGTCAGTTCTGCTGTACAGGTCAGAATGCTGGCGAGTTGTTGAGCGTGACATAAAGAAGATCAATGTATTCCACAACGGATGCCTCCAGAGGATACGTCTCACCTTCTGGCCGGAAAGGATTTCCAATGAGGACCTGTATAAAAACACAAACTGTCGCAATGTGGTGCTGGAAATTAAACGCCGGCTCCAATGGCTAGGACATGTCCTCAGAATGGACTAGGACTGTGTCCCCAAAGTACCCTTGAGATCGACTCCACCTGGAAAGAGGAAACGAGAGAGGCCAAAAACAACCTGGTGAAGAACTGTGACCTCTGAACTGAAAACGGCTACCCTACCCTGGGGCAAGGCAGAGCATGCTGTACAGGACAGGACCTGATGGAAGCAGATAGTCACAGCCTTATTTCTCTCTAGGAACGAAGAGGGTCAAGTAAGTAAGCACCACTGTGAATACACACACATACACTGTGAATAACAAGGTTGTAGAGAATAGTGCGCTATCGCAGACTTACATATTGCTATAATAAATGATATCTCAAGTATAATAGTTGTGATATGAAGTGCCAACGTGGGTTAGCCTGATATCAGACAGAATTGTGGACTCATTACACTCCATTCAATTCTTCAGTCTGATGTTGCTTCCACTCAACTGTTTCCATGAGGGAGGGAGATTTGATTATAACGTCATTGCTGATGCACAGCCATGACAACCATAGACCATATGACAACACGGAGAGAAGTGAAACAGTCATGTAATCGTAGTTGGCTTCTGTAATGAACAGGGGGTAGACTACTTTGCTTCTACCACCAACTACAGTAGGACCCCACTTATCCGAACCCAACGGGACCGAAGGTCGTTCGTATCTCTGAAATGTCCGGATGACTGAAATCTATGTTAAAATGCACCACATTCAATAAGTGGTATACTTTCATACGTGGTTTCATATAGACTCATAATAGACCGATAAATACCCATAATTACTTGTGAAAATGCATCAAAATTGCAATCAAATAGCCATCTAAACTCATATAGCCTAGCCTATAATAGGCCTACAGTAGCCTATAATAAAATAAACGAATTTCCACTTGAGTGCATGCTTTGATCAAATACAGTAGCCTACTTTATTCTCAAATGAGGCCTGCGCTGCATCGATAGGCTACTGTATTCGCAGAACAAAATGGTATAGCTTAAAACAAACCCAACATTAGAACAATTAGAGCAAATGATAATCAAGAAATAAATAAATGAAATGACAGACAAGTTGTAGTGTCTTAGGCTATCGTAGCCTAAAAGAAAGTCTCTAAAACAACCGATGTAGGCTAACGTGGCCTAGGCAGTAGGCTATTATTTAACAAATACAGTAGGCCTAGTAGGCTAATCTACATGCTCACAAAATGTCTGTGTTCCTGAAGTCCATTAACTGGGAACGAAAAATGACTCGAAGCTCCTCTGCTTCAGGTTAATGACGCTTGAATCTCTGTGACACAGCACCTGCCTAGCTCTCTGAGCTGCTAAAAAAAACTTCTGCAATAGAATATGCAGTGTAGATTCTGACAAAAACACTTGAGCTAGAGGACTCATTGGCCCAGAGACATCAGGCGTAACTCTCAATGGACACAATATGAAACCCAGTTCAAGGCAAGTTGGCAGATCAGTAACTGCGGTTGAACTATCTGCATTAATTATTGTGTAATTAGCCACACGTAATTGCTTTCTGACACCTAGGATTACACTGTCTTTGTAACGCATTAGCTGCCTCAATTACGACAGGGTGTTGGATAAGCCAGTACTTCATGTGGCTTATCTTTCCACTCTCTCTCTCTACCCAGCTTTCTCTAGCTCTCCCCTTCCAACATTTCCTCTACTTTCCTTTGATTCCGCACAAGAGGCGGCCTAAGCCACTGCAGTGAGCCAGCATGTGATGTTTTACCAAGACAATGATAACCCATCTGCTTCTGATCTCTAAGCCGGGGTCTCTCTTAGCCTTTTATTAGGTCCAAAGCCACTCATTAAGTTTACAGTAAACAACTGCTGTACTGGTGGTGTTTTCTGAGGAAAAGAAACATGCTCACATGGTTCATGAGCCCCTGTTAAAACACAGTGTACCTGCTCATCCCTCCCCCAGCCTGGACCGTATCGACGCATTGAGATGTTAATGCCGGTGCGCTTGGATCTCCTATCTCTCGTCCCGGGGATATTCAGCTAGGCTGTAGTTCAAGCATAAGCTGTTGATTATCAGTGGAGCTTTGGGATGGATCTGCAGGAGGCAGGAGGCCGGATGTGGTGATAAGCCCAGGTCTTACGGGCTGGTTGAGCTATCTGACTTGCCCTGGGGTGTTTGTGTGTGTGTGTGTGTGCGTGCATGTGTGTGTGCGTGCATGTGTGTGTGTGTGTGTGTGACGTGAGCACATGTGGCGGGTGTGCTGCTTGGAGCTGGGGTTGGGGAAGGGAAGGTCTGGTTGTGAATTATTTGTGAGGCAGGAAAAGCCAGAGGTGACGTTGAGAACTGATAGGTTGGGGAGGCTGTGTCAGACAACAGAAAGGGCTCGGAGAAGGAGACATTTCAAGATGGCCAAGGCTATCATGCTGCAAGGGGCTCCGCTACCTGCGGGCGTCTTTACAAACCATTATGTTTTAGCTGGGATTATATGTACTGGGCCATTCAGGATGACTCCTCCCCTCTCCCTCAGGACACATGAACAGGTATAACACACTTAAATGACCAGGTATAACACACTTAAATGACCAGGTATAACACACTTAAATTAACAGGTATAACACACTTAAATGAACAGCTATAACACACTTAAATGACCTTAATGTATTGTATATGCCGAACTAAGAAAGGACAATCCAAGAACACTGACTTATCTGTTAAACAAGGTTGAAACTGTATGGATTCAAATCTTAACTTCAGTTAGTCCGATCAATCCCCAAAGGAAGGAACGTAACGAACCATCTACGTTACATCACATTACAGTCATTTAACTGACACTTTTATCCAAAGCGACATACAATAATTGCATTTACCTTAGGAAAAGTCAGTGTACTACTACTTGCCAGAACATCCCATTTCTAAAGAAAAAGTGACTAAGAGCATAATCTAGTGCTGAAGGCAAAGTGAAGAATAGCTGCTCAGTCTTGTCCAGGTTGAGCTTGAGTTGTGTGTCGCCATCCACTCCGAGACGTCAGCCAAGCACACAGATACAGGTATGTGTGCCTCCATTTTTGTGTCAGAAGGTGGAAATGACTGGACCATTTGGGTGTCATCTGCACAGTAGTGATAGGAGAAGCCATGCGAGCGAATGACAGCACCCAGAGATAGAGTAGTGTAGAGGTGAAAAAGGAGAGGACCCAGGACAGACCCTTGAGGAACCCTCATAGTCAGACTACGTGGTTCCGACATCGATCCATGTCACCTGGTAGGAGCGGCCCATCAGGTAGGATGCAAAGGGAGTGTGCAGAGCCAGTGGTGCCTTTCTCCTCGAGGGTGGAGAGGAGGATATTTTGGTCTCCCTATGTTTTCTATGTGTATCCATGTTTTATACACTTTTAAACAATTTGTGGAATATACACTTCTCCAGTGGCGTTTTCTCCCATATGCCAGGGTAAGCCATGGCCATTCAGCTGAGGCTGCATTTACTAAACTGAACTCCAAAGTAAATTTAACTGTGATTAGTCAAAAAAAAAATTTTCTTTTTTTCGAAAATGAAACTGATAGCTATACTATATACTAGTAAGCTTTACTACTATATACTAGTAAGCTTTGTGCTTGCTCTTTGACCCAGCTACCTGCTCACTCAAAGTAACAGCCCCTGGGTCACAGCTGGTTTTGTGGATCTGAACAATGTAACCAAGGCCATTCAGAAACACAGCTAGTCCAAAAAGCATGGTTGATACAGTACAAGTTACTGTTTTTGCAGGGGACGTCTTATTGTTTTTTTGGGGGTCTGCCATGGCCTTGGATGCATCTTTGCATCTTTTTTGTGTTATGAATGTTATTGGCTTCTTTGATATTGTCAAGATGATTGGTTAGTGCGCATTGCCTATTTTATGTGATCTTGCTAAGCTCAAGTTAGTTCATACAGGTTGCTGTTGGATAGTACATTGCCAGTTTGGGGACCTTTACGATCTAGCTGCATACCTAGGACGGGAATGACTATTAGTGCTGATAAGATACTTTAAGGACAAGTGATGACAATAATTCCAATGTACCTGTACTGGTTATATATGGCTAGAATAAACATTGCTACTTTACTACACAACAGCCCCCCCCCCCCCCACACACACACACACACTACAACCTCTCTATTCTAATCTGTTACTGCAGAACGAGTGGAGTGTTCTTTCACTGGGGAGATTAATAAAAATGTTCACCACAGAGAGAAACGCAACAGCGAAGATGATATTCACGAACAGGTCTAACAGTGCAGTTCAAGGCTAGACTGCTACATTACATCAGGGAATACTATAATAAACACACCAATGCATACTGTACCCACAGAAACCTTTTTCCCAATAGTTTTTTGATGAAAGAACATGGCTGAAGGCATGACTTGACATGAACTGTAGGATAGTAAAAATAAATAAAGTAATCAAAGTGGAGTGTAATAGCGAGTCTGGGTCAGCAGATAGGCTCAGTCCTAGATATGCCAAGCACTTTAAGCCCACTGTATTCCTCACTCTCTCCCATGCTCTGACTACGCCTCGCCCGATGGAGACGCTGCCTTATTTTCTCCTGTATTCGATCAAATTGAAGTTCAAAAGAGGCAATTTGGGGGTAACTAAAAGGAGAATGGGCTTGAGGGAAAAGAGCCATGGGGCGAGACGTTAGACATGGCAGCTGCTCCCCTGCTCCCTCCATGCAGCTGAAACGCACCTCTGTTGCTCTGCCAGTCCTCATTTGACTTTGGTTTGGGCTGGAGAGTCAGCCTGGACCAAATTGTGTCTCTCTACTTGACTTTAAAGAGCCTAATAGGTATGAAGTGAAGAGAGCCTGGCGAGTGGATGTCTCAGCCCAGGCATTGATGCCTGAAGAAGGTGTTTTTATATGATTTTGAGACTGGGAGATAATTGGGTTTGGCTCCTGAGTAATGACATGACATCAAAGGGCTGAGTCTGCCCCTATCCTTGTCGTGCGGTCTCCACCGGCTGAGTTCACCTCAGGGCCCTACCTCTCCCTGTCACTCTTCCTTTCCACAGAAAGAAAGGGTCTAGAGTTGAAGAATGGGGCGGCGAGGTACAGGCATGAATCCATGGATTTCTCAAACAGTGGCTTGGTGAAATGTGAGATATATTTAGGTGCTTTTGCAGAGTAGTGGGCTATATGTTTAAGGGAAATGGGCATACATCACAGACCACAAACCTCAGCACCTCGGTATGAATCGAGTCAAAGACAAATCTATACCCAGTGGCAGGAGGGGCAGAACGAAGCAGATATTATTTACTTGCCAATGTAGACACAAGTCAGTACCTTTATTTTTTAAGAAACTTAAAAATGATATTCAAATGTAACAATTACCTGGCCACTGAAGCAGTTTGGAAACCAGGTTGATTACAGTATTTTAAGTGATTCTACCCTCAAAGTAAAACACGTGTAAAGAAGACAGGATACTGCTTGCATCTGTAGTTAGTGGATCTAACTATGATTTGATGTCCTTTCCAACGAATCATACTTCATAAGGTGTTAACTCCGCCTCCCTAACCTCCCACATCTGTCAACGCAAACAAACACGCCCATGTCTGATTTATCTCCAGCTCAGATCATAACCATTGATCGCCTTCTCTGCCTCCAGTTAGACATACATTTATTCATAATTCAATCCTTTACATCTTGCATTTTTCATGGCTTTGCTTGTCTGATATGTCCTCATAAATCCCTTATACTCCGTGTTGTCAGGGCGTATTTGGCAGTTAGGCTTTGTGACACTGTAACTCACACAGGTCCTTGGCATTTAAAACACCCCTGTAGCACATTTCCCTGCCAATATACATCACTTTTTAAGCTCCTCTGAGGCTGCAGAGTGGTGAGAGAGAACAGTGTTGATGCATTCAACGTGTATTAGGGTTCATTAGCAGACATCACATGTACTCCATCTTTAGCTATAAGCAGGCCTTATGAAACGTGATGTCTACGCCCCTCTGAGTTCACAGTTAAGTAGAATGACTTGGGAGCCAATTTATTTTCTCTATTCCACTTCTGAGAAGACAGATTGTAGTTTACGGAGAAACAGAAGCAGGCACCTGCACACCAGTTGGGGCTGTTTCTGGTGCATTTGTGTTCCAGGAACCAGTAAGTTTAGTTGAAATGTTGTTCGTGTCTGCACACAGACTCAGAGAGTTATGTTTGTCTGAAATGTATGTATCACATGTATACATTGTCTGTCTGGAATACAATGTAACTGATTGTAATAGGGGGGATGCTAGCTCTTTTCTTTCTTTCTTTTTTCAAGACTACAAAGGGAGTATAATTCTTGGTGGGTCACACAAAGACCCAGCTTGACCCAGATATAGAGGTTGGCACGAAACCTTCACTGAAGCAAGACCAGTTCCAAATGGAACTAATGACGTTTTAGTTACTCACATTATAGGCCAGCTAATCAATTAACTAATTTGAAACTACACAGCTAAACTAAACTAAACAGCTAAACTAAATCTGATGTCAGGTAATAAAAGTGCAGGACTTTAGGCTCTTGGCTCTCGTTGCGGCATTGTGCACATTGTTATAATGCGCTGATGAAAGCACAATGCCAAAATGTGTCAGCCCCAAAAACAGAGCCTTAAAGTCTTGCACCTTTATTAATTTTTGGAGTGCCTCTATCCCAACCAACCTGGTGTTTTTTTTTCTACACGTAATTGACTGTAGCTGAGCACCTGTAGCCTAAGGAGGCAACTATGGAGACGTCGCTGGTCTACATCTCAAACAAATAAAAATAAAAAAATGTCTACACAGGGTCCGTTTCCTGCTTCGCGTCTCCAAATAATTCATACAGTAGGTGCTGTGGAACGAGTTCACTTTCTGCACCTCGACTATCGCCTGCTGTTATCTGCTGCACTTCTGCTTCACTTCTCATTCCCTTCTTTCACTATTTTTTCTAAATTTCACTTTTACAAAAACAGGTGAGGGTGTTGAATGTGTTAACATTTAATAAGAAACTGGACTGTATACCAGATCCTTTGCTTGGCTTGCTATTATGTTCTGAGTGTGCATGCTACAGAGCGTCACAGAATCCAATCCATCAAGCACAAGGGCTTATGGGAAATGTACAGTAGTGTCATGTTTGGATCTATTTTCCGTCTTCGACATTTTCCTCAATTCCAGGACAGCAACATACAATAAGCAATTGATTGTTTCACCACTTGGAATATGTTATTTGAGGTATTCTGAGGCTTGTTAGCCATCGTTCAACCCATACCAGCACCAGATATGGTTGCCTTCCCTCCTGGATGCAGTGTGTCTGTCTGTATGTCAGTAGTTCAGAGCAGCGCTGGGTGTGACCTTGTGACCTGGGTGTGACCTTGCTCTCCTAACATCTGAGCTGTCCCACCAGCACACTACTGGCACACCTACAATGCACAGCTGTCAGAGGAGCGGCCATGCAGCGAGCCAGGCCACCATGTCCCTGAGACACACAGCCAAGGGCAGGTAGTCATCAGGCTGAACCAGAGCTTGCAAGGCCTGGGCATGAACCATCACCTATGTGTGGTACAGTATTTGGGCCCTGCAGGTTTCCAGGTTTGCTGTATGTGGGCTCTGCGTACCTAATCTGTTCATCAGGTAAGCAGGAAGAGGAGGAGCCCTGCTGAAAGGAACTGTTGTAGGTGGGTGTGGTTAATGGTAGGTGGGTGTGGTTAATGGTAGCAGGGACGGGGAGTTTTCTACACTGCCTTTCACAGAATGGTCACATGTACAGTACAGCTGTACACTGAAGCAAGGCCAGTTCAAAATTTTACTAATGAAGTTTTAGTATACTCACGTTATAGTCCCACTAATAAATTAACTTTGGAAAAGTCTAACTAAACAGCCTGCCAAATCTCACTCCTGTGAAGAAACTAGACATGGTGCTCAAAGAGCACAGACCTCAGCCCCAGTATGTGGATAATAGTCAAATCATGTGTAAGAGAAAACAGAGTCGGTGTCATTATTTCCCCCCCAATACAGCATCTTTAAACAGTCTTAGACGATGCAGTTGGTGATTGACAGATCTGGGTAAAAGTTAATCATGATGACAAAACCAATTGGCTTTCCAGAACCTGAACGTCTTACCATGACATTTTCAACAAATATCTGCCGTGATAAGCCAAGCAAGCAGGTTCCAGGAGAGCTAGCTGACCCCACGATGAACCCAGACAAACCCCTGCGGATATAAGTCTGCTCTCCCCTCCAGCGTTTGACAACTGTGAAACATATCCCCTGTTTGACCCAGATTGAGACAGCCTTACGGATAGAGAACATCACAGAAAACGAGCTCTCACTCCTCCCTCTGTTCCCTCACTCCTCCCTCTGTTCTCTCACTCCTCCCTCTGTTCTCTCACTCCTCCATTTTTCTCTCCTTCTCTCTCTCGCTCCCATCCTGTTCTTTTTCTGCAATGTTTCTTCTTTTGTCCTCCCTCTCTCTCTCTCTCTCTCTCTCTATATATATATATAGTTGCCACTATCTCTTATTGGCTCTGCAGGGTGTTTAGCGTGGATAAAACGGTACACAGGTCGGCTGCCATGACAGTGGCAATGTGCCATCCATCCTGCTGAGAATCCTTGCTCTGGAGATCAATAGCCACTGGCAGGTAGATGAGGAAAGGCAGTGGGGAGTGGAGGAGGGAGGGCATTGCACCCTACCTACCATCGTGCCATCCTGGACACTGACCATAGTAGCCATACTAGCCAAGCTAACCTTGTACTGTTTATTAACGATTGGGGTGCCAGTATGCTGTATCATCACAGACTAGGATGCTGCACTGGTATGAGGAAAACCACTTGCAGGAATACAAAGCATTTGCAATGAACAAGGTTT
Organism: Borostomias antarcticus; assembly: GCF_949987555.1. Lineage (NCBI taxonomy): Eukaryota > Metazoa > Chordata > Actinopteri > Stomiiformes > Stomiidae > Borostomias > Borostomias antarcticus. Next base: position 14,519,114 of record NC_140249.1, on the reverse strand, counting down.
CCAAAAAGTATTCAAGATATGTACATTCGTGTACATATGTAGAATAATTAAGAATACTCTTCACAATTCATTCTATTTACAAAAAGTCATTTTCATTGTGAGACAATGTGCTGAAAAATGTTTAGCTAGTGCTAATGTTGCCTCAACTTAGCATAGCTTAACCAAACCCAGCTTAATGTTAGCCTAACCTAATTTAGCTAAACCTAAACCTAGCTTCTGTAAACTATAACTTAGCTTCTGTAGTTGCAGAAGCAGTAGTGATTGTAGTGGCACCGCTTTAGTATTGCTATAGTAGTATAGTTTGCCAGCAGTTATCTACACCGTAGGCTACTCAACAGTGGGTAGCAGTTAGGAAGTGCGGGTGGAGCTGGTGGTTTTTGGTAGGTTGCAGGCTATGGCTGGTAGCAGTGTGATGCTAGGTAGGCTGCAGGTCTAAGTCAAAAATAACATCCAGAATACACTACTGGAATTACAAAGTCATGATTACTGGACTCTGGTTGTTTTTCACCGCGGTAGTTTTCACGTTATGAAATACATAGGAGCGCATTAGTCATCAGCTCATTCCCGTCCATATATTTCATAACGTGAAAACTACCGTGGTGAAAAACAATCAGAGTCCGGTAATCATGAGTTTGTAATTCCAGTAGTGTATTCTGACTATTATTTCTGACTATTTCGAATCTTGAAGTGTTATTTTTATAATGTACTATCTGGTCTATGAATACTTCTGCATTCTCCCACCCTGAGCTTGACGTAAGAGCGAAATGGCCGCCATGTGAATAACGTCGATGATCGTAGGGTCGGCGGTTCAAATCCTGGCCCCTCCTGACAACATGTTGAAGTGTCCTTGGGCAAGACACTGAACCCCACATTGCTCCAAATGAGAAGACTAGCACCTTGCAGATACCGCCATTCGTGTGTGAATGTGTGTGTGAATGGATGAATGAGAGGCCTTCATTGTAAAGTGCTTTGGATAAAAGCGCTTTATATTCGTGCAGTCCATTTACCACTCACGATTTACCATTTAGTAAGTTTAACGAAAATGTAGCTCGATAGCAAAACATCTCAACTTAAAGTAGCAATAAGTGATTTCCTACCACTAGGTATTCACAAACCACTTGGTAAATATTTGAGTTCTTAGTATATTGTCAAAACAAAAGTTTAAGCCTGACTTTATTGTTTAGATAGATAAATATATAAGTATAAGTATGAAATATACTCAAATGTATGCATATTTAATGATATTGCCTACTTTGCATACTTACACTTTTTAATAGAAAGTGTAATAAAAAAAATATATTTATCTCAATGTGTGTTACAATTAAACTGGTAGAAATTCATGAGAATATCTTGAGAATGAGAAATACACCTGTAGTGTCTCTCGAAACTGCAAACTGCAACCCTCCCATTACCATAGAAGCATGTGAAGTGCCAATTAAAACCAGACTCATTCTGTCTGCCTTCAAAACCCTTGTGTGCCTCAGCAACATCAAAAGTAGAAACCCTTTTAAGTTCTGCCTATTCCAAAAGTCTACCACGGTGAGAGCTTTGTTTTCCTTCTTCTCTCCCTTCTACTTCAACTGTGAACAAGTGTGAAGAAGCATAGTGAGTGAGAAAGGAAGATGGAGAGAGAGGGAGAGGGGTGCTGAGTGTGTGTGTGTGGGGGGGGGGGCGGGTGCAGAGACGGTGGTGCTGAGAGAGACGGAGAGGTGCTGAGTGTGTGTGTGGGGGGGGGGTTGCTGAGAGAGACGGAGAGGTGCTGACAGAGCGGGCGGTTGGCAGCCAGCGGAGAGGCCAGTTTTGTGAAAGCAGAGATGGGACCAGCTCTCAGGGTGATCTCTTTCCACTGGGGAACTAAACAGTTTATTAAAGCACTGGATTGCTGCCGGAGGAGGAAGAGGAAGGAGACAAATTACATACTTTAAAAAAACTTTAAACGCATGTGTCTGAAATCCAAACAGTACAATGCCTGAGTATGCATTAGTATGTTTATTAGTTTAACTACTGTTTGTAAGCACATTTTTTATATGAAAACATGAATGGATTTTGATAGAATGCTGTGGCAACCTGGGGCCCTCACAGCCAAAAGTAGCCGCTAGCTGAGGGATTGCAGTTCCCAGAACCCTGCAGGTTGTGGGTTAGAGAGCTGAATGATTGTACCTGGACTGATTGGTCACACCTGCCTCAGATCTGATACAAAAGTGGAGACACGCATAGCTGGGTGCTTGGCTGACATCTCGGAGTGGATGACGACACATCACCTCAAGCTCAATCTGGACAAGACTGAGCTGCTGTTCCTCCCGGGGAAGGGCTGTCCGCACCGGGACCTGGCCATCACCATTGAAGACACAGTGGTGACCCCGACTCGGACTGCGAGGAATCTGGGTGTGACCCTGGATGACCAACTGTCATTTTCCTCACATGTCACATCTGTCACACGTTCCTGCAGATTCATGCTCTACAACATCAGGAGGATTCGCCCTTTCCTCACTAATGAAACGGCGCAGGTACTCATCCAGGCCCTGGTCATCTCCCGCCTGGACTACTGCAACTCCCTCCTCGCTGGGGAACCGGCGTCAGCCATCAAACCTCTGGAACTTGTCCAGAAAGCTGCTGCTCGCCTGGTGTTCAACCACCCCAAATTCTCCCACACAACTTCCCTCCTCCGTTCCCTACACTGGCTCCCTGTAGCGGCTCGCATCCAGTTTAAAACTCTGGCGCTAACCTACAGGGCAATGAAAGGAACAGCCCCCTCCTACCTCCAGGCCATGGTCAAACCCTACACCCCCTCCCGACCGCTACGCTCTGCTACCTCAGGGCGACTGGTTGCCCCGTCACTCCGAGGCTCCTGCGGTCGATCGACACGGTCACGGCTCTTCTCTGTCCTGGCCCCGCAGAGGTGGAATGAACTGCCCACTGATGTCAGGACAGCAGAGTCACTGTCCATCTTTCGTCGCAGGCTCAAAACTCATCTCTTCAAGAAGTACTACAACAATCCTCTCACCTAAGCACTTAATGTATTATATTATATTCCACTGTACTTTAGATTGCGATTCTTGCACTTTGCCTTCAGCACTAGATTATGCTCTTAGTCACTTGTTTTAGAAAGAAGATGCACTTGTGAGTTCTGGCAAGTAGTAGTACATTGGCTCTTCCTACGTTAAATGCAATTATTGTTAGTCGCTTTGGATAAAAGCGTCTGCTAAATGACTGTAATGTAATGTAATGTAAGATCAGCAATCAGCCACGTCCCCTCACCAAGAACTGGAAAAACCCAGGCCAGAAGAAGCCTGGGAAAAGAGGAGTGAGGCAGAAAGGGGAGTCCGGCAGAAAGCATGTGTGGATTTAGTTTGAGATCTTTTGGGCCTTGTACTTGGGCCACTAAGGCCCAAATCCACAAAGAATGTATTGCTCCCGCTAATAGCTGTTAAGGGTCAGGATGGAGGACCCAAGAGCAGACACGATTGGGGTGAAAGCCCGTAGGCACGTTTATTGCGATCCGGGGAGAGGCAGGCAGTAACGCGATCCGTAGACAGGCGTGGGTCAGGCGGGGACGTGGTAGTCGTACAGGCGATGGTCAGGCAGGAGCGTGGTAGTCGTACAGGCGATGGTCAGGCAGGAGCGGGGTTGTCGTACAGGCGTGGGTCAGGCAGGAGCAGGGTTGTCGTACAGGCGTGGGTCAGGCAGGAGCAGGGTTGTCGTACAGGCGTGGGTCAGGCAGGAGCTGGGTAATCGTACAGGCGTGGGTCAGGCAGGAACTGGGAAGACAGGGAGAACAGGGTAAGGCAAGGTTCAAAAGACAGACGATGCAGGGAGCTAGAGACGTGTACCCACTAGGTTGGTTGGTTAACGATCTGGCGCCGCATGCTGTGTGGAGTGGCTTCTTAACCTCCTGGGCTGATGGGCTGCAGGTGGTGGCTGGCCAGGATGGGGTGCAATCACCGGAATGACCGGCAGCTGCTCACGCCGACGAGCCCGCAGTTCCCTCTGTGCCCTCTGGGAGGTGCCAGGGGACTCGTTCTCGGAGATAGGGTTAGGGGCAGGCAGAGAGGCAGGGTTAGAGGCATGGGTTGTGACAATAGCTTAATATTTTGCACAGAGATTGCAACGGCAATCTGCTCCAGTTTACTGTAACACGATATCCACAAAAGATTTCGCTCTAATGATATGCCCGGGCAAACACGTCCACAAATTTGCCAACTGTGTGCAGTTTGCGCCCATGATTGCAACTAGCCATGAATGCGTTATTGCGCTCGCCTGGCATGACGGTACCTTTGTCTGGCTACAATAACTGCTGCCATGAACCCTTCGGGCCCAGCAATACGAGGGGGCTTGGTCAGGCTTAGCCCCTTCAGTTTACTGTAAGTTTAATGTAACGTTACACAAACGTTATAGAAAAATAGCAAAAACAACACAAATATTGGTGAGAGATAGGTATCATCGAGATGGCAATGAGACACTTTCTTTGAAGTTTAACCCATTAAATATTTGAAGCTTGTTATCTGATCTGTCAGACTTTATTCACTTTGAACAGCTTTAAAAGCTACCACAGGGGGGTATTGATGGGCGACAGGGTAATAACGCAGTAATAAGCAATGAGCATAACAGAAATGAATATGGGAACTCAGGAATAATAAGCAGTGGCTATAGGGGATAGGGCTACTCAGGATGGCCTAGGCTGGAGAGGGCTACTGACAGTAGTGCCTAGTAAGAAGGCTTAAGGCCTATAAGGGGCACACAATCCACAGCAAGTCCACAGCAAACTATAGTGCACAACACAGAAGTCAAATAAGTTGGGGTATAGTGAATCCAAACAAAATAAAACCATAAATCAAAGCTGCAGCCAATCATAAGCCTAGGCTCAAAACCATACACCTATAACTATTGTACCTCGCCCGGATAGTAGTATGTAATTGGTAGTAGAGAATTGTCTAATATGGCACAAGTTTAGGGTGGAAAAAACAATGATAAATAGTGTGCTTTATCTTGTACTCCTCCCTTCTAAAGTCAGGCTTACAATTTAATACGGTAGACTGGAGGGGCTGACAAGGCGACTGGAAGCTGCAACTGCTACTTCTGGTAACATACAAACAGTGCTTCTCAAAACTGCAACCAGAGCTATAAGCTCACACATACAAATGTCAAGCAGGCTGTGTGTGTCCAGAATTCTCACACTGCTACCAGAGCAATGGACTCTCACACCAGATTGGAGTAGCAGTACAGGTTCCACAGCACTTCATCCAAACACCCAAATCAGGCTGAAGCAAAAGGGAAGACCTAAGCTTTCCACCCTTATTTGTACCCTCCTCATCTCCCCAGGGTCCTAAAGGTCTACCTGTTACACTATACCCTCCTCATCTCCCCAGGGTCCTAAAGGTCTACCTGTTCAAAAAGCAATCTGGCAAAAAAAAAAACGTGAGCACAGACCAACAGCCTTTTAGGAACTTGAGCGGGTACGTTGCCATCAAAAATAAACTTAATCCACTCAGCTCTTCTGTCCACTGAGGTTGGGAGATAATGTAGCAATTTATCCTGATTATTACACCCAAGAACAGAGCATTTAAGGTATGCAGACATTATGCTAGCATGCGAGGCCAGCAACACTGCAAACCTTTATAGCCAGGTGAGGCAGGCAGGCGGAGATATTCAAACAAGGGTGGGATTATTATAATGAGTCTAAACTTCTGACGTCAGAAGCATAGATCGAATTGAGTCACCCGCTGGGAGCTTGGTTTTCTGCATTTCGCCAACCACAACAAAATGAATGGGTTGTTTTACCTGATCGTTTGTGTATTAGTAGGGCCATCAGAGACTCAAATCTATATGCAAAAACACTGAAAAAGGGCGTTTTGCATTGTATGTGTCCTTTAATGGTCTCTATCACGGAGCAACAAACTAAATAGAATAATCTAGTAACCTAAGACAGCATACTCACGTTTCTTCATGTACATGGGGAAAAGATAAGGAAAAAAGGCAGAAAAAACCTGTTCAGTTCACGAAAACTAGTTCACTAGTCATCACTAACTTAGAAGTGGGACCACTACTGCTCATCACACAGGTGCCCAGGCTGTAGCCAATCAGAGGCCAGATAACGAAACCCATCCTTAAACTAAGAGTATTGAAATAAACACAGGCATACTCTAACAATACTGAAATGAACAAATAAAGGCTACAAAACGTAGGGGCCTTTTGTACAGTAGAAATCCACAGAATGGAAACGACAGGGAAGTGAAGTTTGTCAGCGAGAGAGGAAGAGAGCTGCATGAAACATGATAGCCTACGAAGTGAACGCCTACTGCACTTGACTAATAATCAGAAAAAATCATATATTGTAGCGACCCGTGTTTATAATGTTGTTGCTGTTTGTGTGTTGGTGTGTGCGGGTTGTGATTGTAGAGGGAGGGGAGCGGGCGCTGTGTGGGATATAATACTGTAGGTGGGCGTTCCTCCTCGCTCTTCCTGAGCTACTGTAGGCTATGTTTAATTTTGGGGAGTCAGTAGGCCTAGCCTACGTCCGTGCCACTGGGTGATTCATTAAACCAGACCCTTCTGAGTTTCAAGCTACGCTTCAGTCTGCCTTGACAACATTACAATGTTTTCGTAGCCTACAGTTGTATATGGATATAAGATATTGGATATAGTATTATCTTTCCCCAGTGTATCAAGCTTTTCTCTACATTTCAGGACACAGATTGGATCATAATGAAAACGACAGGCCACATTTTTTTGCTGAAAATATCAGTTGTTTCTGTGCATCGCAGCTGGCAGAACTTATTTTTAAATCTGCCTCTATATATTTCGCCCTTAATATCATCCAATATCAATTCAATGTCATTCAAACTTCTGAGGAGTTTGGAGGAGAGACAGAAGGAGAGAGTGCGCGCTGACTGCTGCAGTTAATACCAGCTTTTCAAAAGCGGTATTTGCACCTCCCTAACCGCGTGTGGCAGTTTTGCCACGTTCCAGATAGGATTTTGAGCTCGTAAGTTACGACTTCAAGTCACGACTCACGACTTCATAGCATTCCAGGCAAACTGTCTGAATGCGTGGCATTCTGGATAAATGTAAACAAGCCGATATGGTAAAAGCTTGAGATTTGGCACAGTTAGCCAGGAGTTAGCCGTTGGATTGTTATGCTTAAATTATCCTAGCCAGCTAGTTCCCAAGCTTGTTTGATAACCTTTGATTCAGACATAATGTAGGCTGCCTGGTACCGTCCACTGACCAGTTGCTGGTTAACTATGAGGCAGGATCCCAGCCGACCGTTGCATCCCCCCAACCCGCAACGGAGGGTTATCAACTCTGCTGGGACTCCCCCTCTCATCGCTAACCAGCAACTGAGCCAATTGAGCTAAAGGTGGTTAGCTAGCTCGATCGTGAAATTACTCAAACTTATAAAATATGACACCAATAAGCACACCGGTGCCAATAGTTAGCTTAATCTTGAACTAAGACATCTGCTAAAAAAAATAATTTTTCCACCGACAGATTTAGCTACAATGTTTCAGCCCACCTCCGTCCTAATAGCAGAGTGAAGACGCTACTTCCTCGCACTAGTCATCACTTACACCACCTCCCAGGGTGGTGTACATATTTAGTTGTTACTAGGAACTAGTCGTGAGTGGTGCAACCCATTTAAATTTAGTAGTGACCAAATCTCGAGTTAGTCACCACTAAGGCTATGACTAGGCCTAGTCACCACTTAGTAATGACTGGTGCAACCGGCTCCAGGTGTCCTCTCAATCAGTCAATTTAGCCAGTTGTAGTCATGAGCTGTGTTCGGTATCGCTCCATATTCACTATATAGTGCACTATATAGAGCGTCAGCCATTTTTGTTTGTAGTGTCTGAATTCTCCACAGAGGCCCTTTCCGAATCCAGCTCCTCTTCCCTCGCCCTATGCACTCCCCCTCGGTTTGCGCGTCCACACTGAGGCCGCGCCATATTAAGTGCCATCCGAAACCAATTAGCGCTGAGTGGAAGTGGCTTATAAGACCCTCGGTAGCGAGTCTGCACTGATGCAGGCTTGATTCACATGTGCAGCTGTGTTTATTGTCCGAAATGGAAGACGCGCCGTACAAATGTAAGTTCCTCACAAATTATATGACATTTGCATTGTATTTCGCATCAAATTCCGTTCTCCAGTTCAGAAAACGGTAGATTATGTTCATCTGATTGTAATGTAAAGTGGTGGATATTTACCGGGACTGTTGCTCAGACCAAACAGCTGATCAAACTGAGAATGGAAAGAGAAAAGTTGTCCACAAAAAAAACGAAACGGCAAGAAGCTTAGGAGTAAGTATTATTTATTTTCAGAGGTTTGAGTGGCCTGCCACTCACCACAAAACACATCTTTTTACACGTAATGTAGACACTCAACCAATTGTTAACAAGCAACATTTCAGTGAGATATAGGCTAAGTGACTTGTTTTTAGATAAATGCATCTTCTTCCAAACATTAAGCAAAGTTTCACTTGTTCCATTGGCAGATTTCACTGATTAGGCCTACAACCAAAAACACCTTAATGTTTAAGATTCCTTGAAAGAAGATTAATTGGGTGATTGCATCCCATTACTTGGACTTGACAAATGATGTGTAGGCCTACTTGTGGAGTGATTGGAGGGGCCACACAGCACTCATTCTGACCAAAACATTTTAACCATCTTCCTAGACATATTTCTTAACAGCTTCATCATAAAAGAAATGAACCTGGAGGGTCAGGCAAGTCCAAAACAGGCCTCAAAGAAATGGGAGAATTTAAATAAATACACAGTAAATTTGTTTCACATAACATGAATATAGCCTTCTAGATGCTGCAGATATCTCATGCCACTGTTTGTTTTAGTTGTTTCACCAACTGGCTCTGGGACTGAGCAGGGAGAGGAAACCCCTGCTTCTTGGAGCTTCTATGATGGCATGCATGAGGCAGTGGGGTCAAAACCATATTTGACTCCACCTGTCCTCATTGCCTCATGCATATCGAACCCCACCATTAAGGCCAGTCCATATCCATCTTCCCTCCCGGGCACGTCCAGGTCCAATCCACTGTCCCTCCCAGGCACATCCACGTCCGATACACCATCCCTCCCAGGCACATCCACATCTGATCAACCATCCCTCCCAGGCACATCCACGTCCGATCCACTGTCCCTCCCAGGCACATCCACGTCCGATCCACTGTCCCTCCCAGGCACATCCACGTCTGATCAACCATCCCTCTCAGACACATCCACATCTGATCAACCATCCCTCCCAGGCACATCCACGTCCGATCCACTGTCCCTCCCAGGCACATCCACGTCCGATCCACTGTCCCTCCCAGGCACATCCACGTCTGATCAACCATCCCTCTCAGACACATCCGGGGCGTCCTCACTTGAACCCCCCCTCCCCTGCCAAAAAAGACGGGGGTCCATTGATGGGGGGTTAATAATTTTAATGTGATCGGTGATGTCCAATTTTCAGTTTTCAATATTATTTTATTTTCAATTCAATAAATAAGAATTGTGGCAATCCCTGTGTATCCTTTATACAGAATCTGGAGACAAATATGTGCAATCTCTGGTTGTCATATTAGTGGTATGGTCTGCAATCTAAACTAGCCTATACTTCAGACCACAGGTGAACACAGCTCTGGAAAGGATGAGATCACAGCAAAATCCTGGTTTACTATGTATGGTTTACTATTTATAGATGTTTTTGAGTATATTTTATATATTACCCCAAAATTTAGAATTTCAGACATTATTTGTAGAAAATGACAAGAGGACAAATACAGGTTCATAAGGCCAGCTTGTGCAGTTTTTATGGGCTTGTTTTAAAAAACTGTAGGCTATAGCAACTTTCATCACAAGAATTGCAGCCCAAAGTGCTTCATAACAGTGAAGATGAAATGAGCATAACATGGGCTTGTTTTAAATCAGGACAAGCAAAATCAGACTTGCTTTGTTTTGATGCAAATAAAAACAAAAATACAAACAAAGAATACACTATTACAAATAATAGTGCTGAAGCAGCTGCGGCGGAAAAATGATTTTTTTTTTTATTGACAATAGACCTAATAGCCTAATAATAATGAATTAGGGTAAAGGTGAAATGAATAGGTAAGAGTTCTAAAATGATGTATACATATAATTTAATGCCTTGGCCATATTGTCATTTGGATATTTCCACTTAGGACCTAGGTAGGCTATCTGATATAGGCAATCCTCATAAGCTGTAACAAGGAAGATAAAGATACGAACGATGCCTCTACCGCAGCAAAGTGCTGTTGACGTGAAACCATGTTAACCGTTGTGGTTTGTGTTTCCTGTTTCCGCTGGAGTGAGGGGAGTGCGTCCCTAAGGTTTTTATACCCTACACCCTAATCAAGGGAACTACGTTCAGCTGGGACTACAAAGGGACTACAAAACGGAGTGCACTCTGTGACTGAGTGCGAGTGGGGAGGGACTGGATTCGGAAAGGGCCAGAATATTCGTTCCCTATATAGTCCACTATTTATTACCCACAATTCACCTTGATTTCCAGGGAACAGTGCATGTACCCTACGTGTGATTACTTTTCCCAGTTTAGCAAGAACACCATAGAGTTTAGGGTTAAGGTTAAGGTTAGGGTGAGGGTCAGGTGTAGGGGTAGGGTTAGGGTTAAGGTTAGGGCTTAGGGTCTTCCTTAAACCCTAAACTCAATGGTGTTATCGCTAAACTGGGTTGCGTAACGTGTAGACGCGTAGCCTACATTTTCTCCGTTCCCTAGGTAGTTCACTACATGGTGAACCCCATATAGGGAATAGGGAGTGAGGGAACGAGGGAGCGATTACGAACACAGCTCTAGAGTCTGCTATTTGGGCATGATTGCCAACGACATCTCTGATTGGTGAAGAAATTGCTGTTGCACCATCGGATTGTGGGCAATGTATTGTATCTCAAATTAAGTTTTTGAGATAAAATTCTGAAAAATATCACACTACATCAACCACATCATGACATTTTTGTATTTTGTTCATGGATGTTGGATATTTATTGATTGAGTATTTGCAGGAGCTGCATACAGTACTGTTTACAGTAAAAATGTTGATGCGCTGTGGGCTCATTTTTTGACAATTCAAAAATCTGTGAAGATTGTTTGTGGAGGACAGTCTGAAGATGTAGTCAATTGACCATGAAATGTGGGAGGAGTAGGGTTTGATAGGTTTGACAGTTTTTGAGAAAAACAAGATGCACTTCATAAGCAGCTCAAAACATATGGAAGTTTCTGCTCACTTGGGCCTACTGTACATGTTGGTGGTGGTTGCAAAGTGATGATTACATTACATTACAATCATTTAGCAGACACTTTTATCCAAAGCGACTAACAATAATTGCATTTAACGTAGGGAAAGCCAGTGTTTCAACTTGCCAGAACTCACAAGTGCATCTCCTTTCTAAAACAAATGACTTGGAGCATAATCTAGTGCTGAAGGCAAAGTGCAAGAATAGCAATCTAAAATACACTAGCTGCTTAAGAGAGAGGATCGCTGTAGTACTTCTTGAAGAGATGAGTTTTGAGTCTGCGACGAAAGATGGGCAGCGACTCTCTTGTCCTGGGCAGTTCATTGCACCACTGCGGGCCAGGACAGGACAGGAAGACAGAGAAGAGCCGTGACCGTGTCGATCAGCAGCAGTGACCTCGGAGTGATGGGGCAACCAGTCGCCCTGAGGTAGCAGAGCATAGCGATCGGGAGGGGGTGTAGGGTTTGACCATGGCCTGGAGGTAGGAGGGGGCTGTTCCTTGCATTGCCCTGTAGGCTAGCGACCAGAGTTTTATTTGCATATGTTATATGTTTGTTTACTTCTGTAGTTGCTCTATTTTGAAAATCACATCAGTTGGGATCATAAAAGAGTGAGGAGACATTCCTCGCATTTCTCCTCACACTCTTCGTAATATTTCTCAGGGGCAATCTGGCCGTTGTGTCTGCTTTCTGTCTCTCTCCATCTGCAGTGAACACAGAAGAAAAAAACATTTTCATTCTTTAACTCACCCACTGTATCTCCTTAGTCAGAGGGCAGCTGTGTGTTTCAGCTTTCTTCTCTCTGTGTTTAATGGCACTCATATGGAACCACAGACTGCAGAATGGCTTCCACATTTCTCAAACCTTTTTTTTTCCCCTCACACTTCCACGGTGCTTATAATTTCCTTCCCATCTGCCGGGCTATTCAGTCAAATGCACATTTGCTCAAAGTTTTAGGCAATTTTGAAACGTTCACTGAAAACACAAAACTTTGCCTGTTGTGAAAATGTGCTTAACCGAGCAAAAGGCACAGAAAATGTGATGTTCTTCCAACCTGTTCAGACCCAGCTGGGATGCGGCGTTGACGTGTGCCTATCATTTCCTAGCCTATAATCTGTACACTTTTCATCCTCCCTCTCTAAATAACTGAGCTAAAATAACCACATTTCCATCGGCACCATACTACAAAATCTCCCCAGTGTCTCAAACCTCTGGCGACCGGGCATGTTGAACTAGATAAACGGGATGAAAGCAGATCACACTGGCCTTGATGTCCAGCTCTGGGATTTAGAGGGAAGGGAGGACACCGACAGCCTGCACCCTTGATAGCCAAATACCGACCCCTGTTGTCCTTCCAAGTGAGACGGCCTTTCCAGCTGTCAGACAGCTGTGACTGGCCTGGTCGGAACCTGAGCCTGGATCTGCTCTTTTCTCATGCTTTTCTCCCGTCGTTCATGCACGTGTTCCCTGGCTCTTTCTGTCTTTTGAATAAACCGTCCTGTTTTTGTGTTGTTGTTTGTTTTTGTTCCCCTCTGCGGGAGCGGCTGTCGTCCCTGTAAGCCGGTCTCCTGGGGGCCGGGGAGGGAGAGGCTCTCTAACACGGCTCTAACTGCCCATCTGCGCCATGGCTGGTCAGGGTGCTGCTGTTGGTAATGGCGTATTTTTAGAACAATGCATCCATCTGGCTTCCTTTCTACCTCCCTGAACACATGGCCTGCACTGCCCCTGACATGTGTATGCATGGTAATTGGTCAAGTGAACGGTTATATGAAACGCAGTCTGCATGATCGAGTTGTCCTAGTTTCTGTATTATGTTCAAATTCAAATGCACTGTCCACACGTCAAATATAAGGCACAGTTGTTAGGGCCTGGTAGTGAACCCAAACGCATGACTCAGAGACAGTAGAAAATCATAAATGCCCATAGGGTTATTACAAAAGGCCAGCAACAAAGTGCAGTAATCCATAATCCAATATGGTAGAAGTCCAGAAGAGGGTCAAGTAATCCAAGTTGTCAGTCCAGGGGGGAGGACGTTTGGCAGGCAAGCACAGCTCTGCGGAGGGGAGAAAAAAACATGTAAGAGAAACCGGATGAGTGAATTCTTGAAGAGAATTCAAGAACGGACAAAAAGCACAACCGAGATACGAACAGCAATCAAAGTTTGCTAAACTGGCTAGGTACAGAACACGCCAGAGGAAAACTATGGAAAGATCTGGCGACAACTGAAGGGTTGAGCAGGTTCTTGTGGGTTGTTGGGTTGAGCAGGTTCTTGTGGGTTGTTGGGTTGACCAGGTTCTTGAGGGTTGTTGGGTTGACCAGGTTCTTGTGGGTTGTTGGGTTGACCAGGTTCTTGAGGGTTGTTGGGTTGACCAGGTTCTTGTGGGTTGTTGGGTTGACCAGGTTATTGTGGGTTGTTGGGTTGACCAGGTTCTTGAGGGTTGTTGGGTTGACCAGGTTCTTGTGGGTTGTTGGGTTGACCAGGTTCATGTGGGTTGTTGGGTTGACCAGGTTCTTGAGGGTTGTTGGGTTGACCAGGTTCTCGTGGGTTGTTGGGTTGACCAGGTTCTTGTAGGTTGTTGGGTTGATGGGTGATTGGAGATAAGCGTGCAGAGCTGTGCCGTGAGCGCATTCAGTGATTAACATGAACACCTATCGCCGGAGCCGGCGCCGAAAGGTGCTGGGGAGCTCCGGGGTTGTCATTCGGGGATGAGGAGCTGGTACACGCCACGGCCCTGAAGGTGGAGGGTGGAAACTCATGAGTCTGAACATCATTGGGGAAGAGCCGGGACAGCAGCTATGACTACGCACAGCGCATCTGGAGCGCACGAGGGACCCGGACGAGGCAGCAGGGCGGTTGTGGCGGCGTGGACCGTGGAGCCGTAACACACAGTAGGTACTACCATCTGCGTGACCGACACTAAGTATTCGACTTAGGGTTCCTGTGGGATGTATCCGCGAGAGCGTTGTGAAGCGTCAATACTCGCGCGAGCGGAAGCCTGGCTGTTCACACCAGAAGTGCATTTCTCCGCGCTGGTAACCAAGCAACCCAGTTCCACCTCTGCGCTTTCATCACATGCCTTCTCTCGCGGCCCGCCAAAACGGACAGACGGAGGCGGAACTATCGTATCGGAGCACGGGAAGGACCGTGAACGGGCTGTGGTCATTGGCGCCTCACTGCGCTTTCGCGTCCAGTCTGAACCCGCCGTAAGAGGGAGGAGCAACCATGGGGCTTACAGCACGCTTGCTGAGAGGGGTGTCACTGCCCTGGCGTCCTAGTCCAGGGGTTTGGACCAGCCCAAGAAGAGCTTTAATGATGTGCTATCAGAAGAGGCCATGAAAGCCCTCGGCCTATTTGAATCTCTATGTAATTGAAGAAGGGCTTAAATCTGGTGCATGGAAACCATCCGGGATATATCTGGAAATAGACACTGTTTTAATGAGTTTGTTCATTAAAAGTTAAATAATTTCCTATGAGATCCCTCAGCACTTTAAAGCATAGCGGGAAGCCATATCAAATGGACAAAGCGGGATGTGATAACACGTTTGTGATATTATCCCAGTCTCAGTCATCTTCCCAAATGTAAAAAAAAGAAGAAAAAGAAACAGTACACAAAGATGTATGCCACAGGGTGGAATCATCTAATGTGTCGTATGTTTGCTTTATTTATTGTGTGTTGCATTTGCTTTGCATACTTTGAAATATGTTGTGATTATGGGTTGCTGTGATAGGGTTAGCTGTGGTTCATTTCATTTTCTTCTGCATTGAAAGGTAATTTTCATGCAATCGTTCTGTTTTTCACCACGACGACAAACACCTGTGCCCCACTAACTCACAGACCTGTATGGTGGGCAAGGTGGCCACTAGCCAATGGGAGGCGAGCCCCTCAACTGTAGCTCAGTTGGTAGAGCGGGTCGTTCAGTGATCGAAAGGTCAGTGGTTCGAATCCCAGCTCCGACTGTCCACATGTCGAAGTGTCCTTGAGCAAGACACCTAACCCCAAATTGCTCCCAATGAGCAGGTTAGCACCTTGCATGGCAGCTACCAGTGAATATGTGTGTGAATGGGTGAATGAGAGGCCATTGTAAAGCGCTTTGAGTGCCGCTAAGGTGGAAAAGCGCTATATATATACATACATATATATAAACACCTGGCTACCAGCGGGGACAAAAAGGACCACCTAGCTAGCAGCGCGGCAGATGCGCAGAGAGAGAGACGAGCTACTGGAGAGACGGCGGAGAGAGATTAGCCTACTGAAAGCCGACCCACGAGCGAACCAGACCCGCTCTCCCAGACGCCCCCGGTGAAGACGTCTCACCCTGGGTACTAGGTCCACCTGTACCCTGGCAAACTGTGAGTAGCGTGTGTGGGGGTAGCGCGGGCCTTCGGCTGTGGGAGAATACTGTGCTGTGACTTGGGTCTGCCGATGTGCTTTCTCTCTGCCGTAGCATTACGACGATGAGACCAGGGAGGCGGATGGTGGCACCCAACACCGAGGCACCCTGACGCACACCCTGGGCTATACTGTAGGTGCCCCTACGCCCAGGTCGACTGTAAGTATCCGATCCTTGGGAGTTCACAGTCGTTGTGTGTCTGGGGCGGGTGTATGTGGTAGGAGAACGTCATTGAGTCCCTGTTTGGAGTGTCCGTGGTTGCCCTGTACTGCCGGCTGTTTTCCTGTTTTGCAGGGCATAGAGACGGCAGCGTCCAGTACCCCTAACACGGGCTACGGTCGGACCTATTGGACTTGGTTGTTGGACTGTACTGGGACTCCATGTTGGACAATTTTAGCTTTTAAGGCTTTTTAGGATTAAAATTGTATTTTTAACTTTATTAAGTTGTGCCTCTGTTCTTGTGCCTGCACACTACTACTCCCTCCATAGAAGGACCTGGTTATGATAATACTGTATTGAGTTCCAAATACCTAAAATTTGGTGCCGTTGTCGGCAACATTCAGACTCTCAAACGACCCCCCTCACATGTACATTGTCTGTGAAAAAAGTGCAATTTTCATTATTGTTGCCATAGTAATATACAGTATCAACTACAGACACCCATTTACTGTACAGTATACAGTCAATTGATAGAACAAGTTGGTTTGTTTGGTAATTATGTTTTTCCTGTCACTCTTCATCCCCTCATCCAGCCCCCCTGTCTCGGTTAGTCCATTCCCCTCATCAATTTTCCTGCCATTCACTCCAGGTCTCCCTCTCTCACAGCTAATATGACATTTATCTGTAATTAGACTCCTACATATTTTAATAGAAAATGATATCCCTTAAGGTCTCCCTGTCATTTGCATGGGCGGCTCCGATGATAATCAGGTCCTAGAAAAAACACACATTCTCGTCGACATGGGCTGTCATCCCAAATTAGCAGCCGCAAAGTCCTTACCAAGGAAGTGACCTTCCCGTGCACGGCTCAAAGTTTGGCATTGTTAGGGGGAGAGAAGTGTGTGTGTGTGTGTGTGTGTGTGTGTGTCTGTGTGCGCGCGCAGACGTGAGGCCTGGGTTTTGCTTATAATGTACTGCATATGTTTGTGCGTTTTGTGCCAGTAACTTGTGAAAGAAACGTATGTGACAATGCCAAGAATAACATTCAGACGTGACGATTGACTATTTTCATTAGTTCCATTGTTTCCATGCCAATGGTTTCTCACTATTACCCAGGCTTACATCAACTGGTTGTATCCTACATACTGTATTTTTGTATGAAATGGAAGAATAAAACAACAAATGCTACTACTGTATATGTATATATAGTGCTGTGACTGCTGATTTCACTTGGTCTTATAGAAGGCTTTACTGATGATTGGGATGTATAATCGGTTCGCGGTTATGAATGAAAATCTATACTTGGTTTAAGGTAGATTTCAAAGAACACGCAATGTTGTCGATTCAAGCTGGTTTCAAACAAAAGACAATAGTTTTATTCTATGTTATCATTTGCAAACCGGACTCTAAACAGGAAGTCATATCCTAGAAAAGAGTACTGGGACTCAGTCGTGAAGACTCTTTTATAACATCGTATAGAGGGAGGGGACGTGCACTCAGACAAAGGGTACAGGGGAGTGATGTCACAGACCAAATGTTCTTTCTAAACAGAGATTCTCTGGGAACGGATGAAAAGGCAGTTTCACAGAGGTTAAAACAATAAACTGAGAGAAACTCAGTTTACATCAATCAAGTAGGAAAACAAAGAAACAAATTGGGTGTAACACATTGGTGATACTTGAATTTCATTCACACGGTTCACTCTCGACATACTGTACTGTGTGTAGGCATAGTTAGTGCTGTAGTACTGGGGACCGATTTCCAGACCACTTTTTGAAGGTCTCGGCCTAATCTCGGAACCGACCACATTTTCCTTGGTATTGTCGTTGTTTTAGAGTAAGAGGACTCAGGATTTTATTTCAAGACCGATCCTTTTCCTACCCCCTCCCTACCCCAACCCTTGCCTCTATCTGGACCCAGGCACACTCACACTCACGCACACACACACATACACCAGTGTTTGCCATGTCTCTCCTATGGTGTTTTTAGCCCTTTTTGCTCTGAAAATGAAATTTAATGTAATTTATTGCTCTATAAATGCTCTTAGCCATTGGACAAACATACGGCGATTCGGCACTCTCCGCTTTGTTTAGCCTACTCACTGCTGCCGCCCATGTTGGGGATGATGCATTACATCTTAAATGGTGTTGAGAGACTCGCGTTGAGGTATCTGATTAGCGGGAGAATGTTTACGCTGAGTTATTAACTATGGCAAATTTTTAACTTTAAAACATGTAAATAAAACATGTAAATAATGTAATGTAATGCATCATCTCCAACATGGGCGGCAGCAGTGAGTAGGCTAAGCAAAGCGGAGAGCGCTGAATCGCCAATAGAAGAAGACAGTCGATGTGCTGTGGATATTAGACATTTAAGTGTACAAATTTGCCTTTTATTTCAAAGGTGGGGGACTACAAACTGTAGCGACCTCAGAGAAAAGACTTTCATCTTTCCAACAATGTTTTTACTTTGGATTGTCCACGGTGGGACGCGAACCTGCAACATTGCAGGTGTGCTACAAGGTGTACAAGTCGGGTATGCTAACAACTATGTATGCCAAGAGAGATATACTGTTTCACTACTGGACGACTATTCTACTTAGGCTCCTCATTGTATGTAAACAAACTGTGCTGTGAGCCTCTGGTGACGAGGGAGGTTTCGCTTTGGACGGACCGATCAGAAGACAACCTTCAGGTCCCATTGCATGACGCAATGTGGAACATGTTGAAGAGTACTACACTTGAAAACAACACCAATATCAACAAAGTTACCAAGGCTGTACCGTGTTCAATGGGCATAGACGGCCTTTGCTATGTTTCACCCGTTTCAACTGAAACTGGCCCCGCCCTCGCTAGGGCCCCCAAATATAATTTGGGTTATCATTCCAGTGTTTTTTTTCCCAGCAATTGCATTTCTTGGTATGTGTTGTCAATTGTGCCGTGTGTTCTCGCGCATTTCCAGCTCGCGCCAACTATTCATGTTGGTACGGTGCGCATTTGACTTCTCATGATCCTGGAGTGTGAGAGTGAGTCGCTCCCACATTCTGAAACCTCCACAAGTGAGACTTAATTAGTCAAAAGCGACCAGCGACAAATCTAGCTACTTTTTTCTGATCATTTCTGGCTGGTTTGTGGGCATGGTTGTGTTGATAAAGCTCTGCAAAAAGCATCCGCGGTTCACATTGCAAGCGAGCTCACGAGGGCAGAGTAGCTGCAGTATTCTCTCTGTTACCATAGAGTACACAACAGGTAAGAGGCTATTTTTTTCGACCTTTGCAGTGACTGAATTGTGATGATAGAACTGATTGCTGTGCATAAGATGAGTGTGTGTGACTGTGCGTGTGTCCTGTGTAGATTCCCGGCTTCGGCCTAAGCATGGTTGTGTAGGCCTAGTTGGTTGTGGTCTTATAGTGAAGCAGAATAGCCTAGCCTTGGCGTTCTAGTTGGAGTGATTGTGTGTGTGTGTGTGTGTGTGTGTGTGTGTGTGTGTGTGTGTGTGTGTGTGTGTGTGTGTGTGTGTGTGTGTGTGCGTGTGTGTGTGCGTGCGTGCGTGCGTGTGT
Source organism: Borostomias antarcticus (assembly GCF_949987555.1). Classification (NCBI taxonomy): domain Eukaryota; kingdom Metazoa; phylum Chordata; class Actinopteri; order Stomiiformes; family Stomiidae; genus Borostomias; species Borostomias antarcticus. The sequence continues at coordinate 14,499,738 of NC_140249.1, read as the reverse complement.
GTGAGAGAGAGAGCGCACAGTGCACAGTGCCGTGGTGATGTTTTGTTTGTTGTAGGCTATCTGTATCAGCATCCGCCGTGGTACTTTTTTCAATTGGAGAGATGGCCTGTTTGCATTATTGTTAGGCTAATGTGCTTTGTGTATAACGTGTCCAATGATGATGTATCTGTCTGATCGTATTTGCTGTAGATGGATGGTTTAATATCACATGATCGGTCATACTGTAGGCTATCCGATTTGCAAGTGCACTGACCCCAGTGTGTGTGTGTGTGTGTGTGTGTGTGTGTGTGTGTGGGTGTGTGCGTGCGTGCGTGTGTGTGCGTGTGGTGTCATGTAGGCTATAGACTGATTGTCTTGGCTTGCATCCATGAAATATATGCCTACTGCATTATTGAGACATTTTTGACGGGTATTTCAATATTGACGGGTATTTCGCATACTGATTAAAATAAATCACACTGTTGTGAATAGGGGTCAATGCTCACTGAATACGGGTCTTTTATTTTATTTTTTCTTCTTATAATTGCTCTTGAAATGGGCCCCCAGATGGTTAAGGTCGGCTCTGTCAATGAGTAAAGCGATGGAAGACGCTCTACCCAAAGTGACTGTCAAGACATTCCCAAACCAGAAACCTTGGATTGATAAAACTATCCGCAATGCTCTGAACATCAACAACAAGGAGAGTAGTGAGGGAGGCACAACGGAAGGTGGAGAAGATGAAATCACAATTCCTACAGGGTGGTACTAGAGGCATGTGGCAAGGACTAACAACAATGGCGGATTGTAAGGGAGTGGACTATGGGAGGAAGAAGTAGAGGACCTACAGATGTGGGAAGTTAGAAATGTCACATGCTGCAGCATTTCACGTCGCGGTATTTGGCAGGGAAATCCCGTTGGAAATCTCGTGGGATTTCAGACGGGTGTTATTTCGTTTTAGTGATGCACCACCGCCAGGTGGCGTCTTTGAGTAGATTTAGCAGGCTGGGCTCTGTTTTTCTCCTATAGTCTACGAATGAAGCATCATTAAGTTTCACATTCTTTAATTTAAATGCTCTGTTGTAAAGCACTTTGAGCTGAATTTATCTGTATGAAAGGTGCTATACAAATAACGTTTAATTGTTATTATTACCTTGTTCTCAAACACATGTTTTCGCCATCTGGATGTAATTTAATTATTACGAACACCTATATCTAGGCCTACAGTAGCCTATCTATCTCGGTAACTGACGTCGGGTCAAGACGTGGTGGCTGTTAGGTCAAATGCGCAAAATAACAGTATTGTAAATATATTTGTTAGTAAAGATGTGGTGAACGTGGGGGTTTTGCGTTTTGTTTCTGGAACGCATTCAACTGGTAGGCTACTCGTAAACCCCGGAAGTAAATTTGAAGACGGGGCACCAGCTAATGTAGCCAAGTCTGAGCGCAGTAGGCTATATGGCTTCAGCACGATACAAAGAAAAAATAAGCTTGATCGACTTGTGGATCCATACAAAATTGACATAGTCGCCATGAGTAAAGATCACTCATTGCCAATCATATCCGGACATTAACTATCTTGTGCATAGATAGCGGCAGGTTTGACAGTGAGTGCCTTCACATGCACAATATACACAATATTTTGTTATTTGAATGATCTTGAATATATATATATTCAAGATCATTCAAATAAGAAAATATTGTGTATGTTTTTATTTATTTATACCGGCCGCCAGTCGTTCCATGAACGGCTATAGGGAATGCGCAGTTTCGCGCTGGCTACAGCCTATTATATGCACAGTTTCGCGCTACGTAGGCTATTATAAATAAGTATTATTCATTGGGGGAGCTTGGACTCGCTGGGGACTGGTGGAGAGACGCAGAGCCTCCCCAGACGCGACATCCTCCAGTTGGCTGAAGAGTTGCGCGCTCTGGCGTCCAAACAGCCACCGGCTGCGCCCCTCGCAGTGTCCACAGAAGAATACCCCCACCAAAATACCTGCATGGTGAAGACAAGCTGCAGAACTGTCTACCAATGCATGAAGTGCACCTAGCTGTCTGTGAGAGGCTATAGCAGAGGATATGTGCGAAGTGTATTTGAGCTGCCGCCTCAACCGTGCGTATAAGAGCAGAGCGCATCAAGTCGTGTATAGCTACAACTAGTAGCCCATAGCCATTAAAACGGCTTATTGTTTTATTCATATATCAACTAGATAATTCGATAATAATGAGTAGCCTAGTAGGCTTAAATTAATTCAATAGGGCCAAATAAGCCTTAAGTTGTAGCCTAGGCTACAGAACAATCACAAGACGCATAGGCCTAGCCTATCGTAAAAAGCGTTCTCATAGGCCTATATTAACTTAGATAATTATTAATTATGCTCAGGTCATAATGTCCGTTGAAAATAATTCCCTCTAAGCAGAATTTGAATTGTATTAAAATAGGCTAAAATTAAATTTCCACATATTCTGATTCCTTCTAGGTCTATATAAAAAAAAACATTTTTTTAATGTGTAGCCTAGGCTATAGGCTTCTGCGATGAACAAAACAGCCACAATGTAGCCTGCTTAGCGAGCGAGAGGGCAGTCTACCATAAAGTGTAGGCTATAGCCTAAACATAATGTAATATATCTAGACTACATGCATTGTGGTATTTCTTTATATAGGCCAGCCTGCAATTGTTTCTCAATAAACAGTTATGTCATCCTCTGAGTCCGAATGTAGGCTAATAGACCGGCAGCTCTAAATGCCTTCCCAATCAATGAGACATGGTTGTAAAAATGATGTTTTATTGATGAAAAGGGTACAACTTAAAAACATGGAGAGTCATTGCGTTGATCGATGCAGTCCGTTCAAATAGGCATCAAAAGATAAAGTAGGCCCATTTAAAATGACCAATTACATCTTCAAATCCCTTCTAATCTTGGCCTTTGATAGGGTTTTTTCCCGCTATACTGCCATTTATATCCGAACATTAACTATCTTGTGCATACAGAGCACAAACAATGAAACAATGAAACGAATAGATTTCCTCCCTGTCTGTCTGTGGCATTCATTCGCTACCAGCAAACACTGAAAATACAGGTCCTCAATTTATTTAGATTAGACTAGCCTATCCAACTGGACCACTCCAATGAATGTTGAACGTAGCCTACTTTTATTCTTTAGGTTTCACAGAATCGGCCTACAATGTCCACACATGCATGCGCCATCTCACTAGCTCGTCACTCGCCAGCGAACCTGGACTAGACTATTGTAACACCCCCCCCCCCCCCCCCCCAAATTCTTTTATATTCAAATAAACTGGATGAACCGGTTTCCTAGCCCTGGATCGTGGGGAGGGGGGTAGCCTGCGTTAGCGGGTGCTTTGCCATGACCGGCCATTGAATTCGCTAGTTTGATTGATAGATGGATTTAACGTCCAAAGTAGATTGTGCAAGTATTGTATAGGCCCATGTGTAAGAGATGAATGGCTGTAACCATGAACTCAGCCAGAGGTAGGCCCTACTGTAGATTATCAGCATTATCACCAGTCTCAATTTATGTCTCAATTTATGTGTTGCCATTCATTTAAACCACCATCTCATCTAGACTACTTCTGTTGCTGCATTTTTACATTTATGCTTTCATGATTTTAGAGCGCAATAAACATTTTCCACGATTCCAATAAGTCCATCCATTCATCCAACTTTGTGCTGAGCGCAGCGCAGGCTGGTAGCCTACTGTCAAGGATCACGACTGATGCACTCCCTTAACACGTCTCCCAACTTCCCAGACCATCAAGAGAATTTCAATATGAAAGACCTTGGGATTCCAGGAGTCAAGGCCGTTTCAGATGGGGAGCGACATTCCGCCTGCGTTCTCGCTCGGAGCGGGGGACGCACGCGTCCTGCGCGCAGCGGGGAAAGCTGACTACAATTCAGCTCTTGTCGCGGGCGGGCGTGTGCAGCATAGTTCCATATGAGAACACTCCTCGGTCCAATTCCGTATAGTAGATCAGCCTGTGTACTTTCAACGAATGTATTATTAGACATAATATCATAATAATATATATAGCCAACGACCTCCTGAGCTGCCTGCCTGATGATGGTCTCAGGGCTAAAGAGACCGCGCGTCGTTCCTCACCCTAACTATTGGCATGCTATCAATGAAAGAAAATACATTGTAAATAAACATGGTTTTAGGCTATTGTTTTTATGTAGGCCTATAGGTTAAGCTATTTGTGTTCATAAGGTAACGTCATTGTACCTATAGCCTATAATCCAATTGACTGGAACCAGGGGGTTTGACAAAAGTTAAGAGGCAAAATAATTTGTCTTGACTGCATTCAAGATGTATCTTTCACATTAAAACTACATACTTAGAAAGATCTCTTTGAGAGCTTTCATTTCACCTGTTCATTCTGCCCAAATGTCACTCGCGCACCCCTCTGGTTCTAAGCCCCGCCACGGTCTCCTGTCATTTCTCCCTGGCTTGCAGGCACGACTTGCTCGCACGAAACTTGAAACCTATGTTATAATGTAGCCAGTAGATATGCTAAGAAAATTGCATATGTTTGCAAACTAAAACAAGTGAACACAATTTTACAATCGAAAATGCTTATGAGACCATTATTTTACTTATATGGGGCAAAAGTGGTTTCTCTTCCTGCTTCTGCCTAAGCCCTCCACAATACAACAACACAACGGTGTCATGTTTTACCGAAGGAGAAGTGAAGAAGACGGTAGCTAGCAGTAGCTAAAGCAGTTAGCTAATGTTAAGATCATTCCTCTAGCTGCTTTGCTGCTAATGCGAGTTCGTCTCCGTTCCTGCCCGAGAAACAGAAGTTGAACTAATAGCATCAAAATAGCTACAGCTGTACTATCGTGCAGCTTCACAGCCTGCTATTAGCAGACAGCACTAAAGTTGACAAAATCACACTTGCAAATCATTAGAATTCCAACCATTTATATGGGATTTATCATTCAACTAAACATGGAACCTGAATACTACCTGATATTTCAACCTGCTGCCATCAGTGATCGGCGCGTCTGCTTGTTTGAGTCATGAATATCTCACGCAGTTACATTCCATGTAGTGTCCCAAAACTGTTAAATCATTCCCCATGTAGTTCACTATGAGTCGCACTCAATACATCCATGGTAATAGGGAGGGAGTGAGTGAACCATTTCAAACACATCTCTGGTCATCTCCGTTAGCCATCTTACTCGTCCTGATGCCATGTTCCATATGAGAACACTCAGCCTAATGTATTAAACTTCTACTTGTCCCGACAGTTAACAGATATAGACCCGGCGACATTTACAGAGATAGAAACTATAAATAGATAGGCTTTGTTCGTAACAATTAAATTACAACCAGACAGAGAACAAGGAGTTTGAGAACGGTAGGCTCATCTAATGTGCGAGATGAGCTACAGCAATGGGTCAATGAGTGGTATTACTGCGCCCCTATGGGCAGGCGAGCGGTGGTGCGGAATGACGTAAAGCGCCTGTTAGAATACCGCGGGTCAAGTTACATTCTTATGTTCCCACATCTGTACAATACAGCCATCAATAGTGGAGAGGAGGGTGGACAAATTCAAGTATCTTGGTGTCCGGAGGGGTATTCCAGAGAGCAGGTTTAGTGAAAAAACCCTGAATCTCAGGATTAGTTAACTCAGAGTTTTCACTAAAGCTGTTTTCTGGAATACCCCCCCTGATCACCAATGACCTGACATGGTCAACAAACATAGACCATGTGGTGAGGAGGTCACGGCAGAGACTGTTTCACCTCAGACTTCTGAGGAAATTCTGAATGTTTCCCCAGATACTTCAAAGCTTCTACACAGTACATACTCAATGAGAGCATCCTGGCTAGAAAAAGTTTTATAAAGTGCTCTAGGTCCTGGACAGAAGTACAAGTAGAATTGAAGACAAAATCTGCACACTAGATATGCTCCCGTGAACATTTATTCCCACCTCAGGGAGATGTTTCGGGCACAAGCCCTTCTTCAGAATGGGCAGTGATGTTCCCAGCCAGGGTGCTCTCATTGTGCATGTACAGAAACTCTGAAGTATCTGGGGAAATTTGGGAGCAGCACCATAAGGCTGTCCATATTAGGACATCCTAGACACAGAGTTTACTCATGCAGCACAGCAACTCCTGGCAAGACTCCCCCCCCCCCACACACACACACACACTCTTTTCTTGCGGTGGAGCTCAAGTGTTTTCATGCCCCCTTTGAGGATAGCAGTAGCAGAGAAGCCATCACATCTGAGGAGGAGGCAGGTGGAGGGGGAGAGAGAGCCTCTACTCTTTCTGAGCACGATGTGAGTTTAAGCGAGTGAACACCAGGGAGGCAGCAGGACCAGACAGTATCACAAAGCGAGTCGTCCTCAAGTCACGCGCTGACCAACTGGCACTGGTGTTCACAGCCACATTCAACCTCCCCTTCTGTCCATACCCATATGTTTCAAGAAGACCGTCATCATCGCCGTACGCAGGAAACCGTGACCAGCCTGCCTTAATGACTACCGCCCATTAGCTCTGACCTCTGTGGTGATGAAGTGCTTCAAGAGGCTGGACGAGGGCCACATCTGTTCCCAACAGCACACTGGACCCTCTACAGTTGGCCTATCGACCCAACAGGTCCACAGAGGACGCCATCGCTCACATCCCCCACAATGCCCTATCCCACCTGGAAAAAGGGAAGGGGAACTATGTGAGATTGCTGTTCATCAACTATTGTTTGGCTTTCAACACCGTGACCTCCTCCATACTCGCCAAATTCAAGGACGTGGAACAAAACACCTTCCTTTGCAGGTGGATCATTGACCTCCTGGTGGGCAGACCTCAGGTGGTGAGTGGGCAGCCACATCTTCCCTCACCCTCAACATGGGAGTGCCCCTGGCCTGTGTCCTGGGGCGGGGTGGCCATCGGGAGCACCGGGAGTTTTTCCGGTGACTGGCGTGCTAACTGGCCTGGCCTTCAGGCTTGAAGAACAACCCCCCCCACCCCCCCCAAAAAAAACAATAACAATTAACGCCGCTCATTTCAAGTTTACAAAACGATTGCCGATTGGTAAAACTGAAAGTGTTCCATCTCACCATACTGGCGTGTCACAAGATCACTGAGCTGAGAGCAATTCACCGCGGGGGGGTGGGGTCAGATCAGATGTCTTGTCCCCACTGATATACTCCCTGTACACACACGACTGCGTAGCCACCTCTGATTCCAGCTCCATCTCTGAGTTTTCTGATGATACTGTACAACTGACTTAGAAGCAATAACATTTCACTGCACACCATACTTGTATGAATGCAGTATGTGACAAATGAAATTGACCTTGACTTTGAACACATATGCCTTAGTCAATCAGCCACCCTTATTCATCTACACCTGTCACCTCCTCCTAGGTGACTCCATAGACACAGGGTTTACTCAAGCATCAACTCCTGGTTCAAACAAGCAGGGTGACAATGGAGATGCATTGTTGTAAACAATGTTAACAACAGACAACAGCTTCCTAGTCATCTACAGTACACTTCACTGACTTTGGCTCTAAAAGATAAATAAAAATAGTTGGACACATTATCTAACAAGAACAATTCTCCGTATCTGGGTATCTGGTTCTGTTTCAATTTTCCTCTGACAACGTCGGCCTCATACCATTCATATTTGGCACGGGTGTCTGCAGTGGTCCCAGACAAACAGTGACAGGGCCGTATTTTTTTTATTGAATTTAGGTTTTGGCTAATTTTAACATAAAATACTGCTCCGAACTCCGGTGTACATATTTACTTCACCCAGATCAAGCCAGCCAATAGCTCCTCCCCACAGGGCAAATTCCTTATTGGCTTAACCAATCATAGCTAGCTACGTTGACTAAAGATAAATACCGTACACACATCTGTGACCAGTTAGAACAGGTGCACCACTATAAAAGTGTGCCGAGACTGCACAACTCCTCCTAGAAACATTCAGCTCACGAACAACTGAGAAGATGAAAGAAGAAACCGTCGGTGTCCCTCCGGGCGCCCCGATTCTGCGGTTGTGGCGCCCTCAACAGCGACGTGGGACATCCACGCTTCCGCTGCATGGGGCCGCAGCAGGCCAGAGCAGGTCTGGTGCTGTCTCCTGACGGCCAGACCTGCACTCAACTAGAGGCTCTGGAGAGGCTTTGCCGGGTGCACTTCCACTGCCTGCCGCCACCACCGGGGGACGAAGACCCTGCGCCCGCGGAGGACAGCTCAGACGAGGGAGAGGATCTCAGCGTTACGCCCAAGCAGCTGGAGCTCGTGCTGGTCCTTCCCGGGTCTGACGACGAAGAAGAAGAAGGTTCTGAGGCAGACGGCGACTCAGCCTCCGAAGCCCCTGATGCAAGCAGCTCTACCGCCGGTGATCCCGGGTCCTTCGACTGTGATCTCCTGCAGATACTGGAAAGAGCCGCTATCCATCTCCATGTTTGGCTGTGACTGCGCTGCCCTCATTTGAAAACTTTGACGCCTCCGGTTCGAGCTGCGGTGTCTTCCCCTGCTATTACAGCAGACGTGACAACCGCGGACTCGCTTTCGAGGCTGGGAAAGGTCTATGTCCAGCTGTTCGCTCCTGCTCCCATTGAACACTTCAAAACTTCTGCTATGGCTCGGAGAGAGAGATGTCGCTCCTGAGTCTTGCTCGGTAGAGACGATTCTGGAGTTTTTCCAACACATGGTGGATCATGGGGATGGTTTAGGGCATTCACTATTAAAGTGTATGCATATTTCATGTCAAGAGGGTTTTGCTAGGACTATGGTCTATGGGCATCCTCTATCTGGGATCTGCTTTTGAACGCGGTCTGTGGAACTCCGTTTGAACCAATGGCGCAGGTTTCCCTCAAGTGGCTTTCAATCAAGACCGCATTGCTTCTAGCTTTGATGTCGGGAGCTGTTTTGCGCACGGACCCATCTGTCCTGCCAAAAGTGGTCCGGAACACATTCAGCGCGCAGGACTTGGAGCTGAGTGCCTTCTATCCTCCGCCTCATGCAAGCGAGGAAGAGGCTCACTTGCAATTGTTATGAACTTATGTTAGGGCACGGCTGTGATACAGACTTTTTTTTAAATGTTACCTTTATTTAACCAGGCAAGCCCTTAAGAACAAATTCTTACTTACAATAGGGGCCCCAGTTGTTGGTTTCCTTGCCCTCAACTGGGATAAGCTGAGTGCGGCAGGTAAGGGCCACTGCATGGGTTGTGCCAACCTTCAGTATGGTCATTACCTTGGAGCCAGGGCCGTGCAGAGACCTTTAGAGGGTCAGGTGTTCAATTTTTAAAAAGGCCACATGTACTGTATCTAAATGTTAGAACACCAACTACAGCGTAACAGAACCAGCCAAACAAAAGCAGCCTACTACCAACCAATATTCAGAAAATGTAACACAGGATCTTACAACAAACCACATCATACTATTATGATTATGCCTTAGAATAGTTTGGGATTCACCCAAATCTATTCTAATTACTATTCTAATTATTATTTGAAGATGACTCAATAGCAGACTAATCTCAGGCAGCTAGAGGACATGCATAGTTACCTGGACATTGCTCACAGACCCAGCAGAAACTGACAAGAAACCACAGACAAGAATGCATAGAAGAAGTCCTGAGCTGATCCCAGAGGCTGGGGAAGGCTGGAACACTGAGCTGAGCCCAGAGCAGTCCCAGAGGCTAGGCAAGGCTGAAACACTGATCCCAGAGCAGTCCCAGAGGCTGGGCAAGGCTGAAACACTGAGCTGAGCCCAGGGCAGTCCCAGAGGCTGGACAAGGCTGAAACACTGAGCTGATCCCAGAGAAGTCCCAGAGGCTAGGGAAGGCTGAAACACTGAGCTGAGCCCAGAGCAGTTCCAGAGGCTGGGTAAGGCTAAAACACTGAGCTGATCCCAGAGCAGTCCCAGAGGGAAGGCTGAAACACTGAGCTAAGCCCAGAGCAGTCCCAGAGGCTGGGGGAGGCTGAAACACTGAGCTGATCCCAGAGCAGTCCCAGAGGCTGGGCAAGGCTGGGAATGTGCATGGCTGGATGGTTAGGACTATCTATGGCTGTGCTGTATGCAGGCCTATCCATGTTGTTATGCAATATTTGATGAAGAAAATACAACACAATAATATATTTTAGCTGCAACTTATTAATAACAGATCATCCAAATAATATTTAGTGTGAATCACTGTACCTGCAAGTACACAACCTCCTCTGTGTACTGCTATGCATTTAACCCACTCTTAATAGAACAGTCAGAAGACACAAATTACAAAACATGACCAATTTGAAACTGTAAATGTCACTTAAACGGTTATTTGTTGCAAGAGTTAATTTATTTAAGCTCTCTTATTTTTTGTTTGTGTCTTTATGGTTTCTCAGCTGTCCTACCAGACCTCTGTTGTGGCCAGCTCTGGGTGCACTGTCCCCTCTAGTCAGTCCTGTCCCCATGTCTGCATTCCTACACACACTAACACACACACACACACACACACACACACACACACACACACAGGGAGAGAGCATGGTATGACTACTAGGAGAGAGAGAGAGAGAGAGAGAGTGAGAGAGAGAGAGAGAGAGAGAGAGAGAGCATGAGTAGTAGTCACTCAGAAAGCTATGTTATATATTATACAACAGGTAATTCCTACCTCACAATCTGATTGGTTAAGAGTTGTATATGCCATGATACCGTATACCACAGGCAAAGCCTCTGTACCGTTCTATGTGAAACATTACTGCGCCAATTATTACTGCCTGTAAAAATGTTAGTTCCACTCCGTAACAGTTTGGTCTCCCCCCGCACATCCCAGTCCAAACCCTGAGTCTTTAGCCCCGCCACATAGAGAGCTGGCTTCGTTCCCCAGCCCACATGGGTGCCACGCAGATGGCAATATGGGTCCCAAGTGGCTTGGTCCACGGTTTCCACAATGGCGCCACCTGGGTTCACCAACATAGGCTTGCAATGGGATCTGACTAATGCCTGGTTACATCCCATTTCAAGCCTATGTGGGTGAACCCAGGTGGGGCCACTGTGGAAACCGCTGACCAAACCAGTTGGGACCCATATTGTCAGCCTGCATGGCACCCATGTGGGCCCCACCTGTCAATGCTGGCAAGTTTTGTTTTAATTTGTGGACGCGGTCCGTGATTTGGATCCACTCCAAAATGGAATGGTTTCTAAGTTGACCTATCCTACAGCCCTCTACCGAGTTTCATGAAAATCAGTCAGGTAGTTTTTGCATAATCCTGGTCCAAAAAATGAATGGGGGTGAATGGCTGGCTGTGAATTGGGTGGCCCGCGTGGTCCTGCCCTCTGCTTCGGAATCCAGCCCAAAATTCAATGGGTTCTAAGTTTGACCATGCTACACCCTTCCTGTGTCTGAGTTTCAGGAACATTGGTCTAGTAGTTTTTAGGACTAAAAATGTGTCGGATACTGTCTGAATATTAATGTTGTATAGGAAGGTCTATTCAGGTGTTACCACTTCAATGCAGCACTGCTGCTGCTGAGTGGTTTGTAGTCTAGCTTTAGCCTACAAAGCTTTCGGTTCCCTCTCTTTCCAATCTGCTGCCTCCATTGACTGGAACAATCTACAAAATAAACAAAAACTTGACACCCTCATCTCAGTACTTCAATAATCTTCTACACGGCTTAATTTCTGATCACTGCACCTGTTTTTGAGAATCTGCCCTGGTCCACAGCACCCTGCCTGTTTGAGTCTTGAATGCTTTTAATTTATTTCTGTAATGTTGTTTATGTGTGTTTATTTTTGGACTGATTCTTATTGTTCATTTATGTATGTCTTTTCATTTGTTTAGGATTGTATGTTCTCCGACCTGTTGTTGTCTCTGTTGACTCTGCCTCTTGGCCAGGTTGTCATTGTAAATGAGAATATGTTCTCAATTGACTTATCTGGTTAAATAAAGGTTAAATAAAATAAAATCAATAAAATAAAAATATAATGTATGATATGGGTGTCTGCAGTCTGTATTCATGTTCCTGCTGATGTTGTAGTTATGGACTCCTGAGGTACTGTGACTTTATAGGCCGGGTGGAAAATCCTGTTACGTAAGACATGGGTTTGTGGTTTCTCATCTCTGATTCAGATTCTTACTTAATCTTCTCCTTTTTCCTCACAATCATGATACCCCTTATTTCACCCGAATCCCCCCCCCCCCTCTCTCTCTCTGAATATCTGGGGAGTTCTTTATCGAGGAATCACATGACATGAGTGACATGGTCAAGTATGCCAGATTGGGAGTAAAATGTGAGACAAAGCAATTGCATTTAATATTGAATTGGGAATAAGGGACAACAGAGACTCCCCTTCAACACCCTTCTTATTTATTTGACTTTCATCAAGAAAAACAGAGATAGAGTAGCAAGGGAGGCCCTAAGGAATCCTACAGACCTTATAAGTACATTTGATAATACAATATTCTTATGAATCTGTCCATCACCTTAGCGACATCATACTATATATATATATATATATATATATATATATATATATATATATATATATATATATGTATATATATAGTGTTATCATACACATTCTAGTAATGAACTTGCTACTTGACCTTCTCTTTGTATCATGGCTGTACTATATGTGTCCTGCTCTCAAAGTTACATAATGGAATGATTAGTGATGCATAATAAAACACATCAAATGGGCTTTCATCTCTCACACACACACATGCACACACACACACACACACACACACGCATACACACACACACACACACACACACACACACACACACACACACACACACACACACTCCTTCTCTGCTTGCTGCTTTGTGGTGGCAGGGGGTCCATAAGGGACATGGTAGAATAGATTTGGCCCGGAGGCCTCGCTCTTTGCCCTAACCCCGTCACAGTGTCAGACGCCTTCACATGTTTATCACAGAGGAGGGCGGACTGACTTCTGACGGCACAGCGAGGGGCTTAAAGTGGCCTGGAAAGAGAAGAGAAACAGGTATACTAATACACTGCATTGAATCCAGGGATGAAAGCTTATCGTTCTTGGTGGTCAACTTAGCATAAAACTGAACAGTTAGCATAATAGTAAAAACATAACACTTAGCATAAAACAAGCAATATTTCACAAATTAATGTATTGTGCATTGTTCCATTGTGATCAAATTAGTGACACGATTTAGAAGATGATGACAACTCTTAAATTATCGTCTTAAGTAAGATAAATATGCTCCTCTATAACAACAATGCAGGAGAATAAATGGCAAATAAATAATCTTCTTCTTCTTAAAAAAAACCCGAACCCACCGAGAGAAATAGTGTCTCCCAATTTGCTACAGCTTGGCAGCTATCTCTGTACCCGGGTATCAGGAATCACCCATATATCCTTCCTCTAACCTCTGACCTGCACCACCCAGCTCTACCTCCCCTGACCCCACCAGCCTAAACAGCACTGGAGGCCTCGTTGACCTTATGATTGGCCTATTTTGACTTGATTTCTAATGGCAGGCCTCCCTGGACAAGGTCAGTGATCCACTGAACAGAACGGCTGACAAGTGGTGCAGATGAGTCAGGAGGCAGGGGGTGTTGGAGGTCGGGGGTCAGGCTGGAGGGGAGGGAGGCAGGGAGGAAGGTTAGGATCACAGCAGGGACAAGGCACCTGGCATTCTGGATGTATGACCCATCTCTCTCTGTCTCTCTCTCTCTCTCTGTCTGTCTCTCTCTCTCTCTCTCTCTCTCTCTCTCTCTCTCTCTCTTTCCAGTATGGACTGCCTGCCAGCGGGGTGGTCCATCATTTGGACTCCACCACCTGCAACATCTGTTCATTAGCCTTGACAGATGAAAGGGAAGAGCAGAGAAGAGAGGGATGCGTTAGAGACCAGAGGAGGATAGTGCATCCTCTGACTCTCCACCATCATTTTTTCCACCATGAACGAAGGCCCTAAATGGTATCCTCGAGAGACCATCCTGATCTAGCGAGCTCACTTTCAGTTTCTCTCCCCAGATCAGTCTGGCCCTCCCTCTACCCCAAATTGTGGGCGGGAGTACCCGCCTTGACAGACTAACACCATCAGCCAATCAGCGTAACAACACTTTTGCCAAACTCAGTCGGAAGTACGACAAAAATGTATTTTCCTCTGAGAAACTCGCTTATGGCTGTGCTTATTCTACTAACGTTAGCATTACAGCTCGTTGCTTCGGGAGACTTTTACCAGGGGCCTGTATTTCATTTTCACGCATCAACTACAGGAACCAATGAGGGCTACGTTCTACTGGCCCGGGGAGAGATCGTTGGCAGGTAGTTCAGACTGATCAGCGGAGAGAGACTGAACAGTGATCAGGACGGTCTCCCAAGGCTGCCCAGATGGTGGCGTGTATCCTGGAGCCCCCAGGGTCAGGTGAGCAGCCATGTTTACAGTCTATTATACAAGTGTGATTCCAACAGCAGGCTGGGCTACCAGGAAGTGAGTGGAACTGGCGAGCGGTAATCGACGCGTGCGCCTCATCCGTCACACCTCCCTCAGCAGCGCTGTGCCTGCTGAAGGTCTTTCGGCCCATTACGTTGTTTTGTTGCATTTTTCCCCACCACCTCTGAAATGTCAGTGGGAAATGAGCACGCCACATTGACACGGCTGAGATACAGATAAATAATACAGGCAACATTACTTCGTCCCTTCCCTCTGGGTGGAGGGGACCGGGCAGGGGAGGACTGACACACATGGGCCAAGGGAAGCAGGCAGACACCGTGAGCACACCATACGTGTCTGCGCACGCACGCACACACACACACACACACACACACACACACACACACACACACACACAACAAAAAAATCAGGGTTAAAAACAACCCAATTCGCTAGGTAACCAGCTAGCTAGCTAGTGATAGCTATGACAGGACTTGAGTTTCTACATGATCATGTTGCTCGTTTTATTCAATTTGCTCAATTTAATACGCTTATGCCACAAGCAGCTTGGTGCTATGCTGTCTGCAGCAGCTTCTTCTCCATTTGATTGTGTAAAGACGATGATGCGGTGGGGAACGCATTCTCTCAGACCCATGATGAGCACTAATGACCTTTGAACCCAAACGCTGGGTTCTCTTCAGATTCAGTAGTCCTCAACTAGGTCCGCATAACCCAGAGTGCTGGCTCCAACGACCCAACAGCAGCTAATGACAACTCATGGTCCAGCTGCTCTTCTATTTATTTATTTTCTTCTTTATGATAACGGTGTGGGAGGAGGCAAAGCCTCTTAAGGGAAGGGGGTGGTGGGGGAAAAGGACTGTCAAAGTTAATTTAAAACCGACATAGTTAAAAGACAACAGTACACACCCACACAATAAACACAGTTGACAGACAGCAGTACACATCCCAACGTTTCAACACGGTAAGAGACAGATGCTCAGATCCAATCATCTCGCTCAAACACTCTATTTACATGCAGTCACATCATCTGGCAAAACAGTAAAAGACTACAGAGCAACAGCAGAACAGGAGTAACATATGCAGCTGCCTAAAGACAGACGTGCAAATAAACAGCAGCAACAAGACAGCAAACACACATCCAAACATTTCCAACACATCCTCCAATCCTAACATCTGCAGCAAGCACAAACATTATGACAGACAGGTAAACAAACAAAAAGCAGCAGCAAAAGAACAAAGGCATGTATGAGACAATAGTAAACAGGCAAACGTACAGTACAAGGGTTATGGGATACCAGAGGTTCAGGAAACAGTTGCAAATGTCAGTGAGAATGTCCATAATAGAATTCTCGGAAACTGAAGCAGTCGTTAGACTGCCACCATTTTTTTTAGAGTGCGCACAAATAAACAAACAGAAGTGTATGTACAGTAGCAGATGGTACTTCCCATGCAGAACCCTCAACCCAATTGTAGGATCTATAATATTGCAGCAATCCAAACATACAAAAACCTCATCTTTCCAAGCGTAAAACCACAGAAAATAAATCATATTAGAAATCAGTGCAGTCCCACACCATCACCCTCTCATATATTCAATCACACACTTCTAGCCGAATGAGAATAGATGTAAATAACAGCATCAGGTCATAACATAACACGTGGTGGAGGAATCCTCACACACATGTCCGAACCGTATTGAACACACGTGTTGACACGGATGAAGACACAGGCAGGAAGAGAGCAGCGCTGAATGAGTTTCACTGCATCGCCCAAAGAGACAGGTCACATGGCGTGGGCTTCTGACAAGCACCGTGGTCTGGAGAAGGGATTAGAGAAGAAAGGTCAGGTGACGCGGGAGTGAGACAGGAAGGAGAATGAAGTCATCCCATGCTATCTGAAGTTCAAACACTACATTTTCCACCCACGCTCCTGCGGTGCCTTATCTCCTCAGGAGCAGCTCCATTGGTGTCTGCTTGTGTGTTAAACCAAACAAGCACATAGATTCTCTGTCTTTCACTGGCGGGAGCCTTTATATTCCTGACACATTTGACTCGTCACCTTTTATTTCTCCACACTTCAGAACCATATGTTCTTGGGACCAGATAAGGTGCTATTTCGAAATCACCCCTCTCCCACCCCGTTCATTGTCAACAGAGGGAATTGAAACGGCTTTATCTCGACATGGGAAGGTCACAGAGAGCTATCAACATACAGAATGCAGCAATACCAAACATGTATGCACGCACGCACGTGCACGCGCACAGCCACAAAATGCATTCACGGGCGGAGATCTGTGCTCTGAGCAACATTTCTAGCAATTGTATCATGTCTTGCACTGTCCTGCACCCTGTCCTGTCCTGTCTCCATCAGTGTATGGTGTTACCCTAGTCAAATTCCTAGTATGTGGGAACCATATTGTTTACGCCCCCACATGGCCCGGAGAAGCAGGGTACAACATAAAGCAACAGAGTTATGTTATGTTATTTTTATTTAGAATGCGCCCCCCAACCAACTGTTACATCAGCCCGGGGCGCAGCCCGGGTACAGAAACAAACACACAAGAACAGAGGACTGCAGAGACACACAAAATAATCTAGAAACTACATTTAAGACACACGACAAGGACATCAATTAGAAATCATCTGCGGCAAAGAGGTGAGTTTTAAGCTGTGCTCTAAAAGAGTCCAGGGTGGTGGCGGACTTGATGTTCAGAGGAAGCTTATTCCATAGCCCAGGTAGCCTGGTATGACCATCTCGATCTAGCGAGCTCACTGCTTCGCTCCGCAATATCGGTCTGGCCTTCGCCCCATAGAGAGCGATTATGTGGGCGAGGGTACTTGCCTTGACAAACACCTTCAGCCAATGAGCGTTCAGCAAACTTTTGCCAAATCCAGTCAGAAGAACGGCAAAAACGTATTTTCCACCGAGAAACTCCACTAGTGCATACTCTTGTTCTTGTTTATGTGTTGTGATTAATTCTATTTCTGCAATAACTGCACTTATAGCTGCGTTTATTCTTGTAACGGAAGACTTCTAACGGATTCTTCTAGCGGACTTGATGTTCAGAGGAAGCTTATTCCATAGCCCAGGTAGCCTGGTATGACCATCTCGATCTAGCGAGCTCACTGCTTCGCTCCGCAATATCAGTCTGGCCTTCGCCCCATAGAGAGCGATTATGTGGGCGAGGGTACTTGCCTTGACAGACAAACACCTTCAGCCAATGAGCGTTCAGCAAACTTTTGCCAAATCCAGTCGGAAGAACGGAGAAAACGTATTTTCCACCGAGAAACTCCGCTAGTGCATACTCTTGTTCTTGTTTAAGTGTTGTGATTAAGTCTATTTCTGCAATAACTGCACTTATAGCTGCGTTTATTCTTCTAACGTTAACGTTACCACTCGTTGCTTCGGGAGCCGCCATGTTTGCTAAGCGAGCGGCAGGGACACGAACCACTCAGGGGCTGCTTTCCACTGTGGGACGGGACAGAAGTTTAAACGCAGTCCCTGATTGGCCCGGTATGGTTTGGATTTTGGCATAATCGATCTGGAGGAGGCGAAGGCCAAACCGTTCTGCGTTAGTGAAACAGAATGTGAGCTCGCGAGAACGGGATGGTCGTACCAGGCTATAGCCCAGGTGCCATCACTGAAAATGCACGGTCTCCCTTTGTAACAAGTTTTGACCGTGGGACCTTCAGGGTCATCTGGTTGTCGGATCTGAGCCGGCGACCAGGCCTGAAGCTGGTAGGTTGGTCCAGGAGATCTTTGATGTAAGCTGGGGTGAGACAATTGAGGGCTTTGAAGACATACATGAGGATCTTGAATTTCACTCTGCGTGAAGAGTTGGTCAAATGAAGGTGCAGCCACACAAAACCACGACATCAATAAGATTTAATTACAAAACAAAAATAGCAACACCGTGTGAATGAAATTCAAGTCTCACCACTGTGTTTTGTTTTCCTACTTGACTGTTGCTCTAACTTTGTAGTTCGTTCCTCTAGAATCAGTCTGTTAAAACTACAAATTTGTTTCTTCCTGTGTGACATCACTTCCCTGTCTTCTTCATCCTGAAACTGTCACTTCCTTTTTCACGTTATAAACTATCACCTTCGTCCCCCAGTGACTCACTCTTGACTTGGATACACTTCCTGTTCTCTAGTCCGAATTTGCAAATCGTAACAGAATAAAACTATTGTCTTTGTTTGAAACCAGCTTGAATTGACCACTCGCGTGCTCTTATTTTTAAACCAAGTATAAAAATACTTTCATAACAGGCAACAGAGAGGACTAAGGCCGTGTTCACACTAGACTTCTTTTTTTAAGAAAAAGCGCTGCCCTCTGCGCCTTTTCAGCGCTTTCTGTGTGAGTGTTCTGTAATCTTAACAACCTAAATCATAGCCTGCATTCAAACCAACTCAACCGTTAGCAAAATAATCCTTAACGTCAAATAAATTAGTAATATTAAGACCTAGCCCACTGAGAAAATTATTTCTTTATCCAGGCATCTTAGTTTTAACAGTTTCATTATAGCTGAGCAGGTTATATTTGCTTGTATGCGGTATTTATTCTGTTCACAACTTTGCGATCGTACAGCCAGGCTACAGAGCTCCAGAACCCCCTATGCCAAGCCGAGCTGCATCACATTGTGGCTAATAGCTCAGTTTGTGGTGCTATAATATAACCGCGTCCGATTGGTCAGCTGTCAGAAAGGCGCTTGACATCACACAGCGCTTTTTTGAAAAGTTCAACAAAATTCAACTCAAAAAGGCGGAGGGCGCTGCGCTTTTTAAAAAAAGCGGCTGTTTTTTAAAAAGGCGTCCGCTTTTTGCCTTTTCCCATAGGGTTGCATGTAAAAAAGGCGCTGGCAGTTAAAAAAAAAACAGAAGTCTAGTGTGAACACGGCCTAACAGTGGCACCAAATAAAAAAAACATAATCCAAAATAATATCCCTACCTCCCCCTGGCAGGTGCTATGCACCCCAAAATAAGTGGGTGGTGCTCACTCTAAACTAAGGTGTTAGGCCGTGTGTCCGCCAAAGCTTTTTTTCTTGGCTTGAACCGCCGTGCGCTCTGCTCAAAACGCTGATCTGGGAGTGCTCATGGGCGCTGGGGAAGCGTATACCGCTTTTTCAGCTGAGCGCTTATTGCCATAGCAACCCAACATAGCGTCTTATATCAGAAATTGACGCTCATTTCTAGTGATTGGTGATATCGAAGTATCAATATCAACTTCTCAAAGCTAATTTTGTCCATTGTTGTTGTTGACGTTGCTAGAGTTGTTCAACTGTTTTGTCGAGAGAGCCATCTTGTGTTTGTACCGCCCTTTCTCCACTGTGATTGGACGGCTAGGTAAAAGCTGACATTGATGAGCTCAACTGGCTCTGAGTTTTTTGAACATTGTTCAAAATTGTTGAACTGTGTTGTTGAACATTTTTCAACTCAGGCAGGCTGATAAAAAACGTTTGTCATGCACGGCGCAGCACAGAAAATACGCTCAGTGAAAAAAACATACTCTGCGCTCAGGAAAAAAAGCTTTGGTGGACACACGGCCTTAGACAGCAGACAAATCCTACGTGCATGCAGGGTATCTCAACTCGGTAATCCCAGACAACAACAACAAAACATGAACAACATAACCACAATGGAAGCTTCACATCACCAAACTATTTTACTGTATGTAAATTTGATGCATGTATATTATTGCCAGGTTTGTTGTGTCTGATTCAGACATAACAAACCTGGCCAGCGGCCCCGTTCCCATGCCCGTCATACGTTACCTCACGGGAGGATATCAGGGATGAGCTGGAGGATATCAGGGATGAGCTGGAGGAAATCAGGGATGAGCTGGAGGAAATCAGGGATGAGCTGGAGGAAATCAGGGATGAGCTGGAGGAAATCAGGGCTGGGTTCCAGCAGTTGTCTGGTTCCCCAGCTTTTGGGAAAGTGGCCGGGAGCATCGATGGGTGCCATGTACGAATTGTACCACCGGGCCAGTTTGCAGCGGAGTACTTTAACAGAAAGCTATTCCACTCCATCCAGTTCCAAGCCATCTGTGATCACAAGGGTGGCTTTCTGGATGTCCATGTGGGCTTCCCTGGCTCCGTGCATGACGCCCGGGTCCTCAGGTGCAGCCCCCTGTATGTGCACCAGCTGTACCCACCTCCAAGATGGTGCCTCATAGGGGATGGAGGGTATCCCTGCTTGGCCCAACCCATTTGCCTGATGACCCCATTCCGTAAGCCTGTCCGGAATGCTGTGGAGAGAAGGTTCAACACAAGCCTTTCCAGGGCAAGGTGTGTGGTGGAGAGGGCATCTAGGGCGCTGAAGACAAGGTGGTGGTCCATCTTCCACAAGGCGCTAGAGGTGAAGGTGGAGTTTGTGTCAGAGGTCATTATTGACAGCCTGTTCCTCCACAACCTCTGCATCGGCAATGGGGACATTTTGGAGCCTGATGAAGGTGGTGAAGGTGATGATGAGGATGACGGCGTCGATGGAGAAGTCAACGAGCCACTCCAGCAGTCTGGGGACACCCTCCGAAACAGGCTTGCAGCTGCAGTGTCTGCTCCCAATGTTCTGATCCCTGTACTGCAGGAACATGATTATTTTTAGAGTAGGAAAAAAGTGTTGCACACCCTGGCTATATAATAATAAACCTGTTTCTGATTGCACTGGCTGTCTCCTTCATTTTCATGAACCCTTTTAAATTAACAATCCTGCAGTGCTGCCCATTTGTTTTAATCCCCAAGGTGGCACTGTTCAACAACAGATATACGTCCTAACATAAATATGTTCATGGAAGCCTAATAATTGTATTACCCTGATTAGAACAAATAGGTCTGTAGCATGGATCTAAGATGAGGGGGGTTATTAGCCAACTCGCTAACCACTAGCTAAGTTAGCTACAGGCCTAACGTTAGTGACCAACAGGCTTTCAGGCCAGTCGAGCGGTAGATACAATACCAACAACAATGCAGATACGTTCATTATGAATAATTTGCATAATATTTGACCACAAGTCGTTTGGTTACTCACATTTGGAGGTGATTTGTTGGCTAGTGCCAGGGCCGTCTGCTCCGCCGTCCACCACTTCGCAGTCTGAAGAGACGTGATGCATTTTGGGGAAGTTGAGTAGGAGAAGTAACCTCACGCACCATACTCAAGAATTCTGACGAATCTAGTATACATCCTGACATTTCTCGCGTACACACATTTCACATACTATGTAGTGGGAACGTACTACATACTCAAATTGACGTCATGCATAGTATGAATAGTATGTTAGTATGCCATTTCGAATACACCGATAATCATTTTACCCCAATCTATATTAATCTAATCTAATATTAACAGAAAGGAAGCTATGCCTACTAAAGCTCATCTGCTAATCTATTTAAGAGTCAAGGAGAGACCTTGTGATAGCTCCAATTCATACATTGTAGTGTACAAAATATAACATAAAGAGCATTAATCAGGACATATAAGCCTAGTCTGGGACTTCTTGAAAGCCCAGGGGAAAAAAAGATAATGATAGCTAATGATGATGATGATGATGATGAAAGTTAAATGGTTGACTGATTTTGTTCACTTTGTGTTCTGAAAAGTTGGCATATACCTCCTCAGGATGACCTACCACCCATTATGTTATGTTTAATTCATGAGTAGCGCATCCTGTCATGTAGGAAATGTCAAAATGCCTATCAACATCTCCTACATGACAGGATGTGCTACCCATGAATTAAACACAATATAGGGCATTCTGATATACATTCAGGTAGAAGCAAAAGTGGACTCGTCTCACACACCACAAAACACTTTAAGGAAGACTCCTTAGAGTTCTTAAAGTGTTTTGTGGTGTGAGTCCCCCTCCACTTTTGCTTCTTCATCTTAATTGAGACTACCGTACCTGCAACTAACAACCCATAAAAGGACTAAGAAAGGGGTAACAGTCTACCTTTGACTATATTGGACATTTAGGTAGGACATGACTATTAGAATGCCCTACTACCCATTATATTGTGCTTAAACCATTGATCTGTTGACATTTCCTACCTGACAGGATGCGCTACACACAACAAAATGGGTCATTGGACATTCTGATAGACATGTTCTACATGATAGGATGTACTATTTATGAATTAAGAACAACATAATGGGTGCTAGGACATCCTGAGGAGGCCAACTTTTCAGAACGCCTGTATTTGGAGAGGCACTGTCTGAGAGGACCTCCAGAGGACTGAAGTTGGTCCTGATGAAATTATTCATATGAACCAAATGGCTATGCAGACGGCGTCACCGTTGGTTCCTTTGGTTCAATACAAGGATGCGTTGTAATGCAGCCATGATGTATACACGAAGCACGAGTTGGCTATGACAGTAAATAAAAGGAGACCTTAATTAATTACGTGTCTAGCCTACTATGGGTCTAAAAGGCCTCATTGGATTAATTAATTTGCCTAATATCTGTCGGTATCCTATGTAGTGGTTAGCTAAGGAGGATCTGGGAAACTGTGCGCCCCCTAGAGGGAGAGTTTACGACCTATCTTACGATGCACGTAGCACTATGATGGCTCTGGTAGCACTATGATGGCTCTGGTAGTGCTATGATGGCTCTGCTAGCGCTATGATAGCTCTGCTAGCGCTACGATGGCTCTGGGAAACGTGGCCCAGAGCCCTGCCACAGCTCCAGCAGGGCAATTGGGAAACGTGGCCCAGAGCCCTGCCACAGCTCCAGCAGGGCTCTGGGAAACGTGGCCCAGAGCCCTGCCACAGCTCCAGCAGGGCTCTGGGAAACGTGGCCCAGAGCCCTGCCACAGCTCCAGCTCCAGCAAGTTATACCTCAAATTCATGCTATCTGATTAGGGCCTTTGCTACGTAGCTCTTCTAGCTAGGCTAGCTAACTGACTGAATGTTAGCGAGCTAACCTCTTAGCATTATCTTGCTAATATTACCCAGCAGGCTAGCTATCAATCTCTTAATTGAGGCTGTCATTTTGGGAAATGAAGAAATTGACTTAACGGCAACTGGGCTTTTTAACCGATTAATAGACCGACTGACATCACAGGTAGCTAATGTTTTATGTGTGTGAATTGACATTGGCTAAGTTACTGTCTGATGTTTAAGCCAATGCATTGTTGATTAACGTTATGTATATCGTTTGTACAGCGGCATGATTAACGCTAAGTATAGCTAATTAAAATGTTTGTCTAATTAAACAAAACAAGGACAGTATAGAGGAAGAGAGGAGAAAGGAAGAGAGGAGCAAGGGAGTGAGGCGACGTGAAGAGAACAGGAGACTGAATTCAGAGGAGAGCAGAGTAGAACCGAGAGGAGAGGAGAGGAGAGTGGTGGAGACAGTGTGGAGAGGAGATCAGAGGAGGAGATGATGCAGACCCTCTCTTTTTAGTTGGTAAATTACATTCATTTCATGTTAATATCTGAATTCCAGCACATATAAATAGTTAATTTGGTGGCCTAAAAGTTGCTTATTAATAACTATTATTCTCATTGTCTGTCATGTCGTTTACAGAGAAGAGAGGAGAACTGAGGAGACAGAATGCAGAGCAGAGGAGAGATGATGCAGAATCAACCCTCTCTTTTTGAAAGGCAAATTACATTTATTTCATGTTACTACAGAATTCCAAGATTTAATTTGGCAGCCTAAAAGTAGTTTATTAAAAAAGTTTTATCATTGTCTGTCATGTGTCTTTTACAGAGAAGAGAACTGAGAAGATAAAATGCAGTGGTGAGGAGAGGAAGACAGCACAGGGGCAGCAGAGAATAGTAGGAGAACATGTTTTGGAAGCAAACAGCCCCATTAAAGGTATAATATGTAGTATGTGGATTATTTCCCCCATCTAGTATCTAAAGATAATAACTGCAACAACACAACGTATTGGTTGCCAAAATGCCAGAGAATTCACTGTTTCAGTCATACTGTGATACGATCTTCACTCCGAGAGGAACATAACGTTACACTAATCAGTAATCACAATCAAGTATTGAGTGCCATTTAATAAGTTACGTTAGATGCTGTAGTGTGGAGATAACGTTAGGTCTGGCTATGCAGATTCCAAGAAAGATAACGATAGTTAGTTAGCTAGCTTACCGGTCTAGTAGAAAAGTAGCCATGTCACCATGCGACTTTATCCCATCAAACTCCATAAACTCCGTCCAACGAGCAAAGGCAGGCCCGATATTTATCCGACTTTTGCTCCTTCTTCGCTCACTGAGCTTTTGAGATTCGTATCGCACGGCTCAGGCGGAGAAGCAGGATGACAAAACTCGTAAAACGTTTAGCTGAAAAGAGTGAGCAAAAGTGGACGGAAAAGCTGCCGTTTTATAGTCGCACACACACTTGATGCAACATCTATAATTTTGCTAATTCATGGAAGTATAACATTTGCTGGCTACTGCTAATCTCACAGTGGTGAAGCTAGAATAGTACCTGGCAACCCAGTGCGCAGTACCAAGGCTGTAATACTATTGGCTGGTATGATATCAACAGAGTGTCATTGCTATTCTATTCCATCAGTTTTTGGTGAGTGAAAGCATATTAACCTGCCTTTGTGGTGCGAGTCCGTGTTGTGCTGAATCGATTGATATACTGTAGATACTGATGAGTGTATAGCAAGAGAGAGTAGGCCTAGTCTACCACTGCTCTAGAGAGAGTAGGCCTACTCTACCACTGCTCTAGAGAGAATAGGCCTACTCTACCACTGCTCTAGAGAGAATAGGCCTAGTCTACCACTGCTCTAGAGAGAGTAGGTCTACTCTACCACTGCTCTAGAGAGAGTAGGCCTAGTCTACCACTGCTCCAGAGAGAGTAGGCCTTCTCTACCACTGCTCTAGAGAAAGTAGGCCTAGTCTACCACTGCTCTAGAGAGAGTAGGTCTACTCTACCACTGCTCTAGAGAGAGTAGGCCTACTCTACCACTGCTCTAGAGAAAGTAAGTCTACTCTACCAGTGCTCTAGAGAGTAGGCCTACTCTACCAGTGCTCTACAGAAAGTAGGCCTACTCTACCACTGCTCTAGAGAGAGTAGGCCTACTCTACCACTGCTCTAGAGAGAGTAGGCCTACTCTACCACTGCTCTAGAGAGAGTAGGTCTACTCTACCACTGCTCTAGAGAGAGTAGGTCTACTCTACCACTGCTCTAGAGAGAGTAGGCCTAGTCTACCACTGGTCTAGAGAGAGTAGGTCTACTCTACCACTGCTCTAGAGAGAGTAGGCCTACTCTACCACTGCTCTAGAGAAAGTAGGCCTACTCTACCACTGCTCTAGAGAAAGTAGGCCTACTCTACCACTGCTCCAGAGAAAGTGAGCCTACTCTACCACTGCTCTAGAGAGAGTAGGTCTACTCTACCACTGCTCTAGAGAGAGTAGGCCTGCTCTACCACTGCTCTAGAGAGAGTAGGCCTAGTCTACCACTGCTCTAGAGAGAGTAGGCCTAGTCTACCACTGCTCTAGAGAGAGTAGGCCTAGTCTACCACTGCTCTAGAGAGAGTAGGCCTGCTCTACCACTGCTCTAGAGAGAGTAGGCCTAATCTACCACTGCTCTAGAGAGAGTAGGCCTGCTCTACCACTGCTCTAGAGAGAGTAGGCCTAATCTACCACTGCTCTAGAGAGAGTAGGCCTGCTCTACCACTGCTCTAGAGAGAGTAGGCCTGCTCTACCACTGCTCTAGAGAGAGTATGTGCGTGCAGAAAGTAGGGTTACCCCAGTAACACCTGCCCATTTCCACCACTGTGTAACACACAACATAGACCCCAAAAGCGTAACACATACATGACAAATTAACTGATCTTGAATCTTGATGGGCATGAATCACCATTACTACCACTGTCTGCTCTTCTATTCCAGTAGCCTAAAACCAATACTACAACAACCACTACAACTGCCCACGACATGTGCATATTTACCTGTTCTATTTCGGTCAGTTTGTTTTGGTTTACATTCCCATGCATTTCTAAGAGGGCATTTGTTTGGCAGGCGAAGAGATGAGAATGTTGAGCTCATTCACAGTTTATCTAAAACAGGCAATGGCAGAGCACAAAACACAATGACTAATGTGGTTTATGGGATCCCGCACCGTTGAACAAAAAGATGATATATGCAATGTGGGTGAGCTATACGGGATTGGCTGAATAGCGTAGCTTCAAGCGCCACTGAGACAATACTTACTGAAGCAGTATGTGTTTACATTGTTCGTGTTCTGTCTGAAGACGCACATGACCCTCAGATTACTGGCTCCATATTTAACCATTCCCTCATAACATGTGAACCTCCCTCTCGGTTTGTGTCTCTTCAGACTGCCAAACTAATCTCTCATTCATGTTGGAGTATGCTTTTCTCTCCAGCCTTTTACACTATTCACACTCAAAGCCCCTCTCAACGTATCACTTTCCAACACAATAGCTGCAGAGCGCATGCTCCCGGGGCTCGGAGCATTACTCTACACACTGGTACTCGTTTGAAAGCTTCCCACGCATGGCGAAGGTCTTAGCTCAATCATTCAATCCCAGGAAGCCTCAAGAATCCTTCTTCATGATGAGAGGACGAGAGAGTGTGTATGAGTGAGAGAGAGAGAGAGAGAGAGAGAGAGAGAGAGAGAGAGAGAGAGAGAGAGAGAGACAGATGCACTGACACATTCAGATTTGATGCAATCCCTTCTGTGACCTTAGGAGGCGCTGTTGCCTTTTGTTTCATGGCGTTTGGGTCACAGACAGGGTGGCTGGTCTGATCACCTCCTCTCTCTAGCCAGATACAAGTACAGACAACGCGGTGACATCGGTGACCATTGTTATGTCCTCCTTTTTACACTAGCAGCATTGCTATAGTCATAATGTCTGTGAACATTACAGTAAGACAGCCATACAAGATAAAAATGACATGGGGACGTAGCTATAGAACATGAATATGGACTTAAAGCAGTAGTCGACCGGAGAGACTGAGAGACGTGCCTTCTTTACAAGGTGGAGAGATTCAAGGTATGTACAGTAGAGATATCAGTGCCCCTTTAAAAAAGTGAAACCCAATATCAACGGTATTTAAGAGTTCGGTAGGTTGATTATGACAGCATTAAATGTGATAAATTAGTAGTCAGTATAATGAAACATAGTATAATGTTATTACTCAACTCAAAGGCCTCAATCCTGGGCCTTTTTATCTACAAAATACAGATACAGTACATACAGGGTTACAAATACAGATACATACAGGGTTATTAATACAGATACATACAGGGTTATTAATACAGATACATACAGGGTTATAAATACAGATACATACAGGGTTACAAATACAGATACAGTACATACAGGGTTACAAATACAGATACATACAGGGTTATAAATACAGTACATACAGGGTTATTAATACAGATACATACAGGGTTATAAATACAGATACATACAGGGTTACAAATACAGATACATACAGAGTTATTAATACAGATACATACAGGGTTATAAATACAGATACATACAGGGTTATAAATACAGATACATACAGGGTCACAAATACAAATTTTCCCCCTCAGGTTTGAGCCTGAAAAATTGATTTGAAGGGTGGAGTGTCAGGGTCCAGAGTATCATATTGGGGCAAATTGGTAATTTGTTAATTTTAGCCTCTCACAAGTGCTCAAGCAGAGAGTAGAACGCCCCTGATCAGATGTGGAGGCTAACCGTCAATTCCACCTTTCTCTCTCTCTCTCTCTCTCTCCCTGAGGAGCCCCTGTGCCATGGCGGAGTGACAGGCTTTAGCTCTCTCCGCTGCTGTGTGAGTGCGAGCGACAGCCCCTGATCCTGTCTGGAGTGTTGCCAGCGCAGTACTAACCATGCCCAGAATCTCCCTAGCAGAGGACTCATTGAAAAGGATCAACGTTTAGCTACGTGCAGAGGGGAGACAGGCAGATCTGGTAAGGACCCAATCAGGGGGGCGGGGGGGGGCTACTGAAACTGCTGGCTGCTGCCAGCTGGAACGTGGCGCGCCTTAGAAGGGTCCGATCCATTTCACATCATCTGGGCTTGATTTCCGCTGTGAGCCGAGGGATGAGCCTCAGAACAGCTGGCGTGGAAGGTGTAACATTTTTCATGACACAGATAACACTTCATAATCGCAGGTTGGATTGTACACCTCGCTTGGCAAGGTAATTAGCTGTATTTATGCGATGAGACATTTGTGACTTGCCCGTGTGGCGAACATCATGCCCCCGTCACAGACAGACAGTGCAATGCAAATATGGATCCCGCAGACTGGGCTGAATTATCTCTTTTATATTTATGTCAGATCAAAATGTAACGAAAGGCTTTCAATAAAAGACTCAGCAATTAGGCTATGCAAGGGGGTACCAGAGTGAGGCTCTTTGAGAGAGGCACGATTCAGACACACACACACACACACACACATACTCAAGGGCTGCAGAAGCCTATCAGACTTGATTGGCCGTGTTACACAAGGATGAAATTCACTGGCGGTGCCCTTTGAAGTCCCATCAAGCCTGTTTGTTTCAAATTAAACGCTCGCCTCTGCCCCTCTCCGGACTCAACCCTCAGGAAAGAGCACAAGCACGTTCTCATCACAGACATCATTATCAGACGGTCCTGCTAAATATGTGCCGCACCTCTGAAAGTCTTGCTAACCGGTTTGCTTTAAAGCTGTGCTAATGAAGCAACTGTGAGAGCACGCTGCGTTACCCCCCCTTTCAGAGGCTGGTTCACAGTGATCCTCATTATATCCCCATTACCTCCGCAGCGCCCTCACAGCCATGGTGACTTCCTGGAAGAGCTTATGAGGGGAGGAGCAGGGTGACATCTCTAAAGGCTGCGGCCCTTTCTCTACAATGTCTCTCTCTCCCTCTCTCTCTCTCTCTCTCTCTCTCTCTCTCTCTCTCTCTCTCTCTCTCTCACTATTCACGGTTGCCATTTTAGAACATAATTTTCTTGAATCAGACAAGTGTCTAATACAGAACTGGGGGTTTGAGCCCCGTTGGTTAAATTCATTGATTCCGTATTTAATGAATGATGTCAACAAAGACGGTGTATCCCTGAAGTAGTTTTATCTCCTGGAGGGAGATAACATACAGTAATATGATATGATATGAAATGATAAAGTGATGTCAGAGTATGGATCATTCAACATATTATAATTATGGTCTGTAAAATTTTTATTTGCTTTAGCTGTGACCATGATCTTACTGTAGCCTATAATTAGATATGCCTACTGTATGCTTGATTTAACGTATGAATCATCTAACTTCATAAATCACCATTGCATTGTATGTTATTGTGTGATTCCATTAAAGCATAGTGCAAACAATAAGGTCATGGAATATGTCTTTGGTCATCCATTAAAAAAAAAAAAAAAACTCTCAGTTTCTATCTCTACTGACTGAACATGGCACTTGATTAAACCATTAATGAGTGGACAGATGCTTGATTGAAGCAAATACATCTCTGCCAAACTTTGTGTGGAGCTTCAATATCCTGCTGTGTACTGTCTTTGTTGAAGCCCAGATGTCATTGGAAATCAACATCGTGCCATCCAGACTTTAGTCTCCAACAGGGAAGTGATTGGGAGAAGCAGCTGGAAAACAAGCTTCTGTGGGGAGTCTCAACGCCTCGGGGGATGGGCAGAGACAGAGGGAGAGATAAAGAGAGATGGAGAGTGTTACATGGCGTTAGGGGGGCGCCATCCTTGTTAGAGCATGCCTCATAATGGTGCCTAGCCCTGGTCCAGGTCGGTATACTGTTCGGGGCTCTACCCCGGTAAAGCGCCTTGCCAGGGACCGTTCATTATGCCATAGACTTTTTTGTACTCGGTCTTGTTGTGGAATTTACATCCAAACACCTTAAACCTTTGTTCTCTCTCTCTCTTTTGTAATTCCAAACACCTCCTAAACCTCTGTCTTCCTCACTTCTTCTTTTAAGACAGACCCCTGTCTCACCAGGACAGGAAAAGCCTCACACTTCGTCCTTCCCGTCCTGGCTCAGGCCTTTTGTTCCTTTGTCTATATTCAAAGTGTACCGCGCTTTTCTTTTCATCCCTCGACCACTGTTTGATATCCGTCACCTTACGATGACGTATAGACGAGTCAGCCAACCAAATGTCGGCTGCATCACATCCTTGTTTGAGCACATATAAGGCGGTACTAGGCGAGCTTAAGCTCACTTCTGTTCTGATGAACCACTCTGTGTTTTATCTTGAGGTCCTTTTGCAATCGTATTGTTTTCTTAATAAATCTGACTGAACCTTTTTGATGCCTCCTGGGCGCCTCCCTAGGGAGGTGTTCCAGGCGTGTCCGGCTGGGAGGAGGCCGCGGGGTAGACCCAGGACTAGGTGGCGGGACTACATCTCCGCACTGGCCTGTGAGCGGCTAAAGATTCCCCAGGCAGAGCTGGTTGATGCTGCTAGGGAAAGGGATGTCTGGGGCCCCCTGCTGGAGCTGCTGCCTCCGCGACCCGACCCCGGATAAGCGGATGAAGATGAAGATGATGATGATGATGAACCTTTTTGAGCGAACCTGGGCAAATACTTCATTTTTCGAAACTTCTACTACAATTGGCGACTCGGGACGGGATCGGCTGCTGTGAGGTTCGCCTGGAGTGGAAGGCGAAGGAAGCAGACGTGCGGAGCAGTAGCGAGCTCTGGAAAATCTTCTCTCTTTGCGCCTATTCGCATGGGTTTGGAGAAGTCCGCCTCGTTGGTTCCACTCGGCTAAACTCACGGTACGTTGAAAAACGAATCCTGTTATGCTTGGTATTTGCCTTGGTTTCGTTTCAGATTGTGTTGGTCTAGATTGTTGAAAACAGAGTTCCCCGGGGTGGGTTTAGTAACTATCTAAGGAGTTGTGACTCAACAATAGATATATTATATTGTATTGTTCTTTGACTTCGTCCTTGTTTCGTTACTAGGGTATATGCCTTTCAGAAGAAGTGTGATTTTTGGTCTCGTGATTTGTTCCCCTGCAGTTGATGTACAGTTAAGGTTGTTTATCGGTTGCAGTTTAGAACGGTTTTGAGTTAATACGCCAAAGTTGGCACAGAACGGGCTTCCCTTTGGCCGGTCGCGGGTGTTGTACCGTTGTATGTTTTCTCAACGAAGGTAGCTACTGGGAGTGGTTTGGTAGTCCGACCCGCGTTTCTTGGAGAAGCGTTTGTCCCTTTGATCCCAGGTGGTTGATATAACCTAAACGAGTTTTAGCTTTCAACCCAGAGGCTGGTGTTTCAGCCGGGCAGGCATATATTTTTTTGCTTGTCGTAAACGTGGGCCTGTGTTCGTCCCCTGTGTTCGTCCTTTGTGTTCTGTGTCCCTGCACGGGGTTGTTAGTCTGCTGTTTACTGTTGGAGTTTCGGCTCTGTCTTGTATGTGTTGTTAAGCGCGCCTATTTTTTTTCCAGGTGAAAGTACTGTTTATTTTTTTTCCGACACTGTTTTTGAGGGCCGTAAATCGTAACTGCTAGTGAGTAGTCTGAGAGACGTTCATCTCCGTGTTACGTAGGAGTGTGGGAGAGTGTCCTTTGTTTTGTTTTTTCGTAAGCGATTTTTGTGCAATATGGGTGCCACTACTAGCTCACCGCTTGATATTCTCAAATTGTCTGGTCCAGCTAAAATTGTTGCGCTAAAATATTCTGCTAGTGCCTGTTGGCAGATTCAGCTATGGAGTAAGCATAGCAGTTTTCCGTCTCCATTTGGTACTCTTAGCGTTAAAGCTTTGGCCAACGTTAGGGCTCAACTAGAAGCGTTTGAGAAGACTAAGTTGGGCAGGAAAAGTGGTAATGCCATCGATTGGGCAGCGTTTAAAATTTGGGAGTCAGTAGCGCGGGAAGGGTTTTTGAAGTCAGAGAAAAGAGACAAAGAAGCTATACAGCCAACGGCGTCTCCGCCACTTCCCCCATCGAATCACTCTCCCCTTCGATTCGTTGCTCCGTGATCACACCACCTAACAATGCTCCCGCCATTATTAGCCACGTCCCTTCTTTCTCTGCCGTATCCCCTCACAGTATTGCCTCTGCGCCACCCGATCTGTTTTCCTCGGACATACAGGCGCCTCCGCAATACGAATTAAAAGCGCCCCTTTCCCCCGACCGACGTGTACCTCCAGGTCCACACTCTTCTCCCGTCCATACTATCGCATCTTCGACTAGATGTTACACTAAGCAAGAACAGGAAAGGAAGAAAGAGTTGGCTAGAGCCATATCTGAGGCTAAGTTCAATTTGGAACAACTACAACTAGCTAGTAATAGTCTGGAGGAACCGCAACTCCTAGCCCCAATGGTACGATGCCCGAATCCTAATCCCCGACCGTCTCAACTAGATGATGCAGCTGGCCACGCGGCCTGGACCCCCGAGATCAGAGTGTACAGACCGTGGCGTTCGGATGAACTGCGTGATGTAGCTAAAACCTTGCCCGATCCAACCAAAGACATTGACGAGTTGGAAAATCTTTTTAACAGTTTAGTTCGAATGTATGAGCCTCACGCGGAGGAAATCGCCATGATCATGAGACAATGCCTTGGGTTAAAATGGGTCGATGTGAAAGATCCGTTTGACATCACGTTGCCTTTTTCTCATGCCGATTTTGCCGACCAAAACACTGCGCTGTTGAACAGAATCAAAACTCGATTCCCAAAGAAAATGGATTGGGACCGTATCACATATTGTAAACAAAGATCCGATGAACAGTTCGAGAAATTTTGGGAACGACTAGAATCAGTCTTCGCCGCACACAATGGCATGGACAAAGCGAATGCCAATTATAAGAAAATTCTAAAACGACAGTTGATGAATAACTCTCTCTCCTCTTTGTCTGACCAAGTTAGGATGTGTTGCCACACCTGGGAGTCAACTTCGCTCGAGGAAGTTGTTGACCATTTCCGCTATGCGGAGCGGCTTCGCGATCACATTGAACAAAGGGAGGCGAAATAAATTAAGTTAGGTACAGCCAAGTTACAAGCCGCTCAACTGGAACAGATAGAAAACCAGTCCGAAGGACCGGAGAGAAAACAACGACCACAAGGTCGTCACACGAACAAGAATCGTAGGGATAGAAACAAAATGGACTACAGGATGAAACCGAGTGAGGGAAACGAAAACAGAGACAGAACTGACGCGTGTTTTCATTGTGGTAAAACTGGTCACTGGATCAGGAACTGTCGCAGTTACCGCAGGCGAAATGAGAGAAAGAATCCTGCAACCTGGGGTTCGGCGCCACCTGCTGGAATTTCCCTGAACAACCCACAGCAACAGTCATGACTAGGCCAGGAACAGACAGAGAGTTTTGCTGAGGGACCGTCAGATAGTACAGCTGTACAGGATGAAGAGAAGGTTGTTCATATTTGTCAATACCTTAATCTGCATACAACACCGTCCGAGCTTCCAGTCGTAACTTTAGAAGTTAATGGAGAGCAACTCATGTTTTTAGCTGACACCGGCGCACACTCATCAGTCCTAAGCTCCTCAAAGATTAATGTTGTTCCTAAACTGACAAATGAAGTTGCAAAAACCATTGGTGCAGCAGGTATTGAAAAATCTGAGAGAATGACTACGTCACTTCCTGTTGTGTTGGATGATGCTGAATTCCAACACCAATTTATCTATTCTCATTGTTGTCCTGTTAACCTGATGGGGAGAGATCTGCTGTGCAAACTAGGGTTTCAGATGTGCTGTGACTCAAATGGGGTCACCATTATCCGGCCTAAACAGGTAACACCACTGCGCGACCTCATGTTTATAGAACATATGACAAGTTGGACATATTCCTGGAACATTGAAAATAATGATCAGACGTCACTCCAACGTTCTAAGCTGTTCTCAAAAATTAACTCCTGTTATTCATATGACTGGCAAGGGTTAGCAACTCATACATTCTCCACTAGGGAACAAGTCTCATCTTGTAAATTGCATGCAGGAGTAGATAGATTAATTAATTCCTACGACGGTATAGAGAATAGCATTTTAACACAGTTACCGCAGGCAAAATGAGAGGGAGAATCCTGCAACCTGGGATTCGGCGCCACCTGCTGGGGTTCCCTTGAACAACCCACAAGGTAGATTTTAACCAGCCAATATAGACCCATTTTTTTAAGGTAAATTAACAGGACAAGACATATGTAGCTGAGGACGTAAGGTTTGTGCATGATAGTGGGGGGGAAAGACAATGTTTGCCAGTGTCTTAATCTGAATACAGCATCTCCTAACCCAATTATATATTTTAAATGTTTATGTTTAATATCTTCTTCTTCTTATAGTTTGAGGCACATTCATCGGGTCTGAGTGTTTTTCTGAGTGTTTTTACAGACAACTGTCGTTCCGGGAGTGATGGGTGAATGCCGAACCAGGAGACAGGCACAGGACCGGAGGTGGAGATGGAGGTTACCGGCCTGCTTCCCTACAGATGGGCGACCTGTGGTTCGTGGGATGCAGGGCCAACGCCATGTCACCGACTCACCGTGAACGACAGATAAGTATGACATAGGAAAGAGACCATTTTTTCAAAGAGACCATTTTGTCCGAAGCGTGCCCAATACTCTGTCCTCAAATGCAAAAGAGGGAAGTTTTAGATATACAATATTTAATAATTAGCTATACAAATAAAGCTTTGATTGATTGATTGATGGTTTGTTAATTGTAGATGAAGCGAGTTCATTTTAGTGTTATTTTAATTGAGTGATGCATTTTTTCCCCCATCTCTGTTTTATCCTGACTTCAGGGAATATTTCGCTTTCACCCTTAGGGGGTGTTGTTTTGTTGAGATGAGAATCTTTTTATTTTATTTTCATAAAATTGCGAGAGAAATTCTAAGAGCAAAATCCAATTGCCTTGATCATGACTGGGGACTGGGCGTGTTAAAGTAATTCTTACACTGCCCCTGATGTCACTGTAGGCTACTGCAGAGCCTAGATCCCTGCTACTGTCCGATTCGGTAAATGGACAAAAGCTAGATCCCCACTGACAAACTACATAGACTGACGAGCCCGACTGGCTCTAATGACACTTGAACAGACACCCTGTTTAAGTTTTCCTGACTGAATAACAAAATTCTTCCCCAAAGCAGGATCATCTCCTGCCAGGAAGAGGGGATGATAGAATGTGGCATGCACTTAATGATGTTTCTGAGTATCTTCAACAGACTGCTGATAACCGTTCCTGACCAAAGAGGGGGTTCCTGACCAAAGAGGGGAACAGGGAGACCCGACCAGACCAGAGGACTCAAAGAGGGGAACAGGGAGACCAGACCAGAGGACTCAAAGAGGGAAACAGGGAGACCAGACCAGAGGACTCTCCTTTTGCTCTTCTGTTTTGTCTCTGTTGTCTCTCTCATCTGTGGATTCACAGGTCTCTCCTCCCATGTCTCTCAAAGACATTGCCGACCTGCTCCCCGTATGAAGTCCCCACTAAGGAAAGGTGACCATTCCGGACGCCAGAGAGGGCTTCTTCTTATCATCTCCAACCAGGCCGTTGGGTCCTGATCCGCGACCTGGGGCCGTACCAGATTCAACTCACCACGCAGATGGCTGCCAGAGTAGCTGAGAGAATTTCGACGCCGTTGCGTCCCAAACCAAGGAGCAGATGAGCAGCCTGAGAACAGGCCAGAAAACATGGAAGAGAAGTAGATGTAGCGGGGTGAACCTACCCGTCAGAGAGATGTTGCGGGGTGAACCTACCCGTCAAAGATGGAACAATCAGGACCAGGGCATTCTGGCCTGTGTGGAATAGCTGTCAAAAGTAGCTGAGAGGACGGTCCATGCAGCCGAACCAGAGATCTCAAGGGCAAAGCGGTCACCGCCACACTGTCCTCTCCTCTGATGAGCAATTGGAGAGTGACCTTGACGGTCACCGCCACACTGTCCTCTCCTCTGATGAGCAATCGGAGACTGACCTTGCCGGTCACCTCCTTCTCGTGGTTGTTGTATGACAACGTGGACAATCTCAACAGCAATGACTGCACCTCTAACCGCACACACTGGAACCTACATTAAACATTCAGAGACGCAAACATGGAAGCTATGATCCAGAAGAAATTACATGCGATTATTCACAACAAGAGTGAATGAACTTTGAAATTATCTTGAAAAAATATCATATTTGTTTACAAGAGTTACAATGGTTGAAACATGAGTTGATAAATAAGTTTGGGTTTTTCCTCTAAATTGACCAAGAGGTTTTTTGCCCTTCTTACACTGGTAACCATTCATCTTTTTACCTTGTTTCAAACACCAAAATCAGGGTTTTTGGTGAATGGTTGTCCACTTTTAGACTATAAATAGTATATAATCATGTCATCTTTTTTACCTTGTTTCCTGTCATATTTCTGAAACAAGGGGTTTTGGTGCGTGATTTTGCACGTGGAAAGAAAATAATCTATTTTTTTTGTTAAATATTTCACAAAATAAAATAAAAAATTTTTGCTCCACCTAGTGGAGAGATTATTTCCTTTCCACATGTATAGCATAGCTGAATGTTTACACTTTGTGTTTGGATTTTATATTTTATTTTTGTGTACCTGTTCAGGCACAAATGGGGGATTGTTGTGGAATTTACATCCAAACACCTTAAACCTTTGTTCTCTCTCTCTCTTTTGTAATTCCAAACACCTCCTAAACCTCTGTCTTCCTCACTTCTTCTTTTAAGACAGACCCCTGTCTCACCAGGACAGGAAAAGCCTCACACTTCGTCCTTCACGTCCTGGCTCAGGCCTTTTGTTCCTTCGTCTATATTCAAAGTGTACCGCGCTTTTCTTTTCATCCCTCGACCACTGTTTGATATCCGTCACCTTACGATGACGTATAGACGAGTCAGCCAACCAAATGTCAGCTGCATCACATCCTTGTTTGAGCACATATAAGGCAGTACTAGGCGAGCTTAAGCTCACTTCTGTTCTGATGAACCACTCTGTGTTTTATCTTGAGGTCCTTTTGCAATCGTATTGTTTTCTTAATAAATCTGACTGAACCTTTTTGAGCGAACCTGGGCAAATACTTCATTTTTCGAAACTTCTACTACAGTCTACATTACTGCATCTACAGACAATATAATTTTGCCGGCAGGAAAATATAGCGATGTTTTCACAATGAAGCAGCTTGAACTATTTTAGAATAATTTAGAGAGTGAGAAATAGAGCTGTGAGATGGAGAAAGAGAGAAGGAAGGACTATTAAAAAAAAAAGGCAGAGTGCGGTACTCCCACAGATGTGTTTATTAACTAGTCGTCTGACGTTTAATTACCGTCGCCTCTGCAGCGTCATTTGGAGAAGACAAGCGATGCGGTGGGATGGATGTAATTTAGAAACGGGGGGCGCCGTCAACAGGGACAGTCCACTGGAAAATGGCAGGCAGGGGCTTTTTTGAGCACAGTGGCTTTTGGGGACTGGAGATGGTTAGCATGCTGTAGGAGAGCTTGCCTGCTGACTCTACAGGGAGTGTTGCTGATGAAGGAGATGACGGGATGAGTTGACTGCGGACAGGATGAGGACAACCTGAAGAAATTAAAGACTGACTTTGACTTTTTTGCTCAGGGAATGTTCAGTCAAGATTGGTTTGAAACAAGAAAATATATTGTAGGCCAGGGATTCTCAACCTTTTGTAACTTAAAGTCGCATTGAAACGGACGTTTGAGATCATCTAACTTCCGTAGTTTGACATATTTCCAACGCAAACAAGCGGGGTGGGTGATTATGTTTAGAGGAATTTGATTGGAACATTGTGGGCGGGTTTTAAGAACTTTAGACGGATTCGATAGAAGGATAGCGTTGATTGATGGGTGGATGTTGTGAGATTATTGGCCTAAAATCTAAGGTACCTGTTGTCATCATTGCACGTGACCTACCGTTTTCCAGGAAGTAAGAAATTATATTCTTTGATATAAGATAACAACAAAAGTAGAATTTTGTATTTTTTTTGGCATACATCGTTGAATAGGTGAACACTATGACCAATTATGTGAACCAAAATGGGACAGAATGCTTTTTTCATTTCAGTGCGACTTTAAGGCCCACTTTTGATTGTTAAAAAATTCCAAGGATGACCTTCCTAAATACATGAGAAAAAAAAAAAACATAACATGACTGAAGTTTACATACGAGGGAACGTTCTCTAGCTACATTAGCTACTTTCAATAGCCAGTTACGTTTGAATATCACCATGCCAATCACATCCGTTGGTGTTGAGACAAAATTGGTGACATAACTAGTCATTGAAATTGGTCATTGAAATTATTCATTATAACTTGGCATTTTTTAAATTTATATATGAATTCTTGAGTACATTTAGATATAAAAAATAACTAGCTTTGTAAATTACCAATTTTTATTTTTCTCAAAAATTGGCAGTAGGCTACCACAGCCACTGGTTGAGACCGGCTGCTGTAGGTAACACTGATTCTAAAGTATCAAGGTAGACAACAGAACGGCGGTACGTATTGTGACCCCAGTTCTATGAGTGGAGCAAAGCCGCACAGGGCAAGCTCCTTTTTGGCTTAACCAATCGTAGCTAGCTACGTTGATTGAAGAAAAAAAACACATTCGCCTGCGACCAATTAGAACTGGTGCACCACTATAAAAGTGTGCCGAGACCACACAACTGCTCCTAGACAAAACTTTCAGCAAGTAGACTGGGGTTCAGCAAAGTCTGCTCCCTGTGGGGCTTCGCTCCCCTCATGGAACAAGAGTTACAATATGTAATCGTCATTGTATTTCGTTCAGCTCCACCCCACAGGGCAAGCTTCTTATTGGCATAAGCGAAGCTACACGACCGCACCATACACTCTTGCCGAGCCCGTTAACAAAAACCGTCCAGCCAGGTCAGGTAATGACTGTTGTGTTTAACTAGTTAAACATTTGTAAATCAAGACGGGAACCGAGAGCCACGCTTTTACTTTTCTTTCTTTATCCAGCTCCGAGCACACAACCTTATAATGTTAGGTCCTAACTTCCTTCTTGTCTCTAGACTCACAGTGCCATCTAGTGGGTCAGGCATGCAA
The DNA here is from genome assembly GCF_949987555.1 of Borostomias antarcticus. Taxonomy (NCBI): domain Eukaryota; kingdom Metazoa; phylum Chordata; class Actinopteri; order Stomiiformes; family Stomiidae; genus Borostomias; species Borostomias antarcticus. The sequence goes on along the minus strand of NC_140249.1, from coordinate 14,460,385 downwards.
CAACAACACATCAACTATTGTATGAGAACACTACAATGAAGAAGAAGATGAAGAAGAAGAAGAAGAAACAACATTGACCATACCGATGGTTGGCAGAAACCAAGCACTGGCCTTATCCGCCGCACTCAGCTTATCCCAGCTGAGGGCAAGGAACGGCACGTGAGGGGAGAGCCGTTACACACGGTAACATATCCCGTCTGAGCCTCACTCAAACCCAAAAAGGGACAGGGAAGGACCGCCACTCACCCAAGAGTCCAGCCCCAGGCCAAAAGACCCATCATTTCTGATGCTGACTCCTGCTAGCAGCTGTGCCCAGCTTAGACGATACCACAGAGACAGACATGGAGCTTCCAGCATCTGGCACACTGTAGGCATGTGAAACTTCAATTTCGGCACCGCCTTTTTGAAGCGGTGGAGGTCCAAAATTGTGCTCTCATCTCTTTTTCAGCACATGGAAGCAGCGGGAATAATATCCCTTGTTCCTCTGCACCACCGGGACCACAGTCACCACTCCCTTTGACAAAAGCTCTGCAATCTTTGCTGACAGCTGCAGCTTGTTCGGGATGCAGCATTACCGTCCCCATAACGCCCGGGAAGGGTGGTGGAGAACAGTGAAACTGACTAGAATAACCGCCAGAACACGCTGTAGCCAGCTCTCGAGGAGACACCTTTCCTGCCAGACTGCAAAACGGTCCGAGAGAGGCTGTGCTGTACACCGTGGCACGTGATCGAGGAGCTGGCCATAAATCATTTTGTCCCTGACTGCACAACAGATGAACTTGTCCCAAGGCGGGGCACCCTTGAAAGGGACAGGAGGAATCTCCATAAGATTCCTTGCACTGTGCTTCTGTGCAAGGGTGAATGGCATTCTGGCCGGAAACCACTTCATTCATAAGAAGAGGAAGAGAGTCCGTCACGTCCGCATCACAGGCAACTTTCCATAATTTCGTCAATTCAGACAAAACTGTGGTGCTCTGAGATACCATCGTGAGAGCAGGGAATCTTGTCACCTAATTTGCATATTCAGCCGAGGCCAGCAAAGCAGCCACCGCTGCAAGCATTGGCGAAACCCCCCCCCCCCCCACAAAAAAAAACTATGTACATTGTCATAGACATTGTGCAGAGAGGCTACATTGCTTCATAAACTAGCCGACTCGCAGTCCATGAGAGATAGTGAGAACACCACCATTCATAACAGACTCGATGTTCAACGGTGGTTGAGCACTGACATCATACACAACAGAAGACCGGAGCCTTGCCCGCTCATTTGCATAGCTAGCTGAGGCCGGCCAAGCTAAGGTCTCCTCTTGTTTCTCACACTGTCAGTCCCCGGCGAAACGAAAGTATGTTTTATTTGCCGTAGAGGCAGAAAAACATACCACCGCTTAAGCCGAGGATCCAAGAACCCCAAGATTACTGTCTTCGCCCGTAAGCCTGTGGTTTTTTCCAGGAGCTTCGTGAGATCGCGGTCGAAGGTCCTCGACCTGGGATCACCGGAGGAAGAGCCGCTCGCATCATGGGCTTCGGAGGCTGAGTCACCGTCGGCCTCAGAACCTCCTTCTTCGCCTTCTTCTTCGTCAGACAGAGGAAGACAGCACGGGCGGGCGCTGCTGGAATGCTGACATTCTCTTCTCCTTCATCTGAGCCACCCTCTGCGAGTGCAGGGTGTCCGTTCCCCGGCGGCAACAGGCAGTCGATGAAGTGCACCTGGTGGAGCCTCTTCAGAGGCTCTAGTTGAGCGCAGGCCTGGGAGTCAGGAGACGGCACCAGACCTGGGCCGCGTTTCCCAGAGGCATCGTTAAGGCATCGTAGCGCTACGTGCTTCTTAAGAACGTCGTTAGGTCCACCTCTAGGTGGCGATGCGTTTCCCAGAACCTTCTTAAGCCAAGGTATACCTTGGCTACGAAGGCTCTGGGAAACAGCTCCACCCAAGGTACATCGTAAATCGCCCTTACGATGTACCTTCCGAAGATACATCGTTAGCCTTCCTTGGAGCCGAAGCGCTGTTTCCCAGAGCCTTCTTAGCCAAGGTATACCACAGCCAAGGGATACGTTACGAAGGGCGGTCGGACCCCATCGTAAGCTGTCCCTTGGCGATGCGCTCCGTTCATCCCGTTATAGTTTTAGCTCGATTAGAGCAAAATTACACTTTTAAAAAGGAGAGTTGCAATACAGCGCACATCTATCTATCCTACCTGCGTGATTCACATCATTAGTGTACACAAAATACAATTAACTTGAATGATGAAAATAATGTCATGGAGCCTACAGAACACATCATGCCAATGTTGTTTTTAAAACTTTTATTGAGCCAAGCAACATATACGGACTATCCATAGCCTAATATAATCCACTTTGTGAACAACAACAACATTTTCTTATGTAAAGGGATAATTTGATGACATGACTTTTCTGGCTGTCTTTATATATTGTCAGACAGATTTTTTTATTTTTTTATTTAACCTTTATTTATACAGGTAAAAAAAACACGTTGAGTTCAGAGGACTCATTTTCAAGTGTGACCTGTTCACAATCATTCAGCACTCGTTACACTAAGTTACAAACAACAGAACAGAATTACAATAAAACATACAGGACTATGTGTAACAATAACAACAATAAAAGTCGAAAGTCTAAAAGTGCAAAGTGCATGGGGGATGAGAACAGGGGAGAGTTATCTTAGAGTGCAAGAACATGACATTGGCACACTCATACAGATATCCTGGCGAATTGATTAATCCAATGAGGCCATCTAGATGAATAGTCAAATATCCTCACACACGCTCCAGAATATTGTAGAAAGCCTTCCCAGAACAGTGGAGGCTGTTATAGCTGCACAGGGGGGACCAACTCCATATGATGCCTATTCATTTAGAATGGGATGTCATGAAAGTTGTAATGTCTAGGTGGCCCAATACTGTTGTCCTTATAGTGTACTTTGCTAACAGATTCACAGTATTTAGTGATCTTACAAATGCTGTTTGTTATATTCTGTGCCTTATTCAAAACCTGTTGTAATGTGGCAAGAAACAACAAATATACAGGATAAAGGGAACTTGTTTAATATTGGTTGGGAAAAAACATGGGCAGGTTTGTTCTTCAGACTTTTGTCCTGTAACAGGCTGTCTTTTTCCGGGGTGGGGTTGTTAGACCCATGCCCAACCCCCAACCTGGAGGGCCAGTTGTTGCTTTTCGTCTGGCCTCTACCCTGAACCTGCCTGGCATGGTTGAACCTGCTGGGGGGTAACCCCCCACCAATATAGCCTTCATGGTCATGGAGGCACACAAGCCTTCCCACCACAACAAGGTAGCAACACGTAGGAAGGATGAGTGGTGTGGTCAGTGTATGTAGTGTGTGCGTGCAGTGTACAGTGGTGTGTGGGCAGTGTGTGGTAAGTGTATGTAGTGTGTGTGGTGAGTGTGTGCAGTGTGTCTCAGGCATCTGCATCATCTGCAAGGGAGGAAAATTCAATTAGCGACATTGAATGGAATGCATGCAGTGTGGGAATAGACAGAGTATACAAAATACACACTTAGCCTACCTGGAGTTGGCAGAATGATGGGCACTGATATGGAGGGCCACACAAACTGTGCCTCCGCTAGGGCCTGCTGCCTGTTCTGCAGGTTCAGCCTCTCACGCTGCACACCCAGCCTCTGCCTCCCCACCTCCAGGAGCTCCTCACTGCAGTCGCACCTCGCATCCGTGGTGTTCAGCTGCCTCTCACGGGGGGCGGGGGACGTCATGGGGTGTGTGGGGGGTGGGGGGAGAGCGTGTCGACGGGGTGGAGCAGTCTGACTGCGCTGGGGTCTCCTCTCCAGAGGACTGGGAGGCTTGGGGTGATTCAGCTGAGGGCTGGGAGGCTTGGGGTGATTCAGCTGAGGGCTGGGAGGCTTGGGGTGACTCAGCTGAGGGCTGGATGTTGGAGGGGCCCTCTCCAGACTCCAAATCAAGGCCACCAGTGATGCTTTGGGAGGCTGTGAGGCCAAAGATCGATAGGGCCTTCTCCTCCTCCGGGGTGAGGGAAGGCACGGTGCTCTGCCTCTCGGCGCACTGCCGCCCCCCGGCTTTTGGCCTGACTGGCGAAGTCCTGCCATTTCTTGCTGACGACTGTCCACTCCCTGGGTGGCCCAGGAGTGGAAGCAGCCATCCGTGCTGCAATGCTCGCCCATGCAGCCTTCTTCAATGGGCTATATGCACAACTCCAGTATGCTACTTCCTGAAATTAGACATGCTTCTTTATGTCCTGTCTTACACTATTGGATGAAATGATTATTCAGGAATTCCTGAATAATCATTTCATCCAAAGTGTAGGACAGGAAATAGAGAAGCATGTCTAATTTCAGGAAGTAGCCTACTGGAGTTGTGCATAGGCCCTACTGGTAGCCGCCAATCAGGACGGACTTCGGTTGCTCCACCTCGTCCAGCATGATCACTAGTTATTCTTTGGTGAACGCTATCACACGCTTCCTCTTCATATCTGCCATGTCGCTCAATATGTGCAGTTACCCTTGTTTTTTTTATAGGCCACATGTGCCAACACCGGTGCCTGATAGATTAAATTAGTCATCGTATCCGCGCGAATTCTAACGTGGGAATGCTACTGCCACAGGGGCAATTTATATGGGCATTATACCTTTGTTTGTATGATAACTAAATCAGTGGTCATTTTGCTATCATCATTGCCTATCATCATTAAAGTATTTTTTCCTGGCCTTTCAAGACATCCTCGACGGGGCTTATATGTCCCGATCCGATCCATGCTCTTTCTTGGATATTTTATTTTATTTGATGTAATGTAATTTGATGTATGAATTGGGACTATCACGAGGTCTCGCTTTGACTCTTAAATACATTAGCAGATGAGCTTTCGAAAGGTTTTGCTTCCTTTTTGGTAATATTTAGACTGAAATAAAAGAATTAAGACAGCACGTATTATATTGGCACGTCGTTTCTGTGACTTTACGAATGGCCATCGATGTGTGCAGCATCGATTCATTCTTTTTTCAGCACCGCGCCCAGGGACAGCTCCTCTAACGATGTATCTTGGGATGGACCTAACGATGTATCTTCAGGCGCCCACTAAGGGATAGTCTGGGAAACACTCGTAGCGAAAACTGTCCCTTCGCCAAGGTATACCTTGAGAAGCATCGTAGTGCAGAGAAGTTCGTTGAATCTGGGAAACGCGGCCCTGCTCTGGCGTGCTGCGACCCCATGCAGCGGAGCAGAGTGGATATCCCACGTTGCTATAGATGGCGCCGCAACCGCAGAATCTTTCCAGCAGACTGGGCAGAGCTGTCTGGGGATCCCCGAATGACACTGTGAGTTGCTGCGAAGTCATCTTCGTACGAGCTGAAAGTTTCAAGGAGCAGATGTGCAGGCGAAGCCCGCTTATACAGTGGTGTACCGGACCTGTTTGGGCACAGGTGTGTGTATGTTTCTTCTTCAGTCAATTGTAGCTGTCTAGGTTTCCCAAGCCAATACGAGCTAGCCCTGTGGGCGGAGCTCCACAGAGTAGAACAAAAAAGGTGAGCTCGCTACATCAGGATGGTTTCTCGAGGCAAATTGGCCTCTACTGACAGTGTAACACAATAGTTCTGATACCGGTTGGAGGACACAATCACTAATTGGTCATTTAGTCAGCCCTAACCAGAGTCGTGAAGCACGGCAATACCACTGAAGCAAGTTATGGTTTAGTGTTCACGCAAATACAGTGTTGATGGGATTGTTTTGCAACTAAACTACATAACAGATTCACCTATGTTCATTGTGTCGATGAGGAGAGGCATCGTTTTCCGCCAAACAACCTACTGTATGGCGTGTATGTGTGTGTGTGTGTATGTGCCCATGCATGTGCCACCTGTTGGCTGCTGGTAGTACTACTAGATCACTAATTGGCCATTCATGCAGCCCTAGTCTGACTCAACAGATCTGAATCCCGTCCCACTCAGATTCAATCCAGACTACGAGAAACAACAACAACCTAGCATCCGCCAAAAACAATTGTGATTGTTTAAAGAAATACTATGTTTTTTCCCCCCTGTTCCCAAATGGTAATCAGTCCAGTCAGATCTTTCTCCAGCGCTGGCACAGCATACAAACGTGGAGCTAGGTCTGGGGACTAATTCAGCGACACTAATTTGACCCTAATGACCTAATTAAAAAATCTGGCCCTGTCACCGTCTGCTGGAGACCTCTGCCGGTACACATGCCAAATATTAATGCTGTCAGGCCGACGGTGTCCAGGAAAAATGGTAACAGACAGAGATATGGATGTTTGATCATGTATCTGTTAGATTCCGCCCTCTCTGGCCAGGCTACACTGGGCACCAGTCACCCTCCATGAATGGCAAAATAACATTTCCCAGCCAGAAAGACAAAAAAGCCATTTGGCAGGTGTAAACAAGACTATTAAGCCCCTCACTCCCACCCCATTCATGGGAGAGAATTAGCTCACTGCCGGCTCAATTAAGCCTATACAGGTCCAGACGGGACATAATGGCTGCAATTAGGGACACCTTCAGAGCCATGCAAATCAGCAAGCAGAGCATGCATACAGGAATATGACGTGGTTAAGGTCACTGGCGGGGTACGTAGCGATGGACACACTGAAACACAGGCCTGCTGATTATGGTAAGGGAAATGACACGCCCCATGACAACCCTATTAAGAGAATGGAAAAAGAGGATACACAATACCTTACAGAGAAGAGCCTGTTCAAGTCTGTGTGAGAATCAGGTCATGGCTAAATGCTACTCTTTAGGAGTCCAGTACAGTGAACAGTGGATCATTTAAACCTCTCTTCCCCCTCGTTTTGTTTTACCTTGGAGGCATCATCTATTTAATCATCATCACCATCATGGTAATTACCATTCATATCATCATAATCCTAAATACATTAAACAGTCCGCTGCTAATTCCTCATGACAAAGAGCTGGTCACTGACTGCAGTGAATGAGGAGCAGATCTCAACTAGTGCTGTCAAAAAGGACGTGGAGGACGTTTAGCGAAAACGACAGACCTCGGTTATTTCCACTTAAACAGGAAACACATAGTATCAAGGACCTCATTAATCATCTGCTTTCGTCACACTCTCCTAAATTACACCATACGTTTATTGATTCAGCCTTGTTTCAAAAAGAGCTGCACATACAGAAAAAAATGCTAAGGCACCTCATTTGTGTTACACAGATACCTGTAGACTCAACGGGATTCTGTTTTAATTTGAATTAGCAAAAGAGCTCAGTAGGTCATTAGTCTTATAAATATTGAGGGCAGATCTGCTCCCATACAAAAATTAAAGCTTGACCCATGTGTATTGCAAAATGGTGGTTAGGGATTTAGCTAATGGGTTCTTGGGGAGCATGATCACTGCAAAGTTGGAATAAGAACAGCTGTTTCTGCTCTGAACCCGAGCCAGGAAGGCCATCACTTAACCCCCAGTGTAAATTACTTCCCCCAGTAGAGCCAGAACTGGAATAAAATAGGCTGCCATTTGTTAACCAACACAACAGTGTAACCAAACTCCAGAGCTGAATACCGCACTGGGGAGTCATCCCTCACTTGCTCTAATGTACAGATAGTGAACTGTATGTTCTCCCTCAGCAGCAGTAGTATTGAAAACACAGTTACTTTCCTCTGGACTGTATTACGGACATCTGTGAGATTTGATGCATGCAATTCTCATCTGACGTTATAGGAACCGATTTTCCTACACTATGGCTTGTGGGGTATCACTCGCCCAACTGTGGCCTGAAGTTCTAGTTCTTTCTCTCACCTTCATCCGGATAGTATGTGGTCCTTTGGTGAAGCTGCAGTCCTTCCACAGTGATCACACGGTGTGGTCTGGGATACAGTATACCAGGGGTCTCAAACGCTCCCGGCCCGCGGGCCAATTCCAGCCGCCACACACCCAGTCCTAACATAACGCGAGCGGGAGAAGCGAGCGAGCGAACATTGAATCGTTTCCAGTATTCTCAATGAACGTGTCCTAACCAGCTCCGTGCGTCTGCGAACAGTGCGAGACTTTCGCTTGCTTGGAAAATCGCAGGGGATGCTATATGACCCACAAGGACACACTCAAAAAGGACTCTGCTTTGCTGGAGATTGCGGAGCTGTTGGGACTGGGGGTTTAAAGTGAGCGAAATGCCCTACAGCTGTGTGTAGTAAGTAGGTAGGTAGCAAGGTAGCTAACGCTAATAGGACACTTATTCATTTTCCAGAGGGAAAATTGGGGGGGAAAAGCGCAAAAGCCCCAGGCGAGCGATGTCATCGGACGTCGTATATCAGGACACTTTGTTGTGCGATGTTTCCTCGCGTTCGCTCGCTCGCGTTATGTTAGGATTGGGTGTCACCCTTCCATCCGGCCCGCGACATGTCAAAACTATAATGTTATCCGGCCCTCAAAATAATTTATTCTACGCGGCGCCGGCAGGCAGGCCTACAATGCGAAATTCAAGCCGCTCATACTAAATGCTGTTATTGTGCGCACCGCGCAAGGTGAATGCTGCATACAGTCACAGGTGCAATCAATCCGCACGCGACTATGAACTATGAACAGAATGCAGCTCGGCACCGAGAGGCTGTTTCCATGGTTAACTAACATTAGGAACACAGACAGTTTCAAGAAATATGGACATTGCAGTATCTTTTGTGGAGTTCAATGGGAATGCTATCTGCCTGATATACAAGAAAAAGCCGTTCTAAAGTATTATAATGTCAAGCGTACTCATTACTAAACATGGAGAACAGTGTGAATCGTAGGGAGACGAGATGACAAAACGAGGAAGTTTATTCAAATGGCAATGCATTTTTCAATTGGCAATTCAATGTTCTATTTTCTCATGCAATTTGAAAATGCAAATTTGGATTGCATTTTCAACTTCTGCGTGCATTATTTCACTCAATATTAAAATTAAGATGCAATCGTGTGATTTGCAATTCCATTTTCATGTACCAGTTATGTATAGAAGTTTGAAATGAATCCGTGTATGGTTCGTTCTTTGGTTTTTCTGTTTCAAAACGAAATTGGAAAAACCAAAAAACGAGTGAATTTTCGTTTTTCCGTTTTGGTTTTAAAACGAAAAAAGAGAAAAACCAAACCGAGAAAAACCGAGATGATTTGGTTTGGTTTTTCAAAACGGAAAAACGAAAAATCTGAAAAACAAACGCTGTGTGGTTTGTTTTGGTTTGCGTTCGGTGTACGCTCGGCGCATATACCGGCTGCTGCCGAGTGGGCGTCATCTGCCTGTCATCCATGGACTGACTATGAAACGTGCCAAACCCCCGAGTCGCTCTGGCTCCTTCCGACCGTAACACATCTAGAAATCACCAGGGGGATGGTTATTCTACCTACGGCTCTGGGAACAAAGGGTGCTGTTCCTAAATAAACTAGGTTGATGCACACTTTTGGCTTCTTCGATCAGTCCATTTTGAGGCAGCATTCCAGGGTGCTGAACCGATCGACACATGCGTAGCCTACAGCATTCATAATTGGCTACATTGTTGATGGAAAATACTCTTTTACATTCTAAGTGCCTTATATATATTTCATATATTTTCATTTATGAATCACCAGTGACAGGCCTACTTGTGTTCCCCACAAAAGTGCCATTGCGCACGCAGCAGAATGTCTGACTCTGAAAACATCAACTGACGCAAATAATGTCCAATAACCCTGATAAAAAATCGGAAAATAAATTAACCAAAACGGAAAAACGAAAATTCACTCGTTTTTTTGTTTTTCCAATTTCGTTTTGAAACAGAAAAACCAAAGAACGAACCATACACGGATTGAAATGCAACAAGGGATTGCATTTTCATTCTCATAAAAGGTTTTTGGCCTCTTTATTCAAAGTGGCAATGCAAATGGGATTGCATTTTCATTTTCAACTTTTGCATGCATTCTTTAACTCAATATTAAAATTAAAATGCAATTGTGTGATTTGCATTTACATTTTCATGTACCTGCATGTATTGAAGTTTGAAATCCAAATAAGGGATTGCATTATCATTATCATGGAAGGTTTTGGGCCTCTTTATTCAATTGAAAATGCAATATTCTATTTTGTCATCCAATTTGAAAATGCAAATTGGGATTTCATTTTCATTTTCAACTTCTACATGCATTCTTTCACTCAATATTGAAAATCATAATGCATTTGTGTGATTTGCATTTTTGCTCCATGGCAACTGGGAACACTGGTGAAGTTATGAGTCTCTCCTGCCCTTTAGCACTGCAGGCACCTCATCTCTGTGCTTCAGGTATAACGAGGTGGACTGGCCAGGCACCTCATCTCTGTGCTTCAGGTATAACGAGGTGGACTGGCCAGGCACCTCATCTCTGTGCTTCAGGTATAAAGAGGTGGACTGGCCAGGCATCGGCCAGCACCGTTCCAATTCCCCACTCTCTCACAATACTTTTCCTGATGCTTTAAAGTCAGGAGTCGTCCATTTCATGCTGTGTACCGCTCCAAATCAGTGAGTATAAAGGCTCCATCAGACGTGCAGATCCTAACTACCCTGTGGCCTGTCACTTTACAGAACGCTGACACCCTGTTTCTTCTCTCCGCTTCCAGGGCATAGAACAAGTTAAACTGCCAAGAGAAGGAAATATCGATTAAACATTGTGCCAGAGGGAACTATACTGAATACATGAATTAGGCTCTCTTCATCCTATGGGTTTAAATGTTGACTTCAATATGAGTGTGATGTTGTGATACATATGGAGGATAATTTGTTACTCGGTCTTTCATAGGGCTATAGGGATTGTACTTTATGACGTTCAGCCTGATACCTGTCAAATCCCTACCCCCCTAACAAACTTACAAAATATATGAATATATTGATATATACTGTATTTCATTTCTTTTGTTATTGTTTTTGTACTTTATTTACACCCTGTGTTGTTTGGTATGTGAAATGCTATATGCTTTGTAGGCTAACTATTTTGTAGGCTTTGGCCTGAACTACATTTCCCTTCAGCCCCTGCCACTTCACAGGTGTAACCTGATTGCACTGCCACAGCCCTTTGTCTATATCAAGGCATATGTTCATTGTAATGGCTGTTGCCCTGATGAACGTCATCTAACCGAAAGCTTGGTATTAAACCTGAAACTTGCATGAGACCTACAGCTAAGTGTGCAGAAATTTTCTGTTCAACATTAAGTTTTGTTTTTCTATCACCTTAGAATTTGTTAGTTTTGAGTGCGGTGATTTCTACAAAGATTCATGCTGGGTACCGCTCCAAAGAAATGGGGAGACTGGAGGAAGGAAAAAAAGAAAAGAAAAATAAATTGACTGTGCTCTCTCAATAGTAGCATGATTATGAAACACACAATCATGCTCACTGTTATAGAGTTGTAGGAGTCGTATAAAGGTCTCTAGCCCCCTGGCTTTGGGATGCTGAAGAGACCTCAGTCCAAAGCAAATGTGACAGCTTGGATAGATGTTGATTTATGGTGCCCCCCTCGCTCTATGCACCCCTGTCCTATCTGGCCCCAGCGCCAGACTGCCTTTGTAAAGTTCAGATTGGATATGAAATGACATCCAACCGAGTTCTGCTGTAAGAGCTGCAGCACTTTCAAGACCATTTTATTGATTTATTTCTATTTTATCTTGATAAATACCCATTGTAAAAATGTACCTTTGCAGAGACGTGTTTTGATCTGCCAGGCCCAGTACATGAGACATTCATGTGATAATGTATATTTACAATATATCTTGCCATCATCTGTACATTGTTAGTAAACTGCCACTCAGATGCTGAAGTTCTTTTAATGTGGTCAGTTTAATCCTACACTGTCAACTTTGCTGTGGCATCTGAATGTGAGAAGACCACCCACAGAGGAAATATGTTGTCTTGGGGTATTTATAATGTTGTCAAACAAATAAAAACTAAACTAAAAAATGAAAATAAAATAATACAAAATTGTAAATGATCAAACATTTTCCGATAAATTAAGGTTGAAAGAATATAGTACACTTAACGTCTTGAGTGTTACAATGTAATATTTTAGGTTAGATAGGTTAGAATGATGATATTGCTTACTTAGGATGCTATAGACAGTATTCGATGACGTCACCCAAGTGAGACCTGAGAGGGGTGCAGCCATCTTGTATAAATTCGGATAAACTTCTGTTGACCTTGGTTGAACCATTGATATGGCAACATTAGCTAAACTACACAAAATAGTACACGAGACAGACAAAAGAAACAAAAATCAATATGACAACAAAAAACAACACAAAATACATCGACACGTTGGACAAGTCAACATGGAGGCACTATGAAGACAAAATTAGCCTTATTGATGGCTTAGATCTGTATGAGCTGGACAAAACAAAACTTGACAGTTGTCACTTGAGTCATCCCTCAGTCACAAACTAATATTATGAATTACTACAGTGAGTGCTTACTTGTGTGAGGAATGTAAAGCATACAAGTCCCTTGAATCCTACAACCACTTTGTCTGTGGATGGGAGAGCGACATCCAGCATTTACCATCTGTCGGCAGCAACAACACAGCCGCCCGCATCCTTGTCAAGGCAAAGGTCAATTAATGCAACAACGTTAGAAACTTAGCAGGCTAACGTGTATGTTAATGCATATGTTCATACAAGCCACCTAGCTAACGATTCAAATTCCAATCCAAAGCACAAAATGATACTCACGTTAAATTGTAAATGGCATACATTGGCCTAGGTAATGTTGATTCAAGAAGGGGCTTTACTTAGATCCAGCTGCTGTTAGAAGTAACATAATTAGTTAGTTATTATGTTATGTAAAGCTACCTCCTATATAAATGTCCCATCATGTTGATAACATTACTGTAAAAGTGATGTACTCACTGTATGCACACATGTTTTCTCTGAGAAAATAATTATAGATACGTTCCCTTCACCTGGTTATTCTACATTGACAGGTGCTGTAATCAAATAATCACAAGAACTACATATGTCATTAGCTAAATTGTATTAATTGTTGGTCATAAAAACCTTCCCTTGACACACAATTTGTTACTAAATTATCTTGTCAACTTTCTTTCTCCCCGCCTCTCTTTGCTACCCTCTCCCTGCGGGTCGAGCACAGTGACCCACCCCTGCAGCTCCGGGTCAAGCACAGTGACCCACCCCTGCAGCCCCAGGTCAAGCACAGTGACCCACCCCTGCAGCCCCAGGTCAAGCACAGTCAGTGTTTAAGTGACCCACCCCTGCAGCCCCGGGTCAAGCACAGTCAGTGTTTAGGTGACCCACCCCTGCAGCCCCCTACATAGTGATGCTGCTGAGGCAACAGGACCTCACAGCACCACCCACAGAGGTTGAGACAAAAATATTCCTTGATGACCTATAGAATACGAATGCCAGAGCAGTCCTGTCCGTTAGGCCAGGTTATTCTGAGCGTTATGCTCCAGTAAATGATACTACGGCAGGTCCAAAGGACCCGACAGAGCTCTTTAATGGCACATGACTTGAGATGGACAAAGAGGAGTTAATACAGCATTGCACATCGCAAATGGAACATGTTGAGATCACTAAATGTCAGGCTGAATATGTTGAGCAACAAACAAGGGACCAGTCCAAATGTAAAAAGTGGTATCTATATACTATAGGTCAGGTAGGGTGATTGCATCACATGTTAAAGCAGTGTGCTCTACACCAAATAAAAATCCATCATAGAGCCTTTTAAAGGCTATGCTATCCACTGTCTACCACTTTTCAATCCAGAGCAACAATTTGGGGATGTGAGCATGAAAAGAGAGCCTTGAGTGACTCCTATGAGATACAGAGAGCATCTCATGTGAACTTTAATTGTAAGAGGAGTGGGTTCATAATCGATCCAGAATTTGCATACATGGGAGCATCCCCAGATGGAATTACTTCTGATGATTGTTGTGCCAGTGGCCTTGTAGAAATCAAGTGCCCATTTTGTACATACTAGCAGCCTAAAGGAATTCTTGAACAGCAAGTCATGTCTTGAACTGACTGATGGTAATTTGAAGCTCAAACGGTGCCATTCTTATTACTACCAAGTGCAGACTCAGTTGATGGTGAGTGACATGAAATTCTGTGATTTTGTTGTATGGACAGAAAAATAAATTTGTATGAAGAGAAAAGGTTTTCTTCTGCGAAGCAATTTGAATTGGTTGGTGAACTGGTAAATTGGTTGGGGCGGCTGTGGCTCAGTGGCAGAGCGAGTCGTCTAATGATCGTACAGTAGAGTCGGCGGTTCAAATCCCACCTCCTCCTGTCCACATGTCGAAGTGTCCTTGGGCAAGACACTGGCCCTAAATTGCTCCCAATGAGCAGGCTTACCTTGCATGGCAGCTGCAGTCATGTGAATGCTTTGGATAAAAGCGCTATATAAGTGCAGTCCATTTACCATTTATTCAAGGCCACAGCCTTCAAAGTTCAAAGCAAATCACCCTGGATGAATCAAAAGAGTCTGAGCAGCAAGGTAACACAAGGAACGCCAAAACACCACCTCTAAAGGAAATCATATGTGTATGCAGACAACTGTTTCAGAGGGGTGCCCGGGTTGTGCTCTGTGGAAATTAAAACTGCAGTTATCACTGGCTTCATCTCTAGTGCATTGGTTTAAAGTGGATGCCTAACAAGAACAAAGTGTAGTACTGTCAACCTGTCAAAAGGAGCCTGCATAATAAACTGCTTCGTGTATTACTTGAGATAAATCTGCCATTGCACATGCAATCTATATCACGCTCTGCACTGATATATTATGCAGTTATTACTTTGTCAAATTAAATATTGCAAACTCCCACACACTTTTTTCTGTTTTATTTCTGTCAACCTTTTGGTTAGATCCTCATTATCAGAAGTCTATACATTTATCATCATTGTACTGTTACATTTGTGCAAGATGTCTTTGAAAATACTGTATGTCCACAGCTAGATGGCCCAATAGAGATACACATATTAGTCAAACAGCAACACAGTGGCTCTTATCAATGGTTGGTACTTCATTCCCATTACAGTAGATACCAGGTTACTGGTTGGCTGCCTCCCTGATAGAATTGATAGAATGATATAAAGGGGGCATAGCTTGGAGCTCATTTGGATCCAGATTGAGCCCAGGTGAGAATGTGCACTGGAGAAGAACGTGCAGT
The DNA here is from genome assembly GCF_949987555.1 of Borostomias antarcticus. NCBI lineage: Eukaryota > Metazoa > Chordata > Actinopteri > Stomiiformes > Stomiidae > Borostomias > Borostomias antarcticus. The sequence goes on along the minus strand of NC_140249.1, from coordinate 14,445,262 downwards.
GAGACCAGTCTCCATGATTGTGTGGACATCATTGTTTGAACACTGGAACTTAGAGACCTGGGAGACCTCTGGAAGCTCTGGGGTCTTTCTAAGGAACTTTACACAATCTTTATGGACTATTGTACACTTGCTTTTAACCACAACTTTGAACCAAGACCACAGAGAGAGAGAGCTGGTAACTGTTAATTAATGAGCTATTAATGATGTGTTCAATGTTTAATAGTCAGTTAATGATTTACCCCTTATCCTTATCCCTTATGGTCAATAGATCATCTAGAACCTGTTAGTTAATGAGTTATTAATGATCTGTTAAACGTTTGTTAATAGTCAGTTAATAATATAGAACTATCCGTTATAAATAGTTAATAGATCACACACAAACTGTTAGTTAATGAGTTATTAATGGCTTTTTAATTGTTCATTAATAATTGGTTAATGAACTATGACTTAAAATAATTAATAGATCATGAACAAGCGATTAGTTAACTACTTACTAATGACTTGTTAAGTATCTGTTAATAGTTGATTCACCTACAGTTGGCCCCATCTGGCCGGCTTATTACTACTACTACTACTACTACTGTACTACTAATAGCTTTTCACTAACTGCTAAAGACATTTTATTTTCTAAACTGGATTGAAATGCAAGGTTAGTCTCTCTGTCCTTAGCTCCCCAAAACATGCAGTCCAGTTTCTGTGTGTATGTTAGACGGGTCATTGCTGCCATCCTGGCTGCTTTCACAGCTTTTAGGTTTAAATTTAAGTTGCTAAGCCACAAACCAGTGACCGGAGCAAAAATAATTCAAAAATAATGTTCAAATGTAGCTGTGTTTAGAAATAGCAGTGGGTCAGATTGAAAGGCACTCTGAACACGTTGAGCCATTGTACTGTAATTGCATGATGAGCTGCCAAATTATTTGAAGTATGACTGTAGAGATACTGTAGTTGAGTGTCTCATTGTTTGCCGGACTCATAATTACCAACTCTAAATTATTTCCAGGTACCTCAACATAAACACTCTTTAAGCTGTTAAAGTTTTCTCTGTGATGACTCATGCTGACAGAACATTATCATTCTAACGGGTAAACAGGGTAACAGTAAAAGTGTTATTTTTCTATTCATATTTAAGATACAGATTACTCATGAAAAAGGATCACTGCTGGATTTATATTTATGTTCAGCCATATATCCCCATGCCCACCTCCCTGCACAAGTTGTATACTGTACCGTTGAACGCAAGTGCTCTAAGAATAGGCCAGCCCGATAAAAAGACTCATGTAAGGCATCCAACGTAATCACATGAAGATGTGCCTGTGCCTTTCTTAGAGTAATAGCTCAGGGGTTCACAACGGTAGATGTTCTGAGTATGAAATTAGTTGAGAATGGGCTGTAGTAGATACAAATGTTTCCATTGTTGTTCCATTTCAGGCATTTAATTAGACCAGCAGTTATTATTTTTTATCAAATTGTATCAAATATACTTGTACGGACATGTGCGTGCGCGCGTGTTGGTTAGGAAATGATTTTAAATATTTCAGTGTATAAATTGGAGGGAGAAATGAAGGGTTATTCAGAAATGACATCGGAAATGTTTTCCAGAAAGAAAAAAGATAAACTTTTTTTTTACTGCCGGTCAGTCTTTTCGGCATTCTGCATTTACCTCACAAACAACAGGCTCCATGGACACAGCCATGGACATCTCCAAACAAGAGCATGCTTTGTTTCCATCTGTGGTTTGTTTCCATCTGTGGTTCATACGTTGTTATCCAAGTGGCAAGTAAGACTTGGGCTACACATGAATACATCTCATGTAAGGAAAAAAAAAGAGAGCAGTCAAGTGGGAAGTCACTTGGAATACAGGAAATAAAATACACATCTTGAGGCTGGAAGCCTTTTAAGGCGGAGAAGAGTTCTCCAGATTATCTTGAGGACAACATCAAACGTATTCCAAATATAAAACAGTGTGATTGTCAAAAAAAGACCTGTGCACTGTTTATGAGAACATCATCTCTGATCACTATACCATTATGACAGTGAATCCACTTAGCTGAGCTCTGTTGGAACCAGAACACATGACCGGCTTCGTGTTTCGCTCTGTTGTGATTAATAGCGTAGCGGTGTGTTTGTTCGCTGATTTCCTCCACCTTTGTAGCCGTCTGGGTGAGCCTGGCCTGTGCGGGGCCCCTCAGCGTGTGGCCGTGTCCTGCCTCGGTTATTCATGGCGGCAGGTGCTCCCTGTGACGTTAGTGGAGCAGGTCTTCAGCCTCTGTCCTCCGGGGCCTCGGGGACCAGGGGGCCCGGGGCTGGGCTGCACCTGAGCCCCCCTGCTCTGCTCTGGCATGTGGGGCCATTACTCTCTCCCTCCCCCCCCCACCCCACCCTCCCCAGTCACCTGGCGGGCCAGGACAGGCCGTTGATTATGCAAAGCTGCCTGTGGACATTAGCATGCAGGGGAGCTTAGTGACTCCTGAATCTTCATTTTGAAAAAGGAAGAGGGGAAGGGAAGGGGAACTCACTGGAGCAAAGTTCAACATCAGTGTGTTGAACGGATGTAATTTCTGCTTTGATGTTTATGCAAAGCACTCCTGGAAGTGTGTTTTGGAGGAGGAAGGGGCCCTAGAGAGGGAGCTGTTTGATATTCTGTTACCACTTACAGTAACCATATCATTTAATTCAACAGAAGCAGAAAAGCCCAATCTTTGCATTACCTCAACAACTTACAATATGTAAAAGAGGTTTAACTACAATGGCAATAAACTTCTGATTCTGATTATTCTGTTGACTGGCAGGGCTGTAATAATACTAGCGCGAAACCAAGGCCTTACTCAGATAGCTGTGGTCTGTATCCTTAAATAAGCACAGCCTGGTACACCCACCCTATCCAATTCACTCTCTCCATCTGCCATTCCATACTTGTACCTCCACTCCCCCAGTCCTCAATCCACCTACACTTTCTCCACCTCACATCCACCACCCTGCCGTCCACCCCTCCTCTCCTCCACGCCAGCCCTCCTTGACACCCTGCATGTCTTTGGCAGCAGCGGCCGGCGCTGTTGGACCGCTTCCCGGAGCCGGCCGTCCTCCGAGGGGGAGAGTCAGTGTGTCACGGCAGATGAATGCCTCGCCCGCTGATTGATCAACTCCCGCTGGTGGCGGGACCCCGGTGTGCCACGGCGCGGCCCAGATAGGGAGGTGATGGTGTCCCGTGTCAGTGCCACTCAGGTGGTCTGACCCAAAGAAGCTGTTATCCCCAGATTGTATCTCCCAGACGGGAGTCGTGACGGGGCAGCTGCTGCTGGGCGTGACAGTGAGGAGAGGTTTGAAGTAACCAATCAGCCTGAGTGGCAGTTTGTGAAGGCGCAAAATGGTGTTATCATGGTATTTGTGTAATTTAATTGTGAACTACACATGAATATTGTGCTTTACGTTTTCCAGCGCACCTAGTATAGCGGTTCCAGTTATCACTCCCTCCCTCCCTCCCTCCGTTGAATGTTGACCTGCACTTCTCTGTTGGCACCACAAGAGGCAGTAGTCCCAGCACACCAAAATAAAGGAGGACACCAAAATCAACCTGCCTATCTCTACTGCACAAGAAGAGTAGTGGTGAGAGCATTGGACTCCCACCTGGGAGATGGGGGTTCAAGGCCCCAGTGGGGATGACTCTATGGGACTATACCCCAAACTTCCACATGTTCATCCTTTCACTCCAACCTTTACCCCTTGCCTTATAGGTCAGATCCTGTCCCAACCCCAACCAACACTAGGGACTGGAAGAAGCCAAAACCAACCCACCGATAGTCAACACCAGTAGTGGTGAGAGCATAGGACTCCCACCCGGGAGACCGGGGTTCAAGCCCCCAGTGGGAATGACTTTATGGGACTATATCCCAAACCTCCACATGTTCATTGTTTCACTCCAATCTTATCATCCCTTACCTTTGTCCAGAAACAGAAGTTGAACCAATTGCAGCAAAATAGCTAACATTACATGAATCATCAGTGTAACTGCTTTAGCCACTGACCGCTACTATTAATGTTATAGAAACTGCTGCTAGTTGTTGTGAGCTCATGAGCAAACTGGCTATCCCACTCTCATTGTGCCGGATTTGCATTGGAATCATTGAGACTCATGTGTCCAGGTGACAAGACCTATCTTAATTTATCAGACATTATTTCATGTCATTTCAATTCACAGCTATTTCAGTGGCATGACTAGCTTCCGTCCTACCAGTCCTGAACAGAAACAAGCCAGCCTCGGACATAAGCCAGGCTGGACCTGGTTTTCAAAGGCAAACCCATCTGTGATCGTGATGCATGCAATTGCAACTAGAAAGTACATTTCCTGGAGAAAATGTGAGGTGGGCTAGCTGCTGCAGCTGTATGTAACAGCTACTGCTAGTACTACTATGGACTGGGCAATCTCCATGCCCTCACCAGTGAAGACCGTGTGTGGCGAGACTCATCCCCAGATTGTTTAGAATACTAAGGTTGTGTGTGTGTGTGTGTAAGTGTGTATGCGCCAGTGGAGGCTCGTCCATTGAGGCAGGGTAGGACAGTCCTCCTCAGTTTTTGGGAGAAGAGAGGTATTAAAATATAAATATATTAATTTATTTATTCATAATTAATATTATCTCTGTCACCATAGCAACCACAGGCAGCAGCAGCAGCTCTTAACAGTGATGCTAACTTAGCGACTTTGTCGCTAGATTTAGCGACTTTCCAGACCCCCCTGGCGACTTATTTCATGAAAAGCGACTAGCGACAAATCTAGCTACTTTTTCTGGTCATTTGGGGAATTATTGTGTTGACAAGGAAGCAAGCTCAGCTCACGAGTCACAACGAGATAACTTTTTTTTGCTGCCTTCACGTCCTCTCTCCCTCGCTCGCCCACACATACACCACACACGCTGTTATCCCTCCCGCAACAACCAATCGTATTGTCAGAAACGGCTAGTTTACCTAGATACTGGTGATGTTAGGTTAAGTTTTAAATAAGCCCTGTAGGCTATATTATTTTTCCGTTATTCTTTAGGTTCACAGACCTACGCTGTTTAAAAGAAAAAAGCTAATGTTATACAGCAACAAAAAAAAAAGTTTGTAAATCAGTAAATAGTTTGATTGTTTTTTAGATGCCCATCATCATCACATGGATGATGTAGGCTACTAGGGTTGCACTGTAAAAAAAAAAAAAAAGAAGAAAAAAAGAAAAAAAAGAAAAACAAAATATATATACAGCAACAACAAAAAACTAGTTTATAAATATGTTAATAGTTTGATTGTATTTTCAAGCCAATAGCTACTTCCCTTACTGAAGAGTTGGCAACACTGTCTCACCGTCAACACTGACTCACTCGTCATACGTTTCAATGGGGAGCTCAGTTGCCGAACAAAATCGTCACACAGCAAAAACTATGTCACACTGCTTAGATACTTACATTGTATGAATCAGCACATTTGTGTGAACATTTTGATATATAATTATAATATGTGTGTGAGCTGTCAAAACTGTAGGAGTGCCAGCAGTTTACAAAATGTGAATATTTTCAAAGCAACAGTATATTAAATAATTTAATAGTATATAAAATCTGAATGGATCCGGGAAACAGTTAAACAGCATGAACATTTTAAAGTTTGAATGAAGTTTCTAGCACAAAGTATGAAGAAGTAGTTGAGGGCCAAAAACTGGGGAGAACTATAATAAGAAAGAAAGAAAGAAAGAAAGAAAGAAAGAAAGAAAGAAAGAAAGAAAGAAAGAAAGAAAGAAAGAAAGAAAGAAAGAGTGGGAATATTACAAGTTGGGCTAGCTTCTACAAGCTAGCCCACCTAATTAGGTTTTGATAGCACTTATTTGAGTTGCTAGCATTTGTTATCAAGTCAGATACAATTAATAAAAGCACTCTTGATCTCCATCAATTGTTTCATTTAGTAATTTGACTGCAGACATTATTGTAAAGATTACCATGTTCACTTGAAATCATTTTAATCCAGTCAGAGATATCCCCTCTAAACCACTCCTTCCCCCTCACTGTCCTCTATGTCCCTTTCATTACTTAGTCACAGAGGAAGAGAGGAGCTTGTACAAGATGAGTAATGAACACCAGGCACTTTAAATCATTTGGCAAATTAGCAAGGTCAGCCCACCTGTCATCTCGCCTCTCCTATTAACAATAAAGGGAGGTGACTTGGAAAACATGAAAAAGACAAGTTTCTAGAAGTTGCCCCTATTCTGAATAAAGTGATGGGGGTCAGTGTTTTATCCTCCTGTTCCCCAAGATGATGGTGTCTTTTCAAACTCAATTACACATTAATGTGACAATTTCTGTCTTCATCTATCACAGCTCATCAACCTGAGCCTAGCCTCACACTCTCTCCTCCTCTCTAACAATCACTCCATCATTCACTAATGGTGGCCCATTAAAACTGTCACAGTGACCAACGTTATCACATAAGTGAATGAAATATGAACTGTCTGATGTTACTGTAACCTGGAGTGGCTCTTTCACATCCTGGCTTCAAATTGTCAAACTATATAATTGATAAACTTCAATATGGTTTTGTGGACATTTTATTGCAGGCCCAATGTCCAATTCCCATTACATTCATCTAATATATTTTCATTATCACTGTAAAATAATTTCTCAAGAAGTGTCTGTTGATCACTCTAAATACATACGTATCTATGACTCTTTTGAATGTGATTAAAAGATGGGACAACCGCTAAGATACCTGTAGGACAATACTTTGCTCGTGTGTACTTCTTTCCTTCCGATTTATCTAAAAATAACACTGTGAACACCCAAAAAACCGAGGGAAAACATGTTAATAGAAACATTGCAATATACGATCCTCAGAGAGAAGAGGAACCTTGAGACCCGAGGCAGAGTGTGCACCCGCACCACTATAAACGGGAGCCGACGGCGTGCAGTCATGCCCAATAAAGGCTAATTTCTCTCATGTTTACTTTGCTGCAGGCGTGACGGACCGTCTTGCTCTCAAACGTCTCCTGCCTCACACTGTGCCTGCATTGAGTGTCACACACCTACCTTCTTCTACCACCTACCTTCTCCTGTCCCTCCCTATCACCACCTACCTCATCCTGTCCCTCCCTATAACAACCTACCTTCTCCTGTACCTCCCTATCACCACCTACCTCCTCCTGTCCCTCCCCATCACCCCCTACCTCCTCCTGTCCCTCCCTATCACCACCTACCTCCTCCTGTCCCTCCCTATCACCACCTACCTTCTCCTGTCCCTCCCTATCACCACCTACCTCCTCCTGTCCCTCCCTATCACCACCTACCTTCTCCTGTCCCTCCCTATCACCACCTACCTCCTCCTGTCCCTCCCTATCACCACCTACCTTCTCCTGTCCCTCCCTATCACCACCTACCTCCTCCTGTCCCTCCCTATCACCACCTACCTTCTCCTGTCCCTCCCTATCACCACCTACCTCCTCCTGTCCCTCCCTATCACCACCTACCTTCTCCTGTCCCTCCCTATCACCACCTACCTTCTCCTGTCCCTCCCTATCACCACCTACCTCCTTCTGTCCCTCCCTATCACCACCTACCTCCTCCTGTCCCTCCCTATCACCACCTACCTTCTCCTGTCCCTCCCTATCACCACCTACCTTCTCCTGTCCCTCCCTATCACCACCTACCTCCTTCTGTCCCTCCCTATCACCACCTACCTCCTCCTGTCCCTCCCTATAACCACCTACCTCCTCCTGTCCCTCCCTATCACCACCTACCTCCTCCTGTCCCTCCCTATCACCACATACCTCCTCCTGTCCCTCCCTATCACCACCTACCTTCTCCTGTCCCTCCCTATCACCACCTACCTTCTCCTGTCCCTCCCTATCACCCACAGAGACGCCATGTCCACTGGCTCCCAGTCACAACTGAAGGCCCGCTGCTGTTTTACATTCATACCATAACATTGAATCCCAGGATCTCTGTTTTCATGTTGCATTGTTGTTATGCATGTACTGTATACAAAGCTGTAAAACCAGATAATATCTCATTACAAGCGCATCATAATGTTATGTTGTACAGTTTGATGAGGGCCCAAGGATTTGAAGACATGAATGTAATATGTGCCTTCTAATAAGACCTAGAAATATCTGACCTAAGGATATCCCATTTGACTGCCTCACTGAGCAAATAAAAACCCACAAGGGTTTCCGCAGTCGTGTGGAACACTAAAGATATAAATGTTTCTGAAACTGTGTTCGTTTTCTGCTGTTCAGCTCACCTTGTCCTCCAGTAGTAGGTCATGACATCGCACCTGGCGCTGCAGGTGTGCAGGAAGACTGGAACGGCGCTCGGCTAATGACTCACGAGGAGGACCCATGCAGCTGTGTTCTCTACAGCCATGTTAAAAGCAGTCATCGCCATCCATCTTAGTAAAGTGTAGCGGTAATGCGGGTGCTAGTTGTGGAGCTCACCCCCAACCCTCTCCTTCCCTCTAATAGTCCTTTGAGCATCTACGATTCCAGAGTTTGGTGAGTGTACTGTGTGTGTTTTTGTGTGTGCGTGCGTGTGTGTGTGTGTGTGTGTATGTGCCTGTAGGTGTGTGTGTGTGTGTGTGTGTACCTGTGTGTGCAGTTCACACTTTCCTTTATTTTACACTTTCCTTCTCCAGTTGTTTCTGTCCTCTTCTGTGAATGGGAGTGTGAAAGGTGAATGTATTTGGTTTGTTACACTCTCAGACCTGCATGACCTTGCGATCGGATTCATCAGTGAACACAAGCTGCCTCAGGCCACTGTATGTCTTCTTGAATTTTGCACTCTTTGCTTAGTACTGTAGTAATGCATTATCTGTTGAGCATATTTTATTGATCAAACTTTCAATATGTGATGTAAGCGCCTAACCTGCGGTAGGGTTTCTATCTGTGATGTAAGCGCCTAGCCTGCGGTAGGGTTTCTATCGTATTTATATTGATATGTCTGCACTTAGAAGTAACTGTATCTGTCTCCAGTGCAAGGGAAACATTTTATATAATATCTGGGTCCCGCTCAAGTCCTGCAGCCTGTGGATAAGAAGCTTGTTTGTTGTCAGTGCTGGCTCTAAGGTTAAAGGGAGCCCAAGGGGGATCATCGGCTTCTAGAGGGGCCCCGGGGGCATGCTACCCTGGAAGAAGTGTTAGCAATCCATTTTGGCGTACATAGTTTATAGCTGTGTTTGAAATCGCTCACTTCACTCACTCCCTATTCCCTATGTAGTGTTCCCCATATAGTGAACTACATAAGGAACAATTAAACAGCTTTCGGAGACTACATGGAACATTATTGCAATTGATATTCTTGGATGCAAGCAAGCAGACGCGCCCAGTATCACATAAATAAACCAAGCACTGATGGCAGCAGGTTGAAATGTACTCTGGTAGTATTTAGTTTCCATGTTCAGTTTTGAATGCTAAATCACAAATAAATAGTTGAAATTCGAATTATGGGCAAGTGTGGTTTTGTCAACTATGGTGCTGTCTGCTAATAGCAAGCTGTAAAGTAAAGACTGTGATAGCCAGTTAGCTCACAAGCTCACGACAGCAGCTTCCATAACATTAACGCTAGCTGTCGGTGGCTAAAGAAGTAAGCTAACATTACAACGATGATTCCTGTAATTATTTTGATGCGGTTGGTTCAACTTCTGTGTATCAGGCATAAACGGAGGCAAACTCAAACTCGCATTAGCAGCAAAACAGCTATCATTGAAACAGGAATCATTGTAGCGTTACTGTAGCTACTGCTTTAGCCACAGATAGCTGTCTTCTTTGCATCTTCTCCTTTGGTAAAACATGACAGCATTGCATTGTGGTATATGGGAAAAATTATAGGTACCCTACAATATTCTGTTCACTAGAAATCAATGTGAACTGTGGGTATTTTGTAGTGGACTATATGAATGACTATAGTGAATTAAATTAACCTTTGAGAATGTGAACACTAGAAAGAAATGGCGGACGCACTTTATAATAGGGAACCATAAGGTTCTGTCATCTCACCAATCCTCTTCCCCCTGACTCCTAACTGCAACAACCCTATCAGTAAGGACATGTTCAATTTTGCAGGCTGGCGTGGGAACTACCTACACTACCTGGACCAAAATACCAGCAAAACCAAAGATATGCTGGTGGATTCCAGGCGTGACCAACCCACTGCCCCGACTCTGGAGGTAAATGGCCAGACAATAGAGTGGGATGAGGAGTATAACTATCTTGGCACTACCATCGATCACAAGCTCGCCTTTTTAGACCAATGGTGAGCTCATACTCTCCAAGTGCCAACAATGCCGGCTCTTCCTAAGGAAGATAATAACTTTCCAGGTCCAGGCACCTATGCCGCAGGCTTTCTAGAAAGTATTTGTGTAACCCACACTGCACCACACACACCCTCCACACCTACTACAACCTCTTGCCCTTCGGACGCAGGTACAGGTCCTTGCCCCTTAGAACCAGGAAGACAACATCTAGTTTTGTACATACCTTCATCTGTCTATTGAACTCTTATAAATAGCAGCCTCTATGTCTCAACGTGTAGGTCAAAAAGCTCTGGTTTCTCAGTTACACAGTGCACTCACCACTAGACACTGTACATGTATGATGTATAATAAACAAGTAACAAGCAGTGCTGCTTCTTACCAGGGCAGACCCGCTGACGGACTGTTCCCTCTGACCTCCACTCCCCCTCTGCTTCTGTCATTCAGACTGCAAGGTCAGTGGTAATAAGCCTAGCTGGGCCTTCTCCCACAAGCTTCCCTCTCTATGCTTTACCCAAGACTCCTCACCCCGCTCACACCTCCCCATCTTCTGACCCTTGCTCTCTCGCTGCACTTCAGTCTGAGCTCCAGTATGTTCAATCTCTCTCTCTCTCTCTCTCTCTCTTCCTCCCTCCTTCCCCCATTTTGGAGTCGATCTCTGGTGACACCGCCCGATTGACGTTAATGACACCGCAAAACAGAAAGGTTAATTAGGACCAACTGTTCCCCGCCCATACCCCAACACCATCTGCTCACAACCACAGCAACAGCACTATGGATACATCCACAGGATTCACACAGACCAGGATACAAATATGCCAATGATGAACTATGCATAGCAGCTAGTCAACCTGATGGCTTGGGTTAGCCAGACAATTATTGAGTTAAATTATAAATTATGTTTACTGAATCATTAAGCTGCCATTGTGTTCATTTTTTATCATTTGGACCTCTAGGGGGTATTTTAATCAGCCGCGCACATGAGCGGCAACACAACACACACATGTGCAACTTCAGGTCGTAGATGGAAATTGTTCTCTGCATTTTCCCTATCCAAGCTGTCCTCCTCCAGGGGCAGCCAGGAGCAGTGGGCAGCCTTGTCAGTGTCTCCCGGCGACCAAGTCCAAGTGCTCAGTCCAAGTCCTGGTCAGCAGGTTCTGAATTTTTTTGTATTGGGTTTTTGGGAGGAAACCCTTGCGTACACAGGGAGAACAGGCAAACTGCACAAATTGAAAGTTTGAGATAGCTCTATGGTGTCTAGAGTTTGATTGTTGATGAATTACCTGCATTTGAGTCTGATCAACTTTCTTAATCCTGGGAATTTAATGAGCAAGATAACATCCATATTACACTGTTGCTATTTGAAGTTGAATAAGCCGTTTCCCTACAGATCAAAAATACATCTCATAAATAAGCTTCGATCATTAATTTGTCCTAATCTGTGTGTTTATCTGAAAATCTCAATACATGCTGTAACATATTGAAGGTCACTTTCGAATTGACTAACTCACTTTTGAAGTTCAGCCCTGTGGGTGCAATTCTGTTAGGCTTTAATGCCAATCAACAATTTTATATTTTAGTCCAGAAATGGTGCCTGATTGTCTATTTGGACTAATATAACTTGAATATTGTGAACCAATCTCAGTCTGGCTATTTCAGAAAAATGTGTAACCTTGAATAGAACAAGGCGAAATTATTAGGTTTATGATTCTCATTAACCTCTAGTGTTAATTTGTTTAGAATAGCCTCTTCAATCCCTGTAAAGGAGTTACCTAATCTATCTAATCCTACATGAAAATGACAAGCAGAGGATTGTCCAGGAACGGAGAAAATATGAGTAGCTAAATCTTGCCAGTCATAATGTGACCATTCTGCATGGGTTAAAGGAATTGGGTAAACTATGGGTGCAGAGGTACTAAGAGGTACATTTTCAATTCCAATAGTTAGAGTAGTTCATTTTAGATGCAAAATCGGACTATAGCCTACTAATAGCTCCATTAGGATGTCTTTTCATGTGCAATTTACTTAGTTGATGTAGTTAGGTGCAGAGCAGTTAGGTGCAGAGCAGTTAAACACAGTTAAACACGGTACCCTGAGGATAGTCTGGAACAGATCTACAAATGTCAACTCCATAATCATAATTATGAATTTTCAATACCTGTATACCCGCTCTAAACCAAACTTCAGTCACAGTTACAACAGTAGAACCTGGAAATCGTTTGTTGCTTTCAAATCTTACATATGCAGAATGTAGTGTCTTCCATCCATCTTCGTCTACCGTATAGACCCAACAGTCAAGTGGAGTGCAATGTTCAAATAGGACAAACGAATACTGGGGTGTGTTGATCTTGTTTTTTCCTTCGTTCAATTGCTTCAGTTTCAGTAGAGAAATAGTTTGAGTTACTTTGGTGTCCTAGTGAGTGTGGGGTGTATATTTATGAGATCATAGCTGTGGAGCTTGTCCACGTTGCCATAACGTTCCTGGGAAGGAGGTGACAGGCAAGGTCACTCCTTTCAATAGCTCCTCCTCAGAGGAAGCCACAGTGTGGTGGCCCATGGTGTTGGCCCTTGAAGTTGCATCTGTGGTGGCCCACTGCTCCTTGGTCTGGGACGCCCCGGCAACAGCTCTCATGGACCCACAAAGTCCTCTCTGCTACGTCTGGGTCGTCAGCAGGATCTGGTACGGGCCCAGCCAACGGGCACTGTGGTTTCAGGTCTCGGATCACAACCCACTGGCCTGGTTGGAGATGATACAGGAAGCCCTCTGGCGTCCAGAACGGTCGCCTTCCCTTATTGAGGATTTCATACGGGGAGCAGTCTTGCAGGGCGGCAATGTCTTTGAGAGACATGGGAGGAGAGACCTGTGAATCCACAGATGAGAGACAGCATAGACAAAACAGGAGAGCAAGAGGAGAGCACCGCAGCTTTAGCAGCGGAGTTAGTTATTACCTATGGACACAGGATCAGAGGTTTCAACAGGAGCTTGGCATTTGCCCACTACTATACTAGATCATAGAAAATATTAAGCAATAAGTTTACCAGTTGACGTGAGAAAATCCACTGTCCCTTTTAAATAAATAACTAGCTGACTGAATGACCTCATGTAGAGCCAGTCCTCTGGTCTGGTGTGGTCTCCCTGTTCTGCATTAAACAGTGAACTCTGGTGTAAAGCAATATCTGTTAACATCCTTCACTACCCCTGTTTTTTGAAACATGATCTGGTCAGTGTGCTAATTTGAAAACATACTGAAAGCATGAAAGATGCAGTATAGGTTATGCTAATTATGAAATGAGCATTCATTCAAAATCAGGGTGAGAGAGGAGAATATATGAGAGGTTTGAGCGTGGCTTATTGATTTCCTCCACTAGGTCGACACAGTCATGTCTCTCCGCCTTCTGAAGGAGGAAGCAGGGTTGCAGGGTCAAGAACAGTGCATCTTTGAAATGTAACATTAGACATGGTCATCTGTACATTCTGATAAAGAAGCAGCCTTGCGTGGGTGCAGGTGTGAGGTTTCTCTCTGTAAAAGAAGAACAGACACAGCATGCAGGACATGGACAAAACAGCGTGCGCAGTGCTACTAGGTCTTAAACATAGCACCAGTGGTAGCTGCCAGTGATTTCAAGTAGGACACGAGTCCTCTTAACAGAGTCAAGTCTTTTTGGAGTCAGGAATACTTAAACAGGGTGTGTTGGTCAGTCTCTGTTTAAGCGTCGTTAGAGCCAGTCGGGCTCGTCAGTCCATGTAATTTTGTCAGGGGGAGTTAGCTTTTGTCCAATGAGGGTTATGTCTGCAAAATCAGGGATAGGCTCTGCAGTAGCCTACAGTCCCAAGCAGTGCATTATTTTATTATTATTATTATCACGTGACCAAGGTAATCAACCTGCTCATGCACCAATTGGATTTAGTTCTTAGAAATTCTGTGGCCATTTCCTGAAATAAAACAACACTTTCGTGTCATCAAAACATGACTCCTTGTTTCTAACAAGAAGTTGATCATTTAAAGAGGGGAGACCAAACACATTATGTAAAACAACGCCCCCTAAGGGTGAAAGCAAAAATTCCCTGAAGTCAGGGTGAACAGATGGAAAAAAAAATGCATTACTCAAACCAAATAACACTAAATGAATAGCTTCATATGTAATTTTCAAATCCTAAACAAATCATTTATCTAAACCTTTTCTCAAGAGAACACTAGCGGTGTTGCAGTTTGAGCTCTTAATTTCAACAACCACATCTCTGCGTTTGAGGACAGAGTTTTGGGCACGCTTCGGACGTGATGGTGCTTTGGGTCTGACAACCGCTTGGTTATTATCCTTAAATCTAGTCTAGGTCATACCTATCTCTTATCCACAGTCAGTCGGGCAACGTGGAGTCGGAGTTGGAGTATCCAATTCCTGGAGCAGCCTCCATCTCTCGTCCCGTGCCTGTCTCCTCTTTGTTAACAGAACATCCTGTTGTATCATCCAGCTGTCTCTGTGTGCCCATCAGACGCACAGACAGAGCTGCATGGTCAGTTGGACAGACAAAAGAAAGACATTTCAATTTCTCATCACCCTTGTGGTTAACACCAGGTCTTCTCAGAAATCATGTGCCGGAGGTACATAAACATAACAAAATTTAATTGGCAGTCGTCTCAAATTATTCAAATACTTGCAGTTCCAACCGGTGTGGCATTTATGCGGCAGTCCAGGAACGACAGTTGTCTGTAAAACCTCAGAACCAAATGAATGTGCATCTGAAATCAGCTATAAAAATGAGATATTTAACAAAACACCAAACAAAATTACAATTAGGTTGTTAGACAGTGCTGTATGCAGATTAAGATATTGGCAAATATGAATGATTTTACCCTTGTCACGTACACCCTCACTCATCCTAGATCTCCCTATCTGTCCCATCTAGTCAGAATCCACCAGTGGAGCACTGACATTAGACTTTTGCATTCTAGCGTATAGTCTACATGTTCTCTGGAAATGTCCTTTGCGGTTGCAGAAATAACAACGGCTAGTAGATCTATCAAACTTGCTGTGTTGTAGTGCATATCTGTAGTCAGCTTTGCTCTTTCTTTGTTGTGTTTGCCCAACTCTCTGTAGCTGCTCAGTGTGAGTGTTGCTGTCGAAATACCCAATCTGTGCTGCCTGCAGTCTTGCAGAGTCTCTTTCGTCCTCGGCCTCACATTGCCCATTGAGTAGACCAAAACGCTCTGCAAATCTGATCATTGGCAAGACCAGCTTACCAAACTCAGTAATCAGATGGTGATCAACAGAGCCAGCAGTTCTAGCATAACCTGGACGGTCATCTTATGAGTTAGGAGCAGGAACGGAGAGAGCAGGTGAGGCAGTTGAGAAGGTGTGAGTAGGGGCCACCATTTGGGGGCGAGACACAGAAGGAGAGTACAGCTTGGAAGAGGGCAGGGAGGAAGGGGTGTCATAACCTGGAGGGGGCAAAGCTTGAGAACCAAAGAGGTTTGAGGGAAGAGGGCTCTAAAGGGAGGTGACACAGGGGATATGGCAAGCATATGGTCAACAGGAGAATAAACACCAGGGGGAGATGTGAACTGTGACGCCTGAGGTGGTGTGAGCTGCAGCAGAGTAACACAGTTCTTTGATGAAGTTATTTTCGTTGCCACTAGTTCCAGATCTAATGAGCGGCCTCCCATGCAGCAAAAAAAATGAGACCAATCTTATGGCAGTCTTTGTTCCTCTTTTCTATTCTAGTCAATTCAAAATGATCAAGCTGTCCCTTAACTTAACCCTAACAACTTAACAGATAACATACATGAACTGGGGAAAATCACTATATTTAGCCCATAATGCAATCTGCTCACAAATAAACAGCACTGCATTCCATTGTTTAAAAGAAAGAAAATAAAACCCAATGAGTATAAAAAATAGATTAAACCCAATTTGTAAAAATTACAACAAATAAGATTAGACACGTTCAATCAACCTATCACTGCTGTGCTGAGAGATTGTTGTTTTTTCTGTTTGTTTTTTTTTCTTCCATTGTTCAACAAAATGGCAGACTCAGGAGACAAGCCAAGAAAGTTGTAGAACAACAAAATGGCAGACCCCCAAAATGGCGGACCATGAGGGAAAACAGGAAGTCTCTCACTTTTTTTTTCACACAAGCAGCAATCATCTAACAGCCAAATAGAAAGCCAAAGCTTTACACAGAACACAAAAGACGCAGGACGCAGCAAACAGACAAATGTAGCCTACACGCCGACGAAAGACACCCGTGGACACCGTCTAGCTACGAACACACACACCCAAGCCAACAAACAAAACGAAACAAAACAGGGCCTTCACGACTTACTTAGCTAACCACCCGGGGTTTCAAACAAACTCTCGAACTATCACAGCCATCTCCGTTGTTGTGCCCTTCACAACTGGAGTAAAAACCTGGATTGAGTCGCGCAACCCCACAACACAGAATAAAAGGCTTCTTCGAGGTAACTTACATGAAGCGGTCATGCACGTGTGAAACATAAATCCTACCCTGTGTAAAGCAGAACACGGAACAAACCTCATGTAGCCTACTGCAGAACATGGGACCATTTAACCGGCGTGAATAAAACCCATTGTCTAAGTTAACACAGCTGAGCAAAAGAAGGAACCACTATAAACTAGATTCAAACGACGTACCAGATTTCAGCAAGATCCAGACCGACCAGGGCCTCAGGGTAAAATCCTATCAGCTACGATAGCATCCCCGAGGTTGAAGTCCCGTTTTCTTCAAGAAAAGAACACCACGCGTCCATATGGTCGGTCCAAGAAGTCACCTCAAACATACACGTCGCCAAATTATGAATGCAAAATCTTACTTGGTTTAGTTTAGATTTCAAAGAACACGCTGAGTGGTCGGTCAAGCTGGTTTCAAACAAAGACAATAAGTTTATTCTATGTTACGATTTGCAAGTTGGACTCAAAACAGGAAGTGTATCCTTAGTCAAGAGTACTGGGACTCGGTCGTGAAGACTCTTTTATAACATCGTATAGAGGGAGGTGATGTGCACTCAGACAAAGGGTAAAGGGGAGTGATGTCACAGACCAAATGTTCTATCTAAACAGAGGGATTATCTGGGAACGGATGAAAAGGCAGTTTCACAGAGGTTAAAACAATAAACTGAGAGAAACTCAAATTGGGTGTAACACATTGGTGATACTTGAATTTCATTCACACCTGCTACAGGGTGCCCTGCAGGAAACAGGGGGAGTCCACAGGACTTGTTTAGAGTATAAGAGGGAGAAACACTAGAGGTTCTATCGGACTCAGGATGGTCTGCAGGTGACAGTGGGGCATATATGGACCTGGTTAGAAGGTAGGAGGGAGACAAGGCAGTCAATCGAGCTGTAACTATGGGCGTTACAGACATAGAGTTGGGAATCATCTGCATAGCTGCAGACCCTGTGGTGCTTGGGAACCTGGGCACTTCTGATAACCTTGAGGGCAGAGATGGAAGACATAATTTGCTTTTTCATAAGGAATCCTAGTTGTCAGTCTGAGAGGGCAGAACATCTATCTCTTCCTCAGAGTAGCTTTCATACAGTAGCTCTGACTAATATTTGCAACCTGCTACTTTTTTTCAATTTACTGTATATTTTTGTTAGGGATTAGGGATTTGGTATTATTTAAGCGAAAAATGAGTCTAGTTTAATGATTGAATGAATGTCCAGACATCATCTCTGGTTGCCTGGTACAGTAGGGGCTTTAGCATGGTTGCCTGGTACAGTAGGTGCTTTAGCATGGTTGTCTGGTACAGTAGGGGCTTTAGCATGGTTGCCTGGTACAGTAGGGGCTTTAGCATGGTTGCCTGGTACAGTAGGTGCTTTAGCATGGTTGCCTGGTACAGTAGGGGCTTTAGCATGGTTGCCTGGTACAGTAGGTGCTTTAGCAGACCAAGCAGCTGCGAAGGTGAACAGAGGCTGACAGGTCAGTTAAAACAGAATGATGGCAAAATCTAAATATTGAAATGAGGATAGATTTCATTATTTCTCTCCCTCTTTCTTCTATTCTCTCTCTCTCGCTCGCTCACTCTCTGCCTCACTGCAACTATAGAGGATATGCTTTGATCCTTGAACCTGTACAATTCACACAGACGTGCTCTTGACAGTGAGAGAGGGGATATGGGGGCATAGGCAAGGATTAGATATGCCAAGCATATCCTTGGATTACCTTAGAACTGTTTCCTAACAGAACAGCCTTCTGTGAGGAAAGGAAAGTTTCGTCTGACGGTTGATGTCGTCTGTCTCTGCTGTCTGTCTCCCAAATATCTCCACAACCCCTATGTGAAATAGAGTGACGTAGAGTGAAGTAGTGAACCATCCCACGCAGGATCAGTTCTCAAGCTGATACAGGCAGACACGTACGGGCAGCAAGCTCTACGTCTTTGACTGTGAAAACAGCTTTCCATGGGGGACTTTTTAGATATTTCACTAAATAGTGGACAAGTGTATTATCATGCCATATGGTTTAAAACGTGAAGCTTGCCATTCATTCTTACTGAATAGCTTCTGAGAGCAGACGTGGCTGTCTTTATAGTTTGACGTCTTGTCTGCAATTACTAATCGGTTCCCAACTGCATGGGCAACATGTTCAACAGTTATGCTTTTGCTGTGTTGTGGACAGAGACGTCCAGGCCTCTGCTGTCAAGATTCTTTCAAGCACATTTAAGCACATGACGTCATACCTGTGGGAAGGGGGCCACTACTCTGGCTGGGCAAGTACATTTTGAATGGGTGCTTTTCACTAATAAACAGAATCGGATGATTCAAATTCAAACAGTTCCTGATCCTAAAATGGTGTCGTTTCACCTATTGACATTGATACACACAAACATTTTACTTATTACCAGCAAATCGATGGAGTTTTCCCTTCAAAGATATCCTCATGAATTTCCAGTTTAATCTTCACCTTAAGAGAACAAAATGTATTTCACTTTTCTTTTTTTTTATAATACAAATATGACAAAAATCTCATTATTTACATCTGTATATATTTCACTACCAAATATCTAAACAATGGATTAAGTCAGGGTTAAAGTTGAACTCTTGTTTTGATAATATACTAAGTTACTAAACCTACCGAGGGTACCTGTGATCCACTAGTTGGTCTCAGCTCAACATAGAACCACTGTTGGATGGTTAATAGTTAAAGTATGGTTAATTAAAGAAATGTGTCAATGTGTTAAAAT
Source organism: Borostomias antarcticus (assembly GCF_949987555.1). Taxonomy (NCBI): domain Eukaryota; kingdom Metazoa; phylum Chordata; class Actinopteri; order Stomiiformes; family Stomiidae; genus Borostomias; species Borostomias antarcticus. The sequence continues at coordinate 14,425,805 of NC_140249.1, read as the reverse complement.
GTGTACTGACATGAGAGATGCAATTGAAATTGATTACTGCATCACAGTTATATCTGTGTAATTATTTTTTTCTCTGTACCTGACGTCACTCAGTACCTGCTATCTCAAGTAGAGCAGGTGCATTCACCAACCTTTACATACTGATTCTCAGAGGTATTCTGTAGATATTTACAGAGGTTATGAATATGTTGTTATCCTTACATTTCATATTGCATTTTCAGCCTAAAAGTATGCCAAAAATGCATTTTGAACCCTGTAATGCCCAAATATAGAAAAGCATTGCTGTTGTTTTTTGTTGTAGAATGCATCTGATGCAGAAATGAAAGGGATTTCAATTATTTTTTTGATGTTTTTGGAAGTTTTTAGGGAAATGTTTCTGTACTTTTTGTACTCACATTCTCAACTCAACTCAAATTGTATTTATAAAGCACATTTAAAACAACCGAGGTTGACCAAAGTGCTGTACAGCTCCAGAGCAACAAAACACACAGTACAGAACTTTACAATACATCATAATACATTGTCTCAACAAAACAGATGGGTTAATTTGCAGGGTTGATTGCTTACAGGCCCATTGTTATGGTTTGGGCAGGGTCCGCCCCGGCTCACCCCCTGCTCCCAGTCTGGACTCTCACACCTGCCCCTGAGCTCCTGTGCCCCCTGGACCCTCCTGGACCCTGAGCACCTCCCCTCCCAGTGACTGCCCCTGCACTCCCCCTAGAGACTTTAGCACATTGTTCACGTTGTCACCTGGTTTTGTTCTGCCTCCATGTGTTTGGTCTTGTGTTCATTGTCTGGTCTTCTATGTTGGTTTGTGTCCTCCCAGCCCCAGTTCTAGACACCTGTCCCTCACTAGTCCCACGTCACTCCTGTCCCTCTCCACTCCTGTCCCTCTAGCTTAGTCTTCCCTTCTAGCCTCTCCTTGTGTTTCTAAACTCCCCTCTCTAGTTCCCAGTCCCTAGTTCTAGTCCCCTCCTTTAGTCGTCTGGTACCCTCTAGCTCCCCCCTCTAGTTTTCCCTAGTTTTCTGCCCTGTCCCATTCCCAGTCCCAGCCTCGTTCCCTGCCCTTGTGCCCTAGTTACCTCTGTCCTTGTGTCCTGTTTCCTTTGTTCTCTGTCGGCTCATTGTCAATGTTAGTGCGTTTCCTCCCAGTGTCCCTCGGTTTATTTGTGCCTTTTTGAGTTTAAAACTTTATTTTTTGAACCTGCACTGCCTGCCTGCTGTCTGCTTTGTGGTCCTACCTCCACCTACCACCAAACCCTAACTCCCATAAAAGTATATAACAAGAAAAATAATCACACATCAGTCTTTTTTTTAATGAATAGTCATATTACAAAAAAGATATATAATTAAAAAACAGGACAAAATTGTGTTTCCAAAAATTAATTCTAGCCTTCTAGCCTCGTTCTTATTTGACTTTATCTTATGTTCAATGAGCCTACTAGCCTCATTCGTATTAGACTTTAACTCCTCAAAATAATTATTGTCCTCAGAAAAGCAAAGATGAGCATCCCACATGCTGCATTGCGTGTTGATGTGTCCTTTATTGCAGTGTCTGCAGCACTCTCTCTCTGTCTTCACTGTGTGAAAAGGTCCTCGTGTACATCCAGTGGAGGGTGTGCACATGACCTTTTGGATGGGGTGCCGTTTGGTGGACTTCCATCACCTGAGGATAGTCTCTTCTGAGCATTCAAAGGGCTCGATGTCACCGTCAGTGTCACTGGGCTCCCATTGCCTGAAGATGGTCGTCCTCTCCTTGGAGTTTTGAGTGTTGTGTTCACCTGATTACATTACATGACATTACAGTCATTTAGCAGACGCTTTTATCCAAAGCGACTGACAATAATTGAATTTAACGTAGGAAAAACCAATGTACTACTACTTGCCAGAACTCACAAGTGCATCTCCTTTCTAAAACAAGTGACTAAGAGCATAATCTAGTGCTGAAGGCTGAAGGCAAAGTGCATTAGAACAGATTAGAACAGAATCAATTTATATACATGTCAATAATATTACAAACAGTGAAATATTTAAAAGGATTACAAACGTTAAATAGCATAAATGCATTCTCACCCGGTTGATAGAGGATGCTAGCTGTGCCTGAAACTGCCTCCTGTTCAGTATCTCTTGCCTAGACTTGAGAGCTTTGCAGGCCCGTCTGTAGAGAAGCCAGGCATTGACCACGGCGAGGGTGATGGGGTGCCAGAAGATGTATCTGCACCAGTGGCGGGATTTCAGGGGGAACTTGAATTTGGCTGTAAACAAGTCCAACAAATTCACAACTCCCATGTATGTGTTGTAGGTACCCACGGTGTAAGGCCTCTCAACTTCAATGTAGGTTTTGATGGCTTTGTCCCAGCGTTGGATCTTCTGCACAGGTTCTGGCCCAGTAAAGGATGAAACAGGTGTGACGGCCCTGTTGCCACACCATTTGACAGCACAGATGTTGTGTTTCCCCCTCGACTCTTGTCAAAGCTTCCCCTCCCCTTTTTTTCTTCAAGCTCGTCTTCAAGGTTACAGTTGGGTAGGCGTACAGTACCTGCCTTTCTGTTCCCACATGAAGGATTCCACAATCAAGGAGATTCACTACCAAGGGAACACAGCTGAGGTAGTTCTGATCTTGTAGTTCTGACCTTCTGGAAGTGTGGAGGCAAGCTTCATCACATCATCACCTGACAACAACTGTATACATTGGTGTATATATTGTTATGCACTGTGTGTATATTTAGATGTGGGTACAGATGCTGGTTGCCCTGCAACTGGCATGTTCTGTTTTAATATCTGTGTTGCTTTGATGGCTCTGCATGCTACTAACCCTTTTCTGCCTCCCCTCTCCCTAGTGCCTCTCTCTCTCCCTCCTACCTTCTAACCAGGTCCAGTGGTTGCCCCACTGTCACCCGCAGACCACCCGGAGTCCGACAGATACCCCTGTGTCTGCTGTGGATGTTCAGTACAGCCACTAACCCTATACTCCTCCCTAGTGTCTCTCCCTCTTATACACTAAACAGGTCCTGTGGACTCCCCCTGTCTCCTGCAGGCCACACTGTAGCAGGTCCCAGAGAACACCCTGTCCTTGGCTAAAGTCCACCTAATGGCTCTTGGAAAGGCCGCCTGCCTCCCCATGACAGCTGTCCCTATCCAGCCAACCACACCCCTTTCTACCCTTGGCTCTCTGCTTTCTGTTTCCCCACCTCTGCCTTGCGGCATTCTCTATGAGGCTGTTCTGCTAAGTGCTTACTGTGCTTTGTTATATGATTCACTCAAATATCATATTAGAGACTACAGGGATAGCTAACACAATGGCTTACCATGTAAGCAACTTCTGTGTAACTAGTTGTGCACTCCCCTGCTAGTCATGTCTCTCTTATGAAGTATTTAGCCCATGTTCATTGTTCTGTTTAAGTTCTTAGCCAATAGACAAACATTTTCCGGGAGCTTGCTCGATCGTCTCGTTGAGAGAAGTCAGGGAAGATTTTTTACAGCTCACTTTTCTGGCCCCCGGGTAAAACTGTATTTTTGCTTCCCTCTGGAATATGTAGGGGTGGGACCTATGCCTCCTCCCCAATGTGCTATACAAATAGTTTGATTTGATTTGACAATCCAAGTTCAGATTTTGCTCGTATCCCGTTGACACTGCCTCATTACACATCAGTACCAAGTCACAAATCCTGTCAGAGATTGCAGTTCTCACCCACACTTTGAGCCCCAATGGTGCACCTGGCCTCAGATATATTGCTTGATGCTGCTGAATTCCCCCTTGAAAGGAGGTATATGCAGTGATTTTAATTATCTTTTCAAAATAAGATTGTATTCACAAACTCCTCTGTAAAAACTTTACTTCTTAGTATATAGTCAAATCAAAAGTAAAACTTTAAGCCTAACTATATCCATTGCATAGATAGTAGGTACCAAAATGTATGCAAAGGTATGCATATTAAAATGTATTGACTAATTTGCATGCCATTTTTAAAGAGAAATAGAGAGAAAGTAACAAAGTACAGTAATATCACTCCCACTCAAAATCAACCACCCTCAAAAGAGTACAACTGAGATTATGTAACGTTAATCTGCTTGTTTGAACCGCATATCACAGCCTCAACTCAATCCTCTCCTTATCCTCCTTCAGTGTGTTACGCTTCAGTTGAAACCATGGCTTATTCAGCACATAACATTGTAAAAATCAGTGTACTGCGTAGGACTCCACTGCATCTGCCTCGAACCACTTTGCCCATTACCTTGATGGTCGAGGTAGGCTACTACCATTACCGTGGCCATGTATTTTGGTGACCATTAAGCCTCTAACAATTATCATATTAAAAGATTACAGCGAGTACTATTGCTGGGAGTACATCGCCCTCATCTAATATAATAAGCACAATTACTGCTTAAAAAAGACTTGAACCAGAAACGCAATTAAAGACACTTTGTTTAACTTGGTTAATGGCAAATGTTATGGTGACATGTATTAGTCATGCTTAGAAAAGCCTTAAACTATGAGGAAAGGGAATTTTAGAGACACTGTATATTACAGAGAATTAACCCCCCAAAAAGTTAGTTCAATATGGAATAAATTAAATATAATATTTTAAAGAATTACAGAAAACAGAAACCCATTAACACTTCCTCCATAAAACACATTGTTTGAAGTTAATTTCATCTGAGGATCTGAGGTTTGGTGTGTATTGACACTGCTTAGTGAGGCATGTAATGTGTGGTTGCCTACTTTAAAAGACAGATGCAGTTTTATTTGAGTTGTCAGCTACTCAGAGGCCTCTTGCAAACTAATGAAACTAGTGAACAGCAGTCTGAGGCATGCCTCAACTCTATAATATTACATGATGTATGGATAGGCATTACATTGGCATTTCTTTGGTTAAATTAAGGTCCTCCAAAGAACATTGAAAAATGTTGCGCAAGAACACTAAAACAGTGGAAGGAAAGTTAAACTATTCATGTGGTATGTAATGCACATGTGCTTTACTGTAGAGTAGGAGCTGGATGGGAGGCACGGTGGCCTCACAGCAAGGACGTCATGGGTTCGATTCCCCCATGGGCTATCTCCTATCTCTATGTTCTCCCCATTCGCTCACTCGGGTTCCCTTCACATCTCCTGACCAGAACCTGGACTGAGGCACTTGGACTCCGTCCCCAGGCGCCACTGATGAGGCTGCCCACTGTGTCTGGCTGCCCCTGGAGGAGGACAGCTTGGATGGGGGAAACGCAGAGGACACCTTCCACTGGCCAAAGCTAGAAATGTGCGTATTTGTGTTGTGTTGTGTGTCGCCGCTCACTCACCTGTGTGTTGGTGCTTAATTGCTGCGTGGCAAATAAAAACGACCTTCTAGCGCCAGTAATTATGAATGTCTGGGTTATGTAATATAAATTACGCAGAGCCTGGATGCTATACTGTACTGTATATAAATACCACCACAGCCATTTATGGCTACTGACAAACCAAGGGGACACCGCACACAGAACTGAAGAAATAACAGACATGTTAATGATAATAAAGGAGCTCAACAGAATAAACAAAGGAAGCAAACACAAGTGCTCAGGGAGAAGGTGTCTTTGAACCGCCCTGGTCTCTCCTCCGCCCACCAGCCCCCCGGTCTCTCCTCCGCCCACCAGCCCCCTGGTCCCCGGTCTCTCCTCCACCCACCAGCCTCCCAGTCTCTCCTCCGCCCACCAGCCCCCTGGTCCCCGGTCTCTTCTCTTCCCACCAGCCCCCCGGTCTCTCCTCCGCCCACCAGCCCTCCGGTCTCTCCTCTGCCCACCAGCCCCCTGGTCCCTGGTCTCTCCTCCACCCACCAGCCCCCCGGTCTCTCCTCCGCCCACCAGCCCCCTGGTCTCTCCTCAGCCCAGCAGCCCCCCGGTCTCTCCTCCGCCCACCAGCCCCCTGGTCTCTCCTCCGCCCACCAGCCCCCTGGTCTCTCCTCCGCCCACCAGCCCCCTGGTCCCCGGTCTCTCCTCCGCCCACCAGCCCCCCGGTCTCTCCTCAGCCCACCAGCCCCCCGGTCTCTCCTCCACCCACCAGCCCCCTGGTCTCTCCTCCACCCACCAGCCCCCTGGTCTCTCCTCTGCCCCACCAGCCCCCCGGTCTCTCCTCCGCCCACCAGCCCCCCGGTCTCTCCTCCACCCACCAGCCCCCCGGTCTCTCCTCCACCCACCAGCCCCCTGGTCCCCGGTCTCTCCTCCGCCCCACCAGCCGGCCGGTCCCCGGTCTCTCCTGCACCAACCAGCCCTGCTCTGCAGAGGAGGTGCAGGAACACAGGGAGAGGCGGCCTTCACAGCACAGCGCTAACACTCCAGCCTCATCAACACACTACAAATGGTTTACAATAATAAGTATTTTACTACACTTTTTGGTTTGTTACTTTTGAAGCATTAGAACTGTAGATTACAGCTCTTATCAGCATGTTTTTCTTCGTTTTTTTTCTTTATCACCTGCTCATTTCCATACAGACGCCATTATATGGAAATGATTGCTCAATGAAGGCTTTTTCTAAGGCTGACAAATCTGTAAATAGTGTACAGAGTCCTGGCATGGATGACAGCGAAAAATGTCAGCAGACCCCAGACCACTCACAGCATCCAGGCAAATGGACAGTCTTCACTGCTGCGTGTTGGTGTGAGTGAAATGTCCATCATGAATGTTTATTTCATACATCCATCGTCTGTGTATACATTGCCGGATCACTTAACTCTTATACTCTTACCCCTACCCCCCCACCTCCCCACACACACACACACACCCCTGAGGTCTGTTGATTGAGTCGATTGTTGTGAAGCAGTGGTCATTAGCTGCTAAACCTCCCACAGTCAAGGCAGATGAAAGCAGAGCCATAATTGCCAGACCCACATTAGCATTCTCAACATGCTCTCCAAGTGCCTCTTTTCATTGAATATGGTGTCTTGGCTTGATAAGGTTGAATTGGTTTTAGTTAAGCACCTTTGTGGCGCCGTGTGGAAAAACAAATTGCGAACCTTATGTTTTCAAACCATTTGTTCACCAACAGTAACATTGCCACTGATGGCATTGCCAGACTGAAGGGTACCATTGATTGGCTAGGTCTGAGATTGTCAGTAGTTGCAACATGAGTTGACTTGTGGAACTGCAAATTGTTAGATATTAGATGTTAAAGAGCACATTTTTTGGCACAATTGCCAAACGGGAAGTGACATGGCAGAAGGGAGTCCGGAGTTCAACAACAACAAAAACAATGGCTAGTTTTGCAATATCTAGCAATATCTAATGATATGTTCACATTATAACAATCAAACAGATGATTTGAGAGTTTTAGCTGTACCAGTCAAGGGCATCTTTATGGATATCGCAGCCTAGTTAATGTTAGTTTGGAAATAAGATCACGCAAAAAACAGCCAAGTGGATAACTTTAGGCTAGAATGAACTTTAGGCTATTCAATGTTTACAGGTTGCCAAACAAAACCACTTAAAATCATAACCCAAACAAGAGTATTTTTAAAGCAACTTTGGTTTTTAACTGTGCTATATAAATAAACTTGACCTTGACCTTGATGACGAGTAGACACTTAAAATAATTAATATGTTTTATTCAATAATCAATTTCAGTCCAAATGTTCCATTATGTAGTCCTATCAGTTCATTTTAAGTTTGTCGCTGCTTTGTCTCTGGTTGCCAGCCGACCCTGCCGATGTAGGCCTATGTGTGACCAGGATTTATTTTATGAACTTATGGGGGAAAAAAGACATGCAGTAAAACGGCAGTGCTATCCGTCATCGCCTGAGGTTGCATGACATTGCAAGATGAAGAAGAAAAACACACTTGCCACTCGAGAAGGAATGCAATTCAAGTCGCACACTGGAAGATAATGGAAATTGGAATTTATCGTTTTCATATCCTCTATGTTGTTGCAAGTAGCCTTTAAAAACGATTGTATGTTTGCCATGTTTGATTTCTAAACGCATTTGTTATATCTGGGCTGGGACCGGACTCAAGTGCACGACTCGGGAGGCAGTTGAAAAGTGCAAAACCCGGATGGGCGTTTAATGGCAAAGTGTAAATCTAGAAAGAAAGGTCAAAACAACAATCAGTGCAGGGGTCAGACGATCAACAAACAATGTCCAGTAATCCATAATCCAAAATCAAGGTCGATATCCAGAAGGGGGGGTCAGGTGATCCGTGTGTCAATCCAGAGGTGGCTATAGCAGGCAAGCCGAGCGCTGCACACTGGGTCACAGGTATTCTATGGGAAGATCTGGCGATGAGCGTAGAGAAAACCGGGGTTCATGCAGGTAGGCGATGATGGTGATTGGGACCTGGTACCCAGCATCCAGCCGTAAACTCATTCACTAATCCCCACAATCGTCTTCACCTGTGGCGACGGAGCGCGCGCCGTGTACGTGCAGAGGAGCTAGGCGTCTCAGGATTACTCTCCGGGGATGGGGAGCGCGCAGGCGCCCCAACTCCAGAGTTGGGAGGAGGGAATTCGGGAGACCCTGAACGCCGCCGGGCAGATGGCGCGCATGGCGTCATGGGTGCACCAGCGAGCTCGGATGAGCAGAGGAGGGTGTGTGTGGAGGCGGTTCTGTAACAGAATTCACCTTTTTATGCGTGGCTGGAAGCCAGCGCACCTAGTATGTTGGTAATGTTAGCCTGCATCTCTCTGTTGACACCACAAGAGGCAGTAGTCCCAGCACACCAAAATCAAGAAGGACACCAAAATCAACCCGCCGATCTCCACTGCACAAGTAGAGTCGTGGTCAGAGCTTTAGACTCCCATCCGGGACATTCTCAGAGATTACCGTCTACTTACTTCACCACCTAAAGGGAAGTGCATACAGCAGGTAATGACTTTTGTCCAGAAACAGAAGTTGAACCAGTTGAAGTAAAATAGCTAACGTTACAGGAATCATCAGTGTAACTGCTTTAGCCACTGACCGCTACCATTAATGTTATGGAAGCTGCTGCTAGTTGTTGTGAGCTCATGAGCTAACTGACTATCCCGCTCTTATTGTGCCGGATTTGCATTGGAACTGATGTGTCCAAGCGACAAGACCTATCTTAATTTATCAGACATTATTTCATGTCATTTCAATTCAATTCACAGCTATTTCAGTGGCATGACTAGCTTCCATCCTACCAGTCCTGAACAGAAACAAGCCAGCCACGCACATAAGCCAGACTGGACCTGGCCTGGTTCTCCTGTGTTCTATAATGTTGATAACGTTACTGTTGATACTCTGTAGGCCAAATCTGTTTTGATATACTTCCCTCTCAAGCGAGGCGTTATGACCGGAGCATATCCACTTTGTGTCACATGTAGAACTGATGAAGACGTGGCCTTAAATTTCACATGATTTATGATCGCTTTTAATGTTCCTGAAGGCAACATAAGATTATTTGTATGTGCCTGTATGAGATAGGCCTATTTCTCATAATTTTGAGAATGCCTAGGCCAACACTGTGTTTTATGCACGGAAAGGCACATCCTACAGCTGCCGTGCATGGCGTTTTCGTGAACTGTCTGAATCTCATTGTGTTTCTTCCTTCGCCAACGGCGTCAAGGGCTGAGCCACTGGCAACTGGATATCCAATTCAGGTGACAAGATTCCCTGTGTCACAAGATACTGCCGCTCTGTCTGACAAGGCAAATTTCATTTCAAACCTTTATTCATACTTGTAAAGCACTGAGGTTTCCCTCATTTACAGTGTTGACGAGTTCACACCAAAATGGACGGCAGGTCTCTAATGCGGATGCAGCCGACTCTCTTCCTCATTTTATGAATGCAGTGCCTCTCGGCAGGAATGCCATTCAGCCTTGCACTGAAGCACAACATGGAACATGGATTTCCCATGTGCCTTTCAGGGATGGCCCGCCTTGGACCAGGACACCAGAGTTTCTCCGCTGTCCGGTGGCGGTTAGGGCCAAGTTGAATTTTGGCAGAATCCTTGATCTGATGCCGCGATCTCCAGCACAGCGTCTCTCAAAGCTTATTCTGGATTCAAGTTCTCTATGTCCATAGTCGTCTACGGCTGAGACAGCCTGCAGGGTCAGGGACTCCCCCATGCTACGTCATCACTGAAATATGAAAAAAATGACAGTTTGTGGCACACAGCTTAGAAAGCCACCTTTTTCACCATAATTCTGCCCTTGCTGTCTGTAAAGAGAATTTCATTTTACATTTTATTTTTTATAAAATAAAATAAAACATAAAAATAAAAAAAGTACATTGATAAAAAAAATCAACCTACAATATGCTCTTTACATTTGATAATGTATTGGATGTTTGAGCTACACATAGGCTACCTACACTATATTTCACATCCTAGATGTGGAGCCACCTGGATGTGGATTTGGATTTATTTATTTATTTTCCAGTAGTGATTTGGCATTTGTCTTGTGTCGTCCTACCAGTTCACCGAACTTCCATGAAAAGAGCAATGCCCAACATCAGTTAAATCTAATTAACGCCAATCTCCTCGACAAGCAAGATTACATTCTGCCAGTCATGCTGATTACACATTTGTTCATACCATGTTAAACCCATGTCACAGTGAAATGGCAATGAGAAAGCTTAATGAATGGGCACACCAAAACTAACCCAAATAGGAAAATAAGAAAACAATTCTGGGCAGATATGAACGTATTTATAAAGATACAAACTATCCATAATAGATTGTTGCTTTGCATGGGAAATAACATATTGTGAGAAGGTTAACAACACGGACAATCAGGCAGAGTAACATAGAGCAAACATAAATAAATAGACAGGTGATCCAGACATATCATTTGAAGAGTCTCATTGCCTCGCCTGGGCATGGCTTCTCCATGTCAGTGTCTGCATTAACTGATTATTCTTCCAGCTTATGATAGCAAGGAGAAATTGAATATATTGAATATACTGTCCAGATCGCCCCAATCCCACCCCACCAAGCACTGCAGTGGAGTGTTTTAATAAAAGCCTATCTGCTGTATCTGTAAACTCCACAAACCTTCTGTATGTATGTGTGTTTGTATACCAATATATAACTGTTGTGCGATGATATTCCCAGCTCCAAATTCCTACTTTCCAAGCCAACTGGAATGCACCATTAGAGAACAGTCTTTTGCAAACCATTAAAATAATCTGAGAAAGTGTCGATGCTTTTCCTGTTGTCCGCTGACACCACTGTCACTGCCGAAAAAGCTCATTTGTTCAAAAGTGTGACGGCGCCCATCGTCACAGCCGTCTCCTCCTCACCTCCCTTCCTAGCGGGTGCTTGCCCCATCCTGCCCCCCAGGGCCATTTTCTCACCTCACACCGGAGCTCCATTCCAATTACTGCGCCTGTCAGCAACCACCTCATCACCCCTCCTGCTCAAGTATCCAGTCTGCACTCTAACTCATCGCCAATTTGTGCCGATAGCTGTGATGAGCTTATGACCAGAGGCAGAGATGAGAGTGGAGAATGTTGTAGAATTTCTCGTTCAATATGGGTTAAGAAGCAAAACAGTTCAACAGAGTTACCAGAGTTTATTCATCCAAAAATTGTTACAGTACAAACACTCGAGTGTGGCTTCTTGTCAAGCAACCTGCAGCATGCTTCCTGGCCTCCCGCGTATGTTCCTTCTGCCCTGCTTTACTCTGTCTGTCCCTCTGCCTCAGGATCATCCAGCCTCCTCTGGTCATCTCATGCCACTCGCGTCCCTCCAAGCCTTCCTCAGTCCCACTTGCATCCCTCAAAGCCACCACGACCTCTGCCCTAACCCCCCCCGACAATAAACCTGCCCCCACTGCTTTGCCCCTGCATCTGCTTCCCACTGTGGTGCTGCTGGGCCCCTGCCTTAGCGGTTGCCATAACAGTGAGAATATTAAAAATGTGCATACTGTAGCAATAGCCTTTATAAGGAATACAGTCGGTGGAGAGGCGAGTGAATACAGATCGGAAATTGCTCATATGGAATAATCAGCCCAATCTTTCTTTAATTGCCAATCTCCTTCAAACAGAGAACAGTCACTGTCAGGTCAACAACTCTGCTGAATGATTGAAAATTCTGTTTCTCTAAAACTTACATTCTCTACTGTAGGGTTCCCATCTGGTGACCCATTGCTCGCAATCAAACGTACACGGAAATCTAATGAAATGTTTTATTTCATTTCCTTTCCTAGACATTTTTGAAGGCAGAAATGGTACGTTGCCATAGCAGTGTTTGGTCAAGTACTGCATGTCATGGTTGACTAATCTTTAGTGGATGCTCAGCCTTGCCCATGTATTGTAGGAGCAGGAAACCTGGGTCTGATTTGAAAGCCTGGGCCTAGAGGTGGAGTTGAACCCTTTGGGCTGAAAGGGTCATTCCTCCCACTATCCATCACCCCTGCCACGCCATTACCCACACAGACATCTCTCTCACCCCTTCCCTCCATCTCTCTCTCTCTCTCTCCCTTTCTTTCAATCATTTCATTTACATTTTATAGAAGTAACACTTTGCACAAAATAATAAACAATCAACAGACATCACAGTACAAGCGTAAATCACAAATATTGGTCAGAATACAAACATGAATCACAGTACAAACAATACAAATACAAACAATACAATACATACAGTACAAACATACAACATCATTGTCCATACCACAGTATGCTATATACTTCATCCCTTAATGGTCACCTAGATCTCTAAGTTGCGAAACTGCTTAGTATAATTCTAGCTTGTTCCTCTCACATGGAATTTAACATGGGGCTCCAGACAGAGAAGAAACTGTTCATATCTCCTTGGAGAACCTGAGTGAGCCTTTCTACTGGGAGCCGTTGTTGGACATTATTAAGCCAACTTGAGGTTGACGATATGTTGTCATCTAACCAATATTGTAGAATTGTTAGGGTAACACTTTATTAAGGGGTGTGCATAAGACTGACATGACGCTGTTAGGACACTGTCATAACAACGACATGACACATGAAGAATATTTATGAATGTTGTCATTAAGTGCCATTCAGTCAGTTATGTCATTTTTAATGCAAAGTTGACATTGCTTGAGATGTCTTTGTTATGACAACTTAAATAAAAAAGAGTAAATGTGCACACATCCGATCCTGTTTTAGGCCAGGTGCTGGATCAATATGTAGAATAACTTGAAGGTTGAAAAGATCTTGGATCTCAATTTTAATGCTCCCTGGACTCTTTTATTGGCTACAAACACGTTTCAACCGCTCAGATCTTCATCAGGCAACTTTACAGAAAGTTGCCTGATGAAGACCTGAGCGGTTGAAACGTTATGTTACGGTTAGGTTAGGGTTAGGTTTGCATCTATTTTCAGGCATGCATTGTTGATTTGGCCCCCATAACTTAGGAAGTATTGGTTCACAGTGCATTCTCCATCCAGGCTGATTATACAAGATTTAGATCCTTTCCTATCCACCTCAGAGCTACCAAAATCTGACCTTTACCAGCCTGGAAGGAGGATGCACCGTGAATAAGCATGGTAAATACAATCCTTTCTTACCGGCTTCATAAGCTAAATACAGTATAAAATTGGAAGAATGTTTCATTCATGTTCATTTTTATAACCGCAAGGCAAGGCAAGTTTATTTATATAGCACATTTCAGCCACAGGGCAATTCAAGGTGCTTTACATGAGACATTAACCGCATTCAAACAAAATGCAAGACATTATAGACATTTAAAACAAAAAACAGGACAAATAGAATACAGGAATAAAAGTTACAGTGCAGTATACAGATAACATTACTCCTCTTAGAAAGCAGTGGCAAAAAGAAAAATCTTCAGGCTTGTTTTAAAACCGCGATCCGCCCCAGCCAAGAGATAGGAAGTGATGACCATCTGAGTAGATCCAATTTAACCTGCTTAAGCACAGGATACAGATTTACCTTAACCAGATCCTCCAGTCGGTATGAAATGAAGAGCCCTAGATATGTAAAGCCATTGTACGACAGCCTGGATGGAGATGTTATGCTGTTTAGCTCTCTGATACCTCCCAGTGGTAAAGCAGTGGATTTATCCACATTAATCCTATAACCTGAGAGGCTGCTGAATTCTTTAATTATCTCTAATACAGCTGGAACTGATTGTTTTGGGCTACTGAGGAATAATAGTATATCATCTGCATATAAGAAAATAGCATGCTCCCTTTTTCCGCTGTTAAACCCATTATATGTGGATCAGTTCTGATAGCCTCGGCCAAAGGTTCCATAGCAATAGCAAACAACAGTGGAGATAGTGGACAACCTAGATGAGTGCCACACTCTTGAGTAAACTTGGGTGATATAAACCTGTTAGACATAACCATTGCTTGTGGGAAAGTGTACAGTAGTTTCCCCCAGCTTATGAAGGTATTACCCAGAGATAGATGTTCAATACATTAAACAGGTACTTCCATTGAATGCGGTGAAACACTTTTTCGGCATTTAAAGAGACCACCATAGAATCCAAGTGTTTATTTTTAGTGTACTGAATGACCCACAATAAACGTCTTACATTAGTATAGGAATGCTGACTTTGCACAAAACCTGTTTGATATAACCCAATAGCCCAATGATGGTAGGTAGGATAGGATCTAATCTTTTAGCAAATAGCTTGGCCAGAATTTTATTTTCCACACATTGCAGACTAATTGGTTCCTCTGGGTTTTGCCTTGTATTGGTATTACACCGATGGCTGCTGTCTGTGTTGATTCAGATAATTTTTGAGTCAAAAATGAGTGTTCATACATTTTACTTAGAAGTGGAGCGAGAATGTCTTTAAATACTTTGTATAGTTCTGAGGGGAAGCCATCAGGACTAGTAGCTTTCCTGGGGGGCATGTCATCAATAGCTTATTTTATCTCTGCAAATGTAATTGTTGTAGGTTTAGGAATTCCAAAAAGCCATTTATTTCAGGGTCACTTTTGTGTTCTTTGAAGTGTATACTAATTTATAATAGTTTGCAAATATAGAATTCATCTCTTCAGATGTGAAACATTTTCCCTGTGAATCTTGAGGCCATGCTACCGAGTTATTAATGTTCTTATTGCTTGACAATTTTGAAAGTAGGTTACCTGGTTTGTTCCCATATTCATATAGCCATTTTTTATTAGAAAATAGCGATTTATCTGCTTCTTGAGATATTACAATATTTAAAGCTGCTCTAACAATGGTCACTTTATCACAGTTTTCTTTAGTTGGATATTGTTTGTGCCTCTGCTTAAAATGTACTAGTTCTGCCTCTAGGTTTTCCTGTTCAGATATATTTTTCTTCTTCCTTCGATTGCAGAATGAGATGATTAGCCCTCTTAAATATGCTTTAGTAGTTTCCCATAATGTAGATGGTTTAACTGCGCCATTGTCATTCATTTCCCCAAAAATGTATAACCCTTTTCTGATATAGTTGCAGAACTCTGGATCCGATATAACGGCTTTATCGCATTGCCATCTGTAGTTGTGTACCGGTCATTGCCATCTGTAGTTTTGTACCGGTCTTTGCCATCTGTAGTTGTGTACCGGTCGTTGCCATCTGTAGTTGTGTACCGGTCATTGCCATCTGTAGTTGTGTACCGGTCTTTGCCATCTGTAGTTGTGTACCGGTCGTTGCAAGGTTAGATTGAGAGTGACTGGGGAATGGTCAGAGATCACCAGTTCATTCCAACTTAATACTGATACTGCGAAAGTACTTGGAATAAGGAAAAAAGTCAAGTCTGGAGTCGGAGTTATGAGGGTTTGAATAGAACGAAGAAAGGTGGTGGTGAGTAAGTTGGCGCGTATACATTCAATATAACAATGCTTTCTCCATATAGATCACCTTGAATTAACACATAACACCCATTTGGTTCAGATTGTACTGTCTCAATAACGAAGGGGAGATGCTTTCTAATAAGGATTGCAACTCCTCTACTTTTAGTGGAGTAGGATGCTGAGTGAACCTGGCCTACCCAGACCTTTCTACGTTTATCATGCTCCACCTTACTTATATGAGTCTCCTGAAGTAATGCAATATCCGCTCTCTCTTTTTTAAGAAAGTTCAATATTTTAATCTTTTTAATTGGATGATTGGCCCCTTGAATGTTCCAGCTATGGATTTTCAAACTGTTAGATCTTGGCGCCATCTATTCTAACAATAGTTAGTTTTTCATGCATGAAGTTAACCGGTAGGAGCCAAACAGTAAGATGATGATTTAAACCACAATACAGACACACTGACAGGACAATATAAACATAATACATTAAACATAACATACTGAGGAAGGAGTAACAACGATTAAGAAAGGAAAAAAGAAAACAGTAACTAGAGATTAAATAGAGAGGAGTGTATTTAAATCACGGTTACTTATCCATTAGGTTTGTTGGTCCATACAATATGCTAAATAGCTCAGGTCGAATTGAAGGGTAACTCATCTGTCCATCTCGTTCACAAAGTATTCTGCATCCTTGGGACTGCGAAACAGATGTGGTTTCTCTCCTCCCTACTTGACACGAAGAGTCGATGGGTAGAAAAGCGAGTAGTCAATGAGTTGACCCTTTTGTCTGGTCAAACGTACAATTTTGACTTCATCCTGAAAACACAAAAATCTAGCCAAAATTGGTCTTGGGTTGGTTAAGTTCTTGGCATGATTACTGTGGGAAGGGTTGCGGTGAGCTCTTTCTATTATCGGGCAATTTGGAAAGTTTTCCTGTCCCAGGAGATGGAGGATCAGCCGCTGCACAAACCCAATGATGTCCTGGCGTTCTGCGTTTTCTGTAATTTTGACGATAGGGATGTTAGACTGTCTGTTGTCATTCTCCATTGAGTCCATCTTCTGCTTTAGGTACTCATTTTCTTTTTCAATAGTATTGACGCAGGTTTTCAAGTCTTCAATGTCCTCGTTGCCGCTGACTCTTTGTTGAACTTCGGTCATTTGGTGGGCCAGAGTATGGAGTTTGGTATTCACCGTTTCCGATGCCTCGTTAATGGTTTTAATAGAAGCATCAAACCTGGTTATTACGTCTGTTTTACACTGGCTGATTGCTTCCATGATAGTTTGAAGGATAATTAGGGCCCGAGCACTGGCGGTGCGAGGCCCTATTGTATTTCGAAGGATTATTCTTCTTCTCCTCCTACCTTCTTCTTTTCCCCAAACAAATGCCTTTTTGACGGCCTTACCATAGATGAAAACGGATTAAACTTTGCAGATACGTCGGTCCCGGTGAAAAATTTGATAATTCATGGGTGAAATGGGCGTGGCAAAACAGCTCAAGAGCGCCCCCTGGAGAATTTAAAATGGCGAGCCCCACCTTTCAGTTTGATGTAGGCGAACGAAATTCGGTGGGCTTATGTAGTCCATCGAGACACACTAAAATGTCTCTTGGAGCTATACCCAACATGCAACAGGAAGTCCGCCATTTTGCTCTTAATGTGCCATTTTGTCCTTGTTTTGACCATTTCCATGCCTCGTACTTCGACGAACTCCTCCTACAGATTTCATCCGATCAACTTCATATCGGGTCAGCTTCATCTTAAGACCTTTGTGATCAAAAGTTATCAAAAAAATTGAGTTTTCACCAAACACCCTTGCCGTGGCGCCCCGCCAAAGTTTGACATTTCGCCATAAAACACGAAGTCCTCATAACTCCTCCATACATTATCCAATTTGTCCGATATATCTCACGCTTCATGACGGTTCTGTCCTGAACACATCTATGTGTCAGTATTGCGTCATACTTATAGCGCCACCTATTGGTGAAACAGGAAGTCCTCATAACTCCTCCATACATTATCCAATTCGTCCGATATATCTCACGCTTCATGAAGGTTCTGTCCTGAACACATCTATGTGTCAGTATTGCGTCATACTTATAGCGCCACCTATTGGTAAAACAGGAAGTCCTCATAACTCCTACATACATTATCCAATTTGTCCGATATATCTCACGCTTCATGACGGTTCTGTCCTGAACACATCTATGTGTCAGTATTGCGTCATACGTATAGCGCCACCTATTGGTGAAACAGGAAGTCCTCATAACTCCTGCATACATCATCCGATTCGCACCAAATTGCTGACGCTTCATGAAGGTCGCCTTCTGAACCCATCTATGTGTCGGTATTGAGTCACACTTACAGCGCCACCTACTGGTGAAACAGGAAGTCCTCATAACTCCTACATACGTTATCCGATTTAATCAACATTTCTCACGCTTCATCAAGGTACCGTCCTGAACACATCTATGCTTCGGTATTGAGTCACGCCTAGAGCGCCACCTACTGGTGACAGGAAGTTTCTCTCAGTACTGCACACCGAAATAGCACAGCCTTTAACGGCGCAGCACCCCGACACGCGTGGGGTGCGAGGGCCCGCTCACTGCTGCTCGCAGCCCTAGTTTGGCTTTGGTGCTCCATGGTGTCGGCGTCAGCGTTTTCCCAGTTTACAGATAATCAAGAGAAGTGTGCAGATGTTGAATAACAGTTTTAAGATGATGTATCCTTTCGTTTTCGAATGGTCTTTAATTAACTCTTATGTCGGACACTTTCAGTAGATTATATTAACAAATCGACGCAGCCATGCAGTGTAGCTCACACATCTGAGGCCATCTTGCACCTGCGGCCTTCTTGCAATCCTACATAGGTGCTTCACACCGCCTCTCCCTCTCTCTCTCTCCCTCTCTCTCCCTCTCTATCTCTCTCTCCCTCTCTCTATCTCTCATCCTCTCTATCTCCCTCTCTCCCTCTCTCTAGCTCTCTCTCCCTCTCTGTCTCTCTCTCTCTATCTCTCTCTCTCCCTCTCTCTATCTCTCCCTCTCTCTCTCTCCCTCTCTCTCTCTCTCCCTCTCTCTATCTCTCTCCCTCCCTCTCTCTCTCTTCCTCTCTCTCTTTCTCTCTCTCTCCATTTCCTCACCTATCACCCTCCTCCCACATGATGGATGATCCAGCTGCCCCCAATTCTTACTTCTCCAAACATGAGCTGGATGAGGAGAGGGGGGAGTAAGGGGGGATGAGGCGTAAGCGCTTGGCTGTCAGTCAGTGTGTCTGGAAGCGTCTCCCCCCAGAGCAGCTTCCCTCAGGGGTATGGGTGTGTGCCTGAGCCCGAATCAGAATGTGTGCCATCACACACCCTGGTCCTGCAGTGGCTGTCATCCCTTTTCGCTGATAGTATTAGTACATTACTCAGCACCCCTTGCGGCTTACGTTCAGCAGGTGTGCGGTAATGCTCAAGTGGATCTTGGGCGTCTTACACCAGAATTAGAGGGGGATTTGATTAGGTAAGCATGGTCTGTCTCAAAGGATATTACCCCACCAATACCCTCACTCACATCTTTTGAGTGTAGTAGTTGGGCAACTTAAGGCAAGTTAAACATTCTGCTTGCTGTGCCTCATACTGCTCTGGGGGAGCTTAATCTAATTCAGGAGGCTAGTTTTAGCCTTAAGGTGTTTGATTGTCTCCCCCTCTGTATCAAAATCTCATTAAATACCTGTTTACTGTGCATCAACAGATACTATCTCCGGGAGAACACAATTTAAAGATCCCAATAAAACGGAATAAGAAGGGAAAGCCTCTTATATCATATTGATTCCTTTTCCCAATTTGCTCTCGACAACTCCTCTTCCTCGTCTCTCTAAATGTGCTCTAACCAACGTGATACTGCGACAAATCTACCATGAGAGCTAGTATCTGTTAAAAGAAAACAGCATGTTTCTGCACATGGAGTATATCTATACACAATATATATATATATATATATATATATATATATATATATATATATATATATCCCCAGGTTTAGCTTGTCACTGATTGGCATCAGGTGGTGTTTTATACAAACATTCTTTATAAACAGTTGATAATTACAAAGCATGACAACATTAATTATGGATCATGTGACGACAAGCATCACTACAGCCTGCATTAGTGTTCATATAATTTACAACATCAGATGAAAATAAAAGATGATAGTAACAAGATACACAATTCAACAACTAGTATCAAGGTCAAATATTATCATGATCAAAAACATTTGCACTTCACATTCTGCAAGTACCAAGATATCACATTATCATGGTAAAATCATGTAGACTTCACACTATAAGGAGCCTACCATTCCCACATTTACTAGTGGCCTACTAATGCTTCATCTCTTCTAGCTATGGGAAGGGGTCGGTGCGGGGGAGTTCTAGCACCTCATCTCATAAATGTTAATATATCATTAAGACATATACATCATAGAAATGGGCTCAGATCTAGTGTTTCATTTAGACCATTAGGCTCTCCTGTATTTAGGGTGTATATCCAGTATGTTTCCATCCTCAGTAGTTGGTTAATGATGTTGCCTCCTCTGGGGATGGGTAAACCTCTCTATGTCTATGAATTTGAGTCAGGCGGCAGAACCATGATGTTTTTTTTTTACAGCGTCTGGCTATTGCCTAGTCCATGCTTCCATCTCATATTGCTGCTTTATGTTCTGCAATTCTTAATTTAAGATTGCGTTTGGTTTGGCCTATATATACAAGACCACATGGGTATTTGAGCATATAAACAACATGAGTAGCCATACAGTAAATTCCTTGATTTGATATTTTTCACCTGTATGTGGGTGTTACATCATTTTTGCATTAAAGGTGTTTGAACAATGTGTTCATCGACCACATCTGTAGTTACCATAAACTTCCTGTTTCCAGCCAGGTCATATAGTATATATAGACAGATATCTTGGTTTTACCAACAGGCTCTCTCTCTATGGAAGCCATTGTAGAGTCACAGAAGCAGGGAATCAAGGAGGCAAGATGTTGGAGGCTAGGGTCACAATCTAAAACATAATGTTCTCTTGTGATGTTCTTGACTTCTCTTGAGGCATTATTATACTCTGATGCAAAGGTGACCTTGTTCCCTGTGCTTTTCTGAGGGGGGTGCAGTAGTTCTTGCCGTTCTAAGCTTCTCGTTTTATTGACAACTTTATCGAGATATCTACTATTATAGCCAATATATATATTTGTATGGACCTTAAATGAAACGAATAAGCTCTGAACATTTTACATGTAACTTTGTATGATGTCATTATGTGGGTTTGCACATTAGCTTGATATCTTTTGATAGCCATTTTGAGCAGTTGTGCCGTCCTTGTACATCATCAGAGCACCATACCATATGCCATAGCCACAACACAAAGTGTACCAGAAAGGACAGTCATGTAATGGTGGCTATTATGCAAAGTAAGTGCGGTACTGATAGCAACTTGCAGTACTGCAAAACCGACTGTCAAAATAAGGAGCTGTCGAACGTTTATTTCCCAGGGATTTGTACTGTGCAGCCTTGGAACACTTTAACAGTTTCCTGACTAGAAAAAATAAGGCCTCATTTACTTGTGTGTGCAGGCCTCCAGTAAGCCCTTGTTTGCATGGCGAGACTGCCAGTCAACCACCAGAGAGTTCTGCCCCTCACAGTACAGCACACTCTGCACAGAGCATATTTATGAACTTCTCAATCACAATTTGTGATTTCCACTGTTCACTGTCACCCGATTTTACATCAAGGCTGAGATTTGTTCCCCTGATCTACTCTGATAATACTGACCCACATGTGGAGATATACATACAAATCAAATGTAGTTCCCTTTGTATTCTTCTTCATTTCCATAACTCATACACTATGTAGTGAATTGTTGGCATATGCATTGCTTAGTGGGACAGTGCTTCTCTTGAAATGTGCATTTTTCACATAAATTAAATAATCTGGGTCTGTGCATAGTAGTGTCAATTTAAAGTGGTTAGTGCATGCATTTGTGTGTGTGTGTGTGTGTGTGTGTGTGTGTGTGTGTGTGTGTGTGTGTGTGTGTGTGTGTGTGAGAGAGTGTGTGTGCGTGTGTGTGTGCGTGTGTGTGTGTGGACATAAAAAGCAAGCCTACAACGCAGCTCCACTAGTCGTCCCTCTATCACAGCAGACAGGGGAATGCAGATGACGATGTGAGCGTGTCTCTGCCACCCCTCTGCTCCCACCGCGGCCCACCCAACCATCTGCTGTTTGGATAACCTCTGACCTGCGTGTGCCCCGCGAGTCCCAACGCGCCGCGAGAGCCGATCCATCCCACTGTTTACCCTGCTGGCATGTGGAGGCCTGAGAGGGAGGGGCGGGGTGGCGGGCGGCGGGGGTGTCATCATCTCCCCTCGCCGTTTAGAGGAGGGTTGCTGTTGGCTGCTGTTTCCCTCTGAGAGACTGGTTCACCCGTTGTACTCTCCCTCTGTCACCGGCGGTGTGTGATGAGTGTGCGGTAGCGCTGCGCTGTACGGAGGTAGGACAGGCCTGACGGATGCACACCCAGGGTCTTCTGGGGGTCCTGTTTCACTCGGGTGATCTCGGGAAGGAGGCTGCTTTGTTTCATTGTCCCCAACCTTGCGGAGGTGTCACTAGGACACTGGCACACTTCTGAGTGTACAAGGTATTCTATTCTGATTCATACATTTGTGTCTGAGTGTATGCTATTCTGATTCACATGTTCCTTGCTTGTTTATACGAAAGGTGTATTGGTACTATAGAACCTATAGATCATAACAATTAAAAAAGCATTAAAAAGGATTCAACTCAAACATCCTTGTAAAATCTTCACTAAGACATAAATCCCCAACACAGAGCGTTAGAAATGGTAGGTAATGGTGATTTGTCTAGACTTGCACCTTCGTCAAAGCCAGCTGCGTGTTAGCGCTAATGATCTCAACACATCTGGCTTTGCATCGGCATGCAGTAGATCCTGGCTCCTCCCCTCCTGCTCAGCCTGGCTCTGTGGTAGCAAGCGGCCCTGTCCTCGCTCAGCTGACCTGGATTCTCTTAAACCTACACCGGGCCCTGCTGCCGGGGCACATTAACATCCTCTCCATGGCTTTGAACCTCTGATGTAATTAATTTAGAGAAGGATGATGCATAAACCACTTAAGGGGAAACGTATGTGTCCTACTAATAAGTAATTAGCACATAGGGAGAAATAAATAAATAACCATTAATTGTGCCTACAAAGGGGTTTTAGCCACGGTGCGTGTAGCAGTGCTGCATCGTTGCTGCCGAGCTGTTCCTGCACCACGCTGCCCTGGGCAGAGTCCAGATGTCATCCCCTTTAGGTCATGGAAACCAGAGGTGAAGGAGAGAAAGAGAGTCGTTTATATTTGGCAAAAAATGCTTGACAGGTACAATGCATTCAGTGGCGCAGTACTTAGCACTGTCGCCTCACAGTAAGAAGGTCCTGGGTTCGATTCCTGCTCGGGACGTTGTTGGCACTGGGGATGTTCACCCCAGGGTGGTCAGGTACTCAGGTGGGGTATCTCCAGAGGGTTGTCAGGTACTCAGGTGGGGTATCTCCCAGGGTGGTCAGGTACTCAGGTGGGGTATCTCCCACGGTAGTCAGGTACTCAGGTGGGGTATCTCCCCAGGGTTGTCAGGTACTCAGGTGGGGTATCTTCCAGGGTGGTCAGGTACTCCGGTGGGGTATCTCCAGAGGGTTGTCAGGTACTCAGGTGGGGTATCTCCCAGGGTGGTCAGGTACTCAGGTGGGGTATCTCCAGAGGGTTGTCAGGTACTCAGGTGGGGTATCTCCCCAGGGTTGTCAGGTACTCAGGTGTGGTATCTCCCAGGGTAGTTAGGTACTCAGGTGGGGTATCTCCCGGGCCTTTCTGTGCAGAGCTTGGATGTTCTCCCCATGTTCGCAAGGGTTTCCCCCATAAAGAACCCAGTATGGAAAAAATGCAGAAGAACAGATGCTCTTCAGTCTGGTCCCTTGCCAGGACTTGGACTTGGTCCCCAGGCACCACTGACAAGGCTGCCCACTGCTCCTGGCTGCTCCTGGAGGAGGACAGCTTGGATGGGAAAATGTAGAGGACAAATTACACCGGTGACTGCAGAAAAAAAAGCATTTCTTCTGTGCCCCTCACTCACGTGTGGGTGTGAATTGCCACGTGGTCAATAAAATGTCCATCAAGGTCCTGTGTAAAATTCTGAAAGTATTCAAACCGCTTCACTTTTTCCACATTTTGTTATATTAGAGCCTTATTCTAAAATTGATTAAATTCATGTTTTCCCCTCATTAGTCTACAGACAGTACCCCATAATGAAAAAGGAAAATGTTTTTTTTAAGACATGTTGCTAATTTATTCTAAATAATATACTGAAATATCAAATTTACATATGTACTGTATTCTAACCCTTGCTATGACACTCAAAATTGAAGTCAGGTTGGCTACATCCTGTTCCCAATGGTCACTCTGACAGAGCTCCAGCGTTCCTCTGTGGAGATGGGAGAACCTTCCAGAAGAACAACCATCTCAGCAGCACTACACCAATCCGGCCTTTATGGTAAGAGTGGCAAGACGGTAGCCGCTCCTCACTAAAAGGCACACGACAGCCCGTTTGGACGTTGCCAAAAGCCATCTAAAGGACTCTCAGACCATGAGCGATAAAATTCTCTGATCTGAGAAAACCATGATTGACCTCTGGCCTGAATTACAAGCGTCACGTCTGAAGGGAACAAGGCACCGCTCATCACCTGGCCGATACCATCGTCACGGTGAGGAAAGATGGTGGCAGCATGTGCTTTTCGGCGAGCGCTCCACAATACTGGCGCACACCGCCTGTGATGGGATTACCCTGATGAGACCAGGTATGACCGTTGCTAAGGAACTGTTGCTACAGTAGTACAATAGCTAATACCAGTGAGATAAACCGATTCATTCTGTATGAGAAAGCGCTCAGCCTACAGGTGGTAGTGGTGGATGTGACAGGGGTGGGGGGGAGGGGTTGGAGGGGGGGGGGGGGTTGGTAAATGATTATGCTTTTCACGTTACTGAAATAATGAGATTGCAATTGATTCACACCATGTAAATACAGTCGGACGAAACGGTGAACTTTTGTCTCTAAATGTTTACTGCAAATGTTTCTACCTTTTCGGTCCACACCCCTTCTGTGGAGAGGAGGCGATGAGGACCAGGGCTTTTAGAGTGGGTGCTTGAAATGCTCCACCAATCCGGCGCCCGGAGGCAGCGGAGGCTGCTACCCTCTGATCCCCCTCTGCGTCACTGTCAACGATGTCATGGAGAAGCTTCACCCCGGCCTGCGCTGGTCTGTTCCCTCCGGGCCCTCCGTTAGAGGAACACCTGCCAGCCTCGTCTTGTTAGCCGTGCGGTGTCTGCTGCATCCTCTCCAAACACCTGCAGCCCCCTGACGATACTTTCAATAACCGCTTTGTGTCCCAGGGAAATCGAAAATCTCCACTGAGGGTTGATGAGTTTGGGATGACCGGTGTCTTGGCATATCATAGCATGGACCTTGCTAAGAGTGACACATTCTACGCTTTAGTGTGCAACAGTGTTTTGAACACTATATCCTCTGCATTGGTCTTTGCACTGTGGATGGCTGCATCATACTCACATTGCCTGGATAAATGCAATCGCAAGGAATATTATGTAAAATCAAATATATATATCATTCACAAATGAAGGGATTATATTCAAACCAGGAGCCCAGATAAAG
The DNA here is from genome assembly GCF_949987555.1 of Borostomias antarcticus. NCBI lineage: Eukaryota > Metazoa > Chordata > Actinopteri > Stomiiformes > Stomiidae > Borostomias > Borostomias antarcticus. Next base: position 14,400,369 of record NC_140249.1, on the reverse strand, counting down.
TGAAGTGAAGGAGAGCATTTACATAATAATAAATGTATTACAACACAGGCTTTGATGTGTACATTAAGTACATTTCTTTCTGTTATCCGTCATGATAATGCTATGCTCTGAGAATGCAAGTCGATCATGTAGTCAAGCAAGATAAAAAAGAGCTTTATCAAAGCCAACTGTGTGAAGACTACAATTGCATGTTCGAGATCTAAAGAGTTTGTTCCCTTTCGCAATCCTTTGCATTGCATGCGTTCATTGTATGTCAGCTTTCGTGCTCTGAAGATACTTGGGACTAGAAAAACGGACACCTTGCACCATATGGACTGTAGAAGTGATAAACGATGGTTTTCTCTGGGTAAAACAGCAACACACTCACAAACACACAATTAAGAAAAGGCACCAGCACAGCCTAAGCAACACACACACATGCACACACACACACGCGCGTCTTCAGTGGTCACCAGTGGAAATTGCAGGGGCATTTCTCCCATCCGAGCCGTCCTCCTCCAGGGGCAGCAAGGAGCAGTGGGCAGACATCGTTCATGGCGCCTGGGGACCAAGTCCAAGAGCTCAGACAAAGTCTTGGTCAAGGATAGGACTGAAGAGTATCAGTTCTTCTGCATGTTTTTAGTTTTG
>NC_140249.1:14202242-14397242 GCF_949987555.1 Borostomias antarcticus | reverse complement strand
GTATTTCACCACCTGTATTCTACGAACTCGTCAGTGCTCTCATTTCGTTTCCCGCTCTCCTTTGCCTCGCGGGGCTCGACTGCTAACGTAACTGACATTAAGCAAAGAAGATATCGGAGCTACATAAATGAACAGATATTGATTTCTCACTCCCTCTCTCGGTGCGTTCTGAGATCCCTGAGATCACAAGCAATACGTCACAGAACCAGAACTCTGCAAGCTAACGGGTCGTCCCATTCCGCTGGTGAGTAGCTGGTAACATGTTTTCAACTGTCATAGACATTCGGCGCAGGATTTGAAAATATATTTAGTATTGCATAACTACAGTAGGCGCTGTCTTCCCTTAGTGAGTTGACATGTGAGCAGGTTTATTAAATGTCCCTGGTCCTTCTGTTAGTTTGTGTCCACGTCCCAGTAAACATCCTGGGACTTTGTGTCCAGGACACCTTGTTGCACTCTGTGACTGATCATTCAAAATGTCTTGCTAACAATGTTCACTGGAGCTTGGTGGACGAATGCAGGTGAAGACCCATACCTGGACACCCATGACAGATCATTCATGTCATGAAACATGTGGCACTAGAATATTTTGGTTTGTATTGTATTATACTGTAGAAACACAGTGTTGGAGATATACAAAAGTTTTAAATGTTGAGAGAGCTAGTGTTTTACCACATATTGTGCTTCAGTGGCTTCTGACTATAGGGGCATGACTGCAGTGTGCTCCTCTCAATGTGAAGCGCACTGTTGGCCTGACAGAGCTGCTTGGTCTCAACACTGTCCAGAGTAGGAATGGGAATTGATATGATTTTAGCGATTCCGATTCCATTTTCGATTCTGCTTATCGATCCGATTCCTTATTGATTCTCTTATTGATTCTCATTGGGCAAAAAAGAGTACAAACATGTTTATTAACATTAATTTTCTTTTATATGTACTACTTTGAGCATGTCAATTACAGTGCTGTTTTTAGTTGTATTCACCTTGAACTAAAAATAAAAATGACATAAACAAATCAGTATTTTTTCAGACCGACTACCACCAGCCTGACTCTGAACGTCATCATCTAAATTACATGGAGGGAAATGGAGATTATTCATATAGTGAAAGCTGGTTTACACAAGCAAACAAATGACACTAACACAATAGACAGGGACTCTGGAGGAGTTTACCTTTGACTACATTAGCTGCGCTGCTGTCGTCACTCCAGAGCGCATCAAAAACGTGACATTCCTGCAAAGTTATCGCATGCTGATTGGTCAAATGTTTTTGCATATTTGTAGTATTTCCCCCCTTTGATGATAAAGGTTTTTGCAAGCATTGCAAGTGGCTGTGTTGTCATCTTGTCACGTGACATGTAACCACACTTTCGAACGTTTATGCCTAGACGACATGTTGCTGGCTTCTTCTACCGCGGTCTAATTAAACAAAACAAGGCAGCGTGCGTGTGACAACATTGCGCATGCGCAGCAACGACAGGAATCGATAGCGGAATCGTTAAGGATTTTGGCTAACGATTCCAAGGAATCGATTCACTGGGAACCGGTTCTCAACAAGAACCGGTTTTCGATGCCCATCCCTAGTCCAGAGCAGTCTTTATCGGTGGACAGTAATGGAAGCATGTATGTCAGTCTATCATAAGACCTATCATAGGGCCTACATGTCCTCGATATATCCTCTAGTCGTTCAATGTTTCCTTATTGGGTAAGAACTTGGGCAGTGTCCACAAGGGGAATAGATACAGTACTGTACTTGTACTGAAGGACGCTTGAATCATTCTTTGGCCTGTGTGTCTCACATCGCTCACAGCTACAGCCAGACACCTTGATGCCATTCATGTCCCCCTCCCTCCCATCTTGTCCCCCTCCCTCCCATCCTGTCCACCTCCCTCCCATCTTGTCCCCCTCCCTCCCATCCTGTCCCCCTTCCTCCCATCCTGTCCTCCTCCCATCCTGTCCTCCTCCCTCCCATCCTGTCCTCCTGTCCCCCTCCCATCCTGTCCTCCTCCCATCCTGTCCTCCTCCCTCCCATCCTGTCCCCCTCCCTCCCATCCTGTCCTCCTCCCTCCCATCCTGTCCTCCTCCCTCCCATCCTGTCCTCCCTCCCATCCTGTCCTCCTCCCTCCCATCCTCTCCCCCTCCCTCCCATCCTGTCCCCCTCTCTCCCATCCTGTCCCCCTCCCATCCTGTCCCCCTCCCTCCCATCCTGTCCCCCTCCTCTCCTCACCCATTATACGCTGTGCACTGTAGTTACACATTACTGTAATAGCCATGTAGGCCAGGCGGCTGCTCGGGACGCCGCTCGCCACGCGCTCAGCTGATGATAGGTGTGGATGCGCGGCCTCCGCCTCGGGATGGGCGGATTCTATGTACTCCTAATCACACTTGGTTGTCACCTGCAGGCCTGTGGAGACGAGAGGGAGCCCCTGGCTCGTGCGTTCAGATAGCGCCGTGCTTTTGTTTTGTCAATAATCAGGGGGCCTGCGAGGCGCCAGGCGAGTGCTTCACCCCTAGGTGAGCGCAGAGTAAGGGGTGCGTGCGCGCCGTCGTCAATTACACTCAAACGCGTCTCACAGCCAAGAGAGGATGGTGAAAGGGGCTAATTGCTGCAGATTCAAATATAAAAACTAGTATTTACCCGTGCGTAATGACATTACATGATCAAGCATTTTTTAAATCGGGGTAGACACTCTTCATCTAGTTCAATTAGGACTCAACTAGGAGCTCTCTTGAAAAGCTCATAATAGTATCAAGGAACTTTCCGTTTAATGGTACATCTGCAATGTAAAGCCACAAGCATTCGATTTACCAGCCTTTCGCACACATCAGCAAATTACAGTCCACCTTTTATGCGAAGTTCAGCGTGAAAATGAAAGTGTTCTGGACTGGGATGTGGCAGGCAGACCTGCTGGGGAGCTGGGCAGACCAGCGCTGATGACTTCATCACAGGGCTTCATCATCAGAACTGACGAGACGTGTTTAGAATGATTACCTTCGCTTTCAACTAGCAGTGTGAACGCAAGACGAACGGAGAAGCTTACCTGGATCGATACTTCTTGTGTACTTTTGTAAAGTTGTGTATTGTAGTTAGCTGTAATGAGCACATCTCAGAGCTAGCAGCAACATTTCACTGTCACTGTACACAGAATATTACATGTGACGAATGAAAGAACCTGATCTGAATCTGGATGTGGACCGATGTGGATTCCAGTCCATGTGGATTGTAGCAGTCTAGTTTCCACCCTGCTCTCGTCTCATATGCACAAGACTTGAGCTTCAGATGGATATTTTATTTAGCATCACTCTTCATCACACCATTATTGCTCTAGTTTAACCCATAATCAAATACAGTCTTTGCACCGATTGCTACGGTAAGTATTGTAAAATGGAGTCAGATAATCGCGATTGTAAAATGTTTTGGTAATATTAATGCACTGTCCAGTTAACCACTCCCCCATCAGGATAAGTGGGCCTAGTTTTGGAGTCGCCAACATGTTGCTACACTGAGATCCAACATCAAATCCCCTTCAAGTGTGAAGGGCCCTTTAGTTCTCTAGAATGCACTCTGTTTTTTACAGGATGAAAATCAAAGCACTAACAAGCTGTCTCAGTATGCATTGTCTTGATCATACTGTACCTGCTTCTGTTCTTTAATCAGACAAGTAGTATTGTTAGTTATCTGAAGGAGGCATCATAGTACATAATACAATAATACCCTCTCCATTTGCACAAAAGCAGACCGATGCGTGACTGAGTGAGCCAGCATTGAACAACGGGGCGTCAGCCATTCTTCAGAAGCCTAATCCAGCACGAATCCCACACTGAAGCACTGTGAGCCTAAGAGCCATCTATTATCGAACAAGGAAAACAGCAGGAGCAGCATCACAAACATGCAGGGAACAGGAGCACCGTGGTGAACCCACAGCTGGCTTCCTTTTAAAAGGGCGTACCGTGGTATTCTCATACAATTTTACAACATTAAAAACGATAACTTTCAGGGATTTATAAAGGAAATGACTGAATTGGAGATCAGAACCAGGGCTGAGTTTCCCAGAGGCATCGTAGCCCTACGTTCATCGTAAGCTATGGCGTTCATCATAGCGCTACGATGAACGTAGCGCTATGATGCCTCTGGGAAACTCAGCCCAGATCTCTTGCTCACTGACTTACATGTCCATACCCAAGATGAGGCAGACGAAGACAAGATCCATATGCAGAATAAAAGCTTAACAAGAGAGACAGATCTATGCGTGTTCAACAAACGGGCCCTGTCACGTGAATTTACAGTTTAATTGTCTATGTTTGTTGACCAGTACTGGCTGTCCAATGGCGTGTCCTCAAGGTACAGTACGGAAGGGCGAAGCGTAAAACCCAGTGGATGTGGACGCCCTGTGCGTTTCCCTGAGCCTATCTATGTAGCGCACTTTCCCTGGTGGAGTCATGGACTGTCAGTCGTCAAGGGCAGTCAGGGAAAGAGAGAGGGAACGAGGGAGAGAGAAGGTGAAAGAGAGGGAGGGAGGCTCTTCGAATCAATCTCAGCGCCTCGCTGGTAATGAGGCCTTTGCCAGGTTAGCACTCGTGATGTGAAACCGGTGCGGGGAGATTTCGAGATAACAAACTGGAGGCGGGCTGGCTGAACACCCCTGCCACCACAACACACAGAGCAACAGACCCGGTCCTTATAGAGACATGTTGCACTGAGGGAGTACATCCGCTCCAGAGGGCTCAACACACATCAGGATGATTGGTTCTGTATGTGGTCTTTATACCAGCTTGAACACTTGCGTTAGCTCTCCGTAGCGCTCAGATCCAGTCCGGTGTTATGCGTGAGTGGGCGGATCCTGTCATGTATGAGCCGTTATCTCCCAATAACCATCAAGTGGGCGGGACAAGGCTCCTCCTCCGCTGCCTTCCTCTCAATGCCTCATCCATCTCCATGACAGATGAGACGTCCGCCGCTGCTTAGCAAAGCATTATGGTCCACGAGGGTAGAGTGAGAGAAGGCATGACAGGCGTGTGCTTGAAGTTAATGGACTGGTCACCCCCTTACTCGTCCCGTGCTGCGGTCATCTCCCCCACCCTCCGAGCAGGGCTGGCATTAGAGGGCAGTTGAGGGCAACGACTGGGTGTGAATGAGCCACCGGCGCGTGCACGTGTGTGTATGTATGTCGCTAATGGAAAAAAAAAAATTCTGCCTGTTCCAATCCACCAAGACATTAATGATAGTGTAGCCCAGCCCTGCAGTGAACTGCTCAGAGACATGGTCCTTACATTCACAGTGGTTGAGTTCGCTGGCGATAGATTAGACCAAGAGAAGAGACCTATATTATTTTTATTTTTTTATCTTTTTTTTTTTTTTACTAATGCATGATTTCCAGAGTCATTCCTATATGTATGAACTTGATTCCAGGTATTTTTATTAGCTCCTCTATAGAAGCTAATAATTCTAAGCGAATTCACTCTATAGCTCGCTTGGTCGGTCGGTCGGTCCGCAAAATTGTGAATACAAATGCACCTTATCATCTCGTTACAGCTCACTCCACTGCTATTACTAATCCATTCATTAGACGAGAGAGAAGATTCAGACATCTTGAAAGCCAGCTTGATTCAGCCAGCTTGTACTCTGTAGCTCGCTATGTGGTCGCAGCTATGTGCACGTGTGTGTATGTGGTCTCAGCTATGTGCACGTGTGTGTGTATGTGGTCTCAGCTATTGTGAATTCACACCTGCTCACATGCGTGGTTCAACCCTCAGGCCCAGTTTCCCCAGTTCAACCCTCAGGCCAAGTTTCCCCAGCGTGGTTCAACCCTCAGGCTCAGTTTCCCCAGTTCAACCCTCAGGCCCAGTTTCCCCAGCGTGGTTCAACCCTCAGGCCCAGTTTCCCCAGCGTGGTTCAACCCTCAGGCCCAGTTTCCCCAGTTCAACCCTCAGGCCAAGTTTCCCCAGCGTGGTTCAACCCTCAGGCCCAGTTTCCCCAGCGTGGTTCAACCCTCAGGCCCAGTTTCCCCAGTTCATCCCAGTAGCAGGTGCACGCAGATGGCGCCTCCGATTGTAATCTGAGAACGCTGAGACGTGTTTCGATTCGCCAACAGTAGAGCCCTGGATAGGGTCGCATCCCCTGGATAGGGTCGCATCCCCTGGATAGGGTCGCATCCCCTGGATAGGGTCACATCCCCTGGATAGGCTCACATCCCCTGGATAGGCTCACATCCCCTGGATAGGGTCACATCCCCTGGATAGGCTCACATCCCCTGGATAGGGTCGCATCCCCTAGATAGGGTCACATCCCCTGGATAGGGTCGCATCCCCTAGAAAGGGTCACATCCCCTGTACCTGCAGCCATCTGGAGCAGACAGGCTGGACACAGAGGACGTGTCTGCCCAGGTCAGCCCTGCCCTTAATCAGTATTCCATCATAATTAACGCCAGACTGCAGACTGACAGCTCTATTTAAACCTGCCCATGACCGCAGGACGGTGGTGGGGGCGTGATTGGCAGCTACGCCTGCCACTCACCGTGGGGTGCTCTTGGGGGTTGGAGAGAAGACTGAAGGGGGCAGGAGTACAGGATGTTGGGGATGTGCTATTTAAGCAATAAACCACGAGAGGCCGTGTGTTATAGTGATTTTATAACAGCTAGGGGGCGTTGTTAGGCACGACGCGAAGCAGAGTTGCTTTTATACAACGGTTACTACAGCTATTAGTGTAAAATAAAAACACACCTCGTCTCTCTTCTCTCCAAACTGCTGAGGGAATGTAATGTGGGCATGCGTCTCCTAAGTCAATAATCGGACTATTCACTCTAACATGTAATGTTAACAGGGATATGAATGGAATAATATTATATAATAAACTAATGTAAAAACCTTAATTGAAATATTGTCTTTTTGAGAACAAGGAGTTGGATTAGTGCAGCCCAGGTAAATGTAGTGACTGAATCACTCTCATCTAAATAGTAACATGCATGTGAAAAAATGCATGATGTGCTGTAAAAGGTTGGTATTTTTTATTTAAAAAAAAACATATTTTGCTAATTTCATAGTTTGTTTCAATAGACTGTGAAAGCAAGAGATTTTGGGGGGATATTCTCTGTAAGTGCTGGTTTTCTCCGAGGGAATGGAGCGGTCTACAGTGTGCTGCTTCGCTGTTTAAACTGGAGCACTGAGAGATGAGGTCAAGCAGGCCAGTCCTAAATCCCTGTCTGGGAATATCAAATGGATTATGATCACACACACATGCACACACGCACGCACGCACACACACACACACACACACACACACACACACACACACACACACACACACACACACACACACACACCACACACACACACTACAAACAAAAAGGCATGACACTAGAAACGTGCCTTCCTCCTCTAATTCCAAAAGGCTTAAGCTTTACACATGCTGTACAATTGTATTAATTGAACGTGAATCTCTCTTCAATTATCCAACATTAGAGAACAAGCACACACATACAGAGAGAGAGAGAGAGAGAGAAAGAGAGAGAGATGAGGGTGTGAGAGATATACACATATTTGATGAGATTATTTTATGATTTAGGGACTTACAGTAATAGTCTTTTTTTCCTAAAGCCACTTTTTCAATTGCCTCCCTGTCGTCTGTGTCTGATTTTCCACACTTGTTAAATATATCTTCACCCTCAGGAAAGAGCATCTCTTTATTGTGTAATGACTCACTAGATAATCATTATACCATGACACAGTGAAAGGTACAATACGCCCAAGAGAAACTACAAACACAGATTCATTGCAAATGAGAATTGGTTCTCAATTGACTTATCTGGTTAAATAAAGGTAAAAAAAATAATAATAAAATAGTAGAAACCTCACTTCACGCCCAACATTTATGTACAGTAGCCTATTGCTGCCTATTACCAGTGTCTGGTAGAGCAATTGCAAGTCGAAATGCAATGTTTTGCTTGTCAATTCAAACAGATGACTTCAAATTAGTTCATTAAACATTTCTCCCCGATGCTACACCAGACAGTCCTTCTCTCCAGTCCAGCCTAGTTTCACATGGCTACTGTGCACCATTATCAGCCCTGGGCCGGCGCGCTGCTGTAAATAAGATGCTGTTTCAGGGCTCAGTGAGTCGTTCGCTCCTCAGCAGTGGAGTCCTAACAGCTTGAAGCATATGGAGGGAAAATCGCAAACCAGTGTTGTTGGCAGTTCAGCGGCGATTATTAAGGAACACCTGTTTGGCTTGCTGGCGAGGCAAGGCCAGGTCCCGCTGAATCACAGCGGGGTAATGAAGGTCTCCTCAGCTTAATTGTTCGGGCTATAAATACCGGCGGAGGGGACAACAGAGGCTGCTCTGTTACCATCAGCCTCACAACATACGGTATCATTATGTCTGTGTGATAAGTATGGAGTAGGATGGTTGGTGTGTGTGCGTGTGTGTTTGTGTGTGTGTGTGAGTCTGCGAGAGTCGGTAGGGATGAAGGGAAGGGTTGACATGAGGCATGAGTCTCATCTGCCATGATTAAGACAAACAAATGCAAGGACAAATGGAATAATGGCAGCTCTGCAGGAGTGGACTGTAGCGTGGGGATGGCAGCTGAAGCCTCGTTCTCATCAGCATTTCAAATCATCATACGGACCAAGTTATTCCTTTCCTGATTGGTCCACATGTGCAATCCCCAACTCTGAAATTACTTCTGCTCAGACAAATCTAATTTGAGTGAAAATTCTAAACTTTGCACATTACTAATTACAACATTTGTCCTAAGCATAGCAGTATCTCCAAATGGCCTCTTTTTTAACTGGAGGAGACAGAGCATTTTTGGTTGCGCCCCATTTGAAGCGTTGGCTGTGCAGAGCTGGTCCTGCTGTCCGGGCTGACCTTCACTGATGCTGCCAGAGAAGTTCAGCTGGCAGGACTTTATAGGACAATCCTTTCAAGGGAGAAGGTCCAACTAAAAATACAAAATAAAGTTTAAGTTAACATCAATTAGATGACTGCTTTTGCAAAAAACAAAACAAAACAAAAAAACACAAATTAAACAACAAATTAAATGGCTTTTATGTATATTTCTAAATCTGTCATTCATTATTCAGCGATATTCAGCAATTTGAGACTATAGAGAACAACCAATTACATACACACAATTTACTATAATTATGAAAACCCTACCATGAAATCTAAAATGTGTTTGTGTGGAGCTGTCCAAGGTGCGGATATCATTTTTAGGGTGCATGTAAAGTACATGATGGATACCTCTTCCAGAAAACAAATGTGATCTGTTCTGCAAATTCAGTGCATCTTACAGTTGTTTGACTTGCAGTTTTTACGTAGACCAATTTATATGATAAAGTGTCCGGCCAGGGATATAGAATTCACCCGGGAGAAGAGGGCCAGCTATAGAGAGTGGGGGAGGTGAAGGTGACTCAAGGGTCACATACTCAAGGCTTTGGAGGTATCGGAGTGCTACACCTCAGAGACGTAGAGGAATAAATCGATGCAGAACTCACTGCAGGGTCTCAGATGCAGTGACCCAGACAACATGCAACTCCTAAAAACAACACCACAAGCACCAGAGAGTCCAGAACAGCCCCCACGGCCTTCTAATGTCACCTTGCCTGTACCTGAGTTTGAAACTGAAATCAACCAACATTGCCCCCTGAAACAAACACAATTACTCCCCACAGTATGTTCTACACACAGGACTTTGGACACCAACTCTACTGTATCTTAACCACCTGCATGCTGTGTTTATTTAAAATATTTAAGTGTGAGTGTGTGTGATTCACTATTGTATATTCATCCTGGTGTTTGTTACCGCAGATATCTCTAGATGTCTTTCACTTTCTCAATGTGTGGACAAAAATGACCTATAGCTAGTAAAACAATGGCTTTTGTTTATAGATACCACAACTTGCACAGTGCCACTCCAAACTATACCCACTAATGTTATGTTTTGTACAAGCTGACCCAGACTGTATTCCTGCCCGATCCTTTGCCCTATCTTGGGCCGGCTGTGGCTCAGGAGGTACAGTGGGTGGTCCGATGAGCGTAGGGTCGGCGGTTCAAATCCCACCTTCTCTTGTCCACATGTTGAAGGGTCCATGGGCAAGACACTGAGCCCCAATTTGCTCCCAATGAGCAGGCTAGCACTTTGCATGGCAGCTGCCGCCATGGGTGAATGAGGGGCCATTGTTAAGCTGTCTCTCTCTCTCTTTACCATCATCACAAGGTGCAAACATGGTGTGATGTGTATAAAACAACACTGACAATGGCAACCGGATTATACATTATTAGTCATCAATAGCAAGTCCACATGTACAGTATGCATTGTGGTGAATAACTGGGCTTCCCCTGATCCGTTGGGTCATACAGCTGATTAAGCACAAGACACATTATCACCATGAGTGGATTTGATATGGTTAGCTTCTTCCCATCCATACGTGGTTCACTAACGCTTAGCACTTCATTTCCATTCCTTTGCTAGTGAATACATCAAGGCTCTGATGTTACTTCAATTGACATTAAATGGAAACTTGTTAAAAGTTGATTTTGCAGTGGCACAATAAACCATTCTTATTCACAGGGAATTATTCATGTCAGGGATATTCTGCTAAGCCCCAGTTTTGCACGTTTAATAAGCCGAGATCTTCTCGAAATTCATCTTGACATTTAAACCGATGAGCCCTGAAAAGACTCTATTTTTATCACCAGTAAAGGATAACTTTTTTTTTCTCCCTGATCTTGATTTTTGAAAAGCACTTCTGGTAAAGAAACACAGGCAGACACTGGATCTTTGTGGTTCAATCAGGTGTCACAGATGAAGAGGTGATCTGCCACTATCTTGGTAAAGTCATAAATAATTACTGGAAAGACACACCAGGAAATGGTAATGTTTTTGGGTAACTTCCTCTCACACTTAAACTTTTTTTTTTTTTTTTCCATTCGAGGACTACGGGGAAGAAGTGATTTGAAAGTGAACTCCAGATCCCAAGTTGAAATAATTTGTTCTTCTACCTCTTGTTCCCTCACACATGGTATACATTATTGTTGAGACTGTTGCTATGCATAACTTCCACTTTCCCTAAAATAACTACCATAATTATGCAGTTATCTGCTTCTCTAGGACCCATTTAATAGGTGGTTCTTGAAAGCACAATATAAAACATATACGTTGGTGCCTACCAGGAATGCTCTCTTGACTGCTTACAGTGCATGCTGTTACAGTTTTGCACAGCAGGGGAAACTCCTTGAGTAATTACTGACCAAGCATGCTTCTTGAAATGCCTAGCACATGCCCTCCAATTACTATGAATTCAATAATACTGTTTGTATTATTAGGAGCTGGCAGGCATCGTTTGGCCCAAGTTTCTAATCGTGCTGAGGGACTCTGGCATATAGTACATATGTGTTATGTGTGTGTATCCGTGGGCATGCAGAGTGCTGTAGTTAGAGAAGGGAATGCATTCAGATGCAAAAAGAATGCATTTTCCACCGGAATGAAAGTCCTTATTCTGGCTAATAAATGCTTTCCCTGGCCAGTCAGGAGAAGCAGACTCAGAAAGTGGTTTGTTTAGAGGTAGTCAGAGGAGCAGCACAACTGCAGGCTATTAGGTGGACCTGGCATCGGAGCATCAGCAACAGAAAGGTACCGTGTGTCTGTTTGCTTGTGTGTTTGTTTGCATGTGTTTGTGTGTGTGCATGTGTGCGTGCGTGCATGTGTTTGTGTGTACTTGTTTATGTATGAGAGAGAACGAAAGAGAGAGAGAGGGAGAGAGAGTGAGTGAGTGAGTGAGTGAGTGAGTGAGTGAGTGAGTGAGTGAGTGAGTGAGTGTGTGTGTGCATGCGTGTGTGTGTGTGTGTGTGTGTGTGTGTGTGTGTGCGTGTTAGCAGAGATGCAGTACTGCCTCTAAAGTCTTGACTAATTAAGTTATAATCTGCGCTCATTTCAAGTGGATTTACAACTCCTCCAGGGAGCTCAGGGGAGGGTGGATTTGGGAAGGGGGGGTGTTATTATTCAGCCAAAAAACTGCTGCTTACCTCGTCAAAAACACATGCACCTCAAGACTTCAGAACATAACTGTATTTCATACCCATATCCTGCACTAATTTTCTCAAGTATCTAGTGAGCATTTACATGTTTTTTTACAGATTCGTTTTTGGTTTCCCCATGACTACATTGCATACTGTGTCATGAATGTATTGAGTACCGATATACCGCATCAACAGTTTCCCTAAAAGCTAAACATTTGTGACTGTTGAGACTAATTGGTGGCTCCCAGGGATGCTGGGTGTCAGAGGTATGGGTGCAGAGTGGCGACGTAACGACATGGCCTGGTAGCATGGCCTGGGTAATGACATGGCCTGGGTAATGACAAGGCCTGGTAGCATGGCCTGGGTAATGACATGGCCTGGTAGCATGGCCCGGGTAATGACATGGCCTGGGTAATGACAAGGCCATGGCCTGGGTAACGACATGGCCTGGGTAATGACATGGCCTGGGTAATGACATGGCCTGGGTAATGACATGGCCTGGTAGCATGGCCTGGGTAACGACATGGCCTGGGTAATGACACGGCCTGGGTAACGACATGGCCTGGGTAATGACATGACCTGGGTAATGACATGGCCTGGGTAATGACATGGCCTGGGTAATGACATGACCTGGTAGCATGGCCTGGGTAATGACATGGCCTAGTAGCATGGCCTGGGTAATGACATGGCCTGGTAGCATGGCCTGGGTAATGACACGGCCTGAGCTCTGAGCCTCTGACTGAATTCGGGGCCACACCATGCTGGTTGCTCCTAGCAACTGGTAATGGACCTGTGGATCCCGAAGCTGTGGCAATAAAAAGCTATTAGGCCCTCCTCTGTGGTGAGTCTAATATCTGACAACATGATGCACTCTATACCTGATATCAGAGTAGTGTAGTTTACGGCAGGGCGTCAAACACTTTTACAAATACCGTAGCGTTCCAATAGGGTTTATGATGGGGAATTGAAAGGGATCTGCAGTCATGATGACTACAATCAAATATAAATGCTAAAACACTGCTACTGTAAGTGGATTCGTTTGATTGTCAGCCTTTGTCTCTCAATCCTCAACAGTGTTGTTACAGTTCAATCGAGAGACTGGTTACGTTAAATAATTTATGCCCTCACCTCTGACCCTCCAGTGAGAAATAGATTCCTCCCCAATTCCTCCCAGAGCAACAGTGCTTCTGTCCGTCAGCAGACTAAAGGATAGCTTCCCTTTGCATAGACCAGAGCGACTCCTTATCCCATGCACTCTTTGCCCTCATCTTCAGAAAGCTATTGAAAAACGGTCTCACTGCGTAAGCTTTGAAATAGTGGATACAATGAAGCTACGTTAGCCCCTAAAAATACAGGGCTGACAGGATCTCGTACCCCTCTCACTGGAGCCTAACAAGGCCTCCGCCGCTATTCCCAGCAGGAGTATGTCACATAAAAAGAGGGAGATCAATAGCGCTTAGTGTTTAATATTCTCCACATAAATTATAGGAGCGCCAAGGGACCCTGCAGTTCTCCCTGTCTGGGGGGGACAAATGAAACACTGGAGCTACAGGAGATGCCTTGCTCCATTTTGGAGGGTATTTTTGGAAGGATTCCAGCGCCTGGATTACTCAGAGTGGACGATGCTGGTCTTCCCATTCTGATCAGAGCAGAATAAATAGGCAGAGATCAGACATTTCAAACAGTCAAAGGTCTCTTTGCCTTGCTTGCTGATCTCACACTGAAACTCTGCACCTTTATTCACTCTTCTCACAGTGGGTCATCTTTTCCCTTTGTGCAAAATCCCACATCCCGTAAAATAACCGCTGACTTCTCAATCTGTCTGTCTGTGAGGTACTCAGCCCTAGGGATATGTCCTTAACACTAGGCCTTCTGAACACTGGTTTATATGTCCCTAACACTAGGCCTTCTGAACACTGGTCTATACGTCCCTAACACTAGGCCTTCTGAACACTGGTCTATACGTCCCTAACACTAGGCCTTCTGAACACTGGTCTATACGTCCCTAACACTAGGCATTCTGAACACTGGTCTATACGTCCCTAACACTAGGCATTCTGAACACTGGTCTATACGTCCCTAACACTAGGCCTTCTGAACACTGGTCTATACGTCCCTAACACTAGGCCTTCTAAACACTAGTCTTTACGTCCCTAACACTAGGCCTCTGAACACTGGTCTATACGTCCCTAACACTAGGCATTCTGAACACTGGTCTATACGTCCCTAACACTAGGCCTTCTGAACACTGTTCTATACGTCCCTAACACTAGGCATTCTGAACACTGGTTTATACGCCCCTAACACTAGGCCTTCTGAACACTGGTCTATACGTCCCTAACACTAGGCCTTCTAGACACTGGTCTATACGTCCCTAACACTAGGCCTTCTGAACACTGGTCTATACTTCCCTAACACTAGGCCTTCTGAACACTGGTCTATACGTCCCTAACACTAGGCCTTCTGAACACTGGTCTATACGTCCCTTACACTAGGCCTTCTGAACACTGTTCTATACGTCCCTAACACTAGGCATTCTGAACACTGGTATATACGCCCCTAACACTAGGCATTCTGAACACTGGTATATATGCCCCTAACACTAGGCCTTCTGAACACTGGTCTATACATCCCTAACACTAGGCCTTCTGAACACTGGTCTATACGTCCCTAACACTAGGCCTTCTGAACACTGGTCTATACGTCCCTAACACAAGCCCTTCTGAACACTGGTCTGGCTCTCTGGAGGGACTCCTTGATGACTTTAATCTCCTCTGTACTTCGTGTTGGAATTCTACACTTCACTGGGTTCTAGATGTAGGTTCTCTAGTAATCTGAGTACCCAGAAGCTCTTGCTTCAAAAATAACGTCTGGGAACAAGCTATGATATTCGTGGACACCAATGAGAATTCTATCAGATTTCCAATAGGATGCTGATTGGCCTGCGCAAATAATGATCTGTGCAGAGAGGCTGATTTGGCCTCTGATTGGTCACTGACTGCAGATTTCCACTTTTCAAGTATTGCTAACGAGTCCTGCACTCTAGCGAGCTGTCATTCACTCCCGATTATATGCTCCTGAAGAAATAAAGGTAAAATGCAGCAGGATTTGAAAGGTGAGCTAAAGCGCTTTTGCTACAGTTTCTGGGTTGAACCACATTTCCTCAAAACTGTGCGCAACGTACATTTTCTATAATTTGGTGGGTGTGTCAGAGATGTTACCCAATAAGCAGCGACGTGCATATAAACCCTGCCGTATTCAAGAGGCAGTACACACAACAGGGTGTTCAACGAACTACCGTTTAAGTTGTTTTGCTACGTTCTGCCAGGGTTGAACATGCCCCTGATGTACCATGCCGGTGTATGGAAATAACTATAGAAATAACGTTAATGACTTTATCATAGGGTCAGCACGTTAGTTGCAATGGATGAGTCAATGGATGAGTCACCAAATAAATTATTATTTCAAAGCAACTCCCCCCCCCCCCCCTTGCCCCTCCTCCTCACAAACACTCAACATAGGAGCCTATACTTTTTCATTTCATACCCTCTTTCTCCATCTCTCACCCTGTCTGTGTCTCCCTGGCTTTTCTCTAATGGCGTAAGTCGTCCCTGGGGGACAGATAGCCAGGGATGATGCTTGTGTGGAGGGGTTGAGAGTCCCCCCCGGGGGGACAGATAGCCAGGGATGATGCTTGTGTGGAGGGAGTCGCCCAAGGTCTTTTCTGTCATGGAAACAATATAAAAATGATAAAGCAGGCTTTTCCCTCACTTTCTCAACATATTTCATTTGGTCAAAAGCTCATGACTGCTTTCCACGTGGATATGACCCTGGTCTGTGTTTGCATTATATTGCATTACATCCACACTCAAACAAAAGCCACATCCACACATTTGAAATAAGAATGCAATAACAATAAGCACAGTTGTATCAGTATTAGCTCTCTTTCATTAAATTGGGATACAAAAGGTTTACAACAATCTCTATATATGTATGATAAAAGGTACTCAAAATGTTTAATCATCATTGACATGTCTGGCAGACCAATTTCTCATTTAATTTCTTGCACAGTGTTAATATTAAAGTACAAGTGGCATATAAACTGTTAATCTATCAGGCCAATAGGCCTACATCTGAAATGTATGCCTTGATGAGATCCCCTCTGCAATTACTCTCACTTTGACTTGGTGAGAGAACAATGAGCACTTATGAAGTCAAGGTATTCAAATATCCAGGCCCTCATGGACGCCCACAGGGTAGAGCAGTCCTCCATCCTTCAGTGGTTGAACAACCCTGAGGCTCCACCGCAACCGTCAGCGTCAACCTTCAGCCATCGGAAGCTCAGGGAACGAATCCGTTGTAATTAATGACAGTGGCTCCACTGGAGCCATTGCATCAAGTTCAATGCCAGCGTCAAAGTCAGAATGACGGTTGACACTGACGACTGCGGTGGACCTGTCATGTTAGTCTAGTAGGAGAAATAGGTTCCCATGTACCAGCATGACATTTCTTTTTAAGAATTGTGCATGTTGCCCAGGTCAACTAATGTCCCATGGTGTTTGTTTGGTGGCCATCTTGAATTGGTGTCCACGCGAATGGCAAAAAAAAAAATCTTAACTCTTGAACCAGACAACATACAAAGACAAATGAACACACCTTATCATAATATCTCTGGCACCAGGAATCAAATGGAAATGTCATTGACCTGGTACAACCACAATGTATTGGTGAAAAACAGGTAAATAACACAATTAGGCTCATAACAATATACATTTTGCTATTTCGTACTCACCATGAGAAAGGCTTAAAAAGACTTGGCTTGAAAGGCACAACTCAAATATAATATTGAATCTTCAACAATAAGTGAGCTGTCAAAATGTAATTGACAACATGCTGCTTGGATACTATGTCTATGCTGTCCTGAAGATTTGGAGATAGTAGGCATTTTGACCAAGTTCAAATCCATTGAGACATCACAAGTCAGGCTGATTTCCGAAACTGGACCCAGGAGTGGAGCTACTCGGACAGCGCTGAGTGGGAGCGCTCCGCATATCACAATACCCCTCTCTGATGCGATAAGATAAACAGCTCTATTACATGTTTAAGCAACAGGTCTATTTCACGTTTTGAAACGCATGTATTCTACGTTCAAGCATGGCTGAAACGTGATACTGAGCTGTTTCACACAAGCGCCTCAACTCGTCTCGTATTAGCCTACACGTTTAGCTGTGATATCCTGTTGCGCAGGGCAACAATTTGCAAAGCAACATTTCTGCTGAAGAAAGGAACCCAGGGCTGCATCTCTGATGTCATCACCCAGCAAAGCTTCACTCCACAAATCAAATAGAGATGAATCCTCCTCCTTCTGAGGCTTCACCCAATCCTCCCTAGAAACAGATGGAGGACGATAAGGCAGGGAAACCACATAATCTGGTACCATTCTGGCACCCTCCCCCAAAACAGGGAGGTCAGGGGTATCAGCTTGCAGCTCTGTGTGTGCATCATGGCGCAGGCTGAAAGAATCTCTGGAAAGCCTAGACCACTTTCATCCTGCCCTCCGGATGTCAACGGCCTGGACACAACTACACTACCAGATAGTTTCCCAGAATCATATCCACTCCTTCGAGTGACAGCGCGGGCGCACCCTGACAGGAACAGCGCCCTGCACCAACTCACAAAGCACCACAGTATGATGTGGTACAGGGGTCAAGCCCATCTCCATACCCTTCATCACTGTAAAATCCCCAATGTCTGTCTTGGGTGAAAAAGGCAACACTGACTCTAGCACTGGTGTCACGTAACAGCTGAATTGGAACCCGGTTGTCACTAACGACACAACGCATCAGTGATTAACGGCTCAAAACCAGAACCAGCATCTGGATCCTCACTGGAACCGGTATCTAAGCTGCCACAGTACCCAAACCAACACTCTGATCAAAACACTCTAGTGGTTTCTCTCTCGTTTGGATTTCTGCTTCAACAGTGGACACTGGTCCTTCCAATGACCATCTGTTCTAAGGTAGTAGTTACATGACCATCTGTTCCCCTCAAGGTCACCTTGTAAATGTGGGCTTACATGGGGGACCAGGTTTCACAAACTTCACACTCCCATGGGAGTTAACACGGCGGTCCTCTGCACCTTTCCACTGGAGCGCGCATCTGTAAAACTGTTATTATGCGTTAACAGGAAATCATCAGCCAACTCGGCTGCTTACAGCACAGGGGATGCCTTCTGTTGGTTTACATTAGTGGCTACACTTTGGGGCATTTGAGCTTTGAGCAGGTTTGATGGTTTGCAAATTGAATTCATTTTTTTCCTTTAAATGAACACATTTCCACTGTAAACGAGGAGAACTGTGAGGACTCATTGAAGCATAAGTATCCTGTCTGAGTTTGACCATGAATTTGCCTCAGTGACGTTCTCAAAGACAGTAAAGAGCATATCAGGGTTGCGTTCATTAAACTAAACATGTTGGGACTGACCACCCCCGATGCAAAGCCGGGTTCTGCCAAACCAGAAAGCCTGCTGTCTCTGTACCCCGAAAATGCCCGAAAGTACAACAGGTTTAATCTCTTTTCTTGGCTTCCTGCCATCAATCACTAGGCTATAATGGTTAGCGATCTTTAGCTGTTGATCCTACTTACAGCCATGTACATACAGTACTCCACCGTAGGCGCCTCCAAAAACCCCGACAAGGAAAACATCATTATTACTTACAGATCATAATGTCAAAAGTTAACTGGTCAATACGCACTTGTACCAGCGCACATCAGCACAGTAACAATTACCTTCTTCACAGCAACAAACAATCCAACACCAAGTCCGAGTTTAATGCTTCCTGTCAAAATCAAAGCAAATAATGTATCTCCCAAGAACCAGAGCTAAACCAATAACCAAAAAGCCCTGGGCAAATTATGCAGAACCAAGCCACCAGCACTCAGCCAAACCAAATCCTGTACGAGCCCCCACTTGTCATGGCCTGGCTCAGATGGCCACAACAAGAGGGAGACACCACTGTTCAAGATATGTTTTAACCAAAACTATAGATATAATCAAGTAAAGAACAACTGAGAGAAACTAAAGTAAACTAAACCAAATAATAGAGTTCACACGATGATGTGTGAATGCCAGTGATATCAGTGGTGCTACATGTTGGATGTGTGAGTGTAAGGGTGAATAGGTGTTGAAAGGTGCATTAAAGTAAACAAAATAACTATCCTAACATAACCAAACACAAATCAAACCAGTTCCTGTAAAGGGGAAAAAGAAAGAGAGGCTGAGTGGCACCAAGGCAGCATGAGAGCGATTGTGGTGCTGGAGCGAGCCCCAATGATGCACCGGGCCCAGGGGCACCGAGTTGGCTCATTACCTGCATGCATGGGATGAGATGCAAATGTGTAATTGTGAACACTCACACCCAGTAAACACCCCTAGATGGACCCACAGGGGCCCTCACAGTACCCGATATATGAGCCTGCATGGTCTCATGGCTTCTGTTCCACTCATACATGCAAGAATAGTGTCCACACTCTAAAGTGTCACTTGTAGCCTATTAATAGAAATTTAAAAAAATATATGGAAGCTCCAATATAGCACAATGTCCTTCTTGTGGGCGATCGCTCAAGCAACTACAACTTTGGCACCAAGAGTAGGGCAGTGACATTGCATCCCATTTACACATGCAACCCAAACACAAACATCTTACATAAACATTCCACAATATTTGACTCTTACAGTATCTTCTGTGCGCTGTGAGGTAGGAAGGTGCTAGGCAATTGCATGCCTTAAAAACACGTTTAAAAATATAATAATAATCAATTCTAAAGGTAACCGGGAGGCAGTGCAATGATGCTAAAATTGGAACAAGTTGTTGCGTGTCAGTAGTTTTCTTCGGCAGGCCAGAAAAAAAGTATGTTGCAGTAGTTAAGAAAACAAAAGCATAAATCAACATTTTAACATCATCCAGAGAGAAAGATAGACTCTAATTCTTGCTATATTTCTAAGATGAAAGAAGGTGACCTTAGTCACATTGTTAATGTGTGCATTCAAATTCAACTCAGAATCGAGAACACCTAGATTTTTACGATTCTTTTTCTGTACAGCTAGCCTACCCTGTCTACCTG
Organism: Borostomias antarcticus; assembly: GCF_949987555.1. Lineage (NCBI taxonomy): Eukaryota > Metazoa > Chordata > Actinopteri > Stomiiformes > Stomiidae > Borostomias > Borostomias antarcticus. The sequence continues at coordinate 14,377,103 of NC_140249.1, read as the reverse complement.
ATATAATTTCTCTCTGGGCACCAGTACCAATTATGAGAACTTCTGTCTTATCTTCATTTAGTTTGATAAAGTTCTCACGCATCCAGTGTTAATACTAGACAGGCAGCTCATCAAGGGATCAAGAGCATTGGGGTCATCTGGCGCTACAGATAAATATAACTGAATATTAACCGCATAACAATGAAAATTCACTCTACGATCATAGATCATTTCTCTCAGCGGCAGCATGTACAAAGAAAACAATAAAGTACCAAGAATGATGTTTGTCTGAGACAAAGTCACCAAGACTGACAAAATAGTTTCTGCCCGTTAGATACATACAACCATGATAAGGCAGGGCCTGACAGACCAATCCAGTTCTCAAGATGGTTTAGAAGTAAGTTATGATCGACTGTGTCAAAGGCAGCCGTGAGATCAAGGAGTAAAAGGATGGATGCATGTGTACGGTCTGAGCTCACTCTGAGATCATTGACTACTTTTTAGAAGTGCTGTTTCTGTGCTGTTCCATCTTCTAAAACCAGACTGGAATTTATTGTGAATCTTGTTGTCTTGTAGAAACATATGCATTTGTATAGCACAACACACTAGTATAATAGCTACATTTCTCATTTGTGCAAGTCTCTTAAGTACTCTTAAAAAGCGTAAACGGGCAGTTTTGCATGACCTGTTCAACTACACTTCTTTCACTATTTACAATTACTATAACTGCAACTATCTATATGCACTTGAGAGCAATATACTACTGAGTAGCTGTATCAAAGTGATTTAGTACAATCAAAATGCACTGGGTCTTTCAGGCACATAGGTTATCACCCAATCCATTTTGGTCATTTCTTGTTATTACTCATCTGTCTATTGATTTGTTGATTCTCTAGGCTGCCTCTGGAGATTTAAGCAAAGCCAGAGTGATTTTTAACTCAATGAACTGTTCGTTCATCTCCCTTGCTGCCAAACTACAGGAGATCTTCAATCCAGTGGCTATCAATGAAATTACCAAAAACACGTCAGCTCTTTCTGGGGATTATTTAGATGGAACCTTGCTTCATAGATCTGTCAGCTTTTATTAAGACTTTGGAATACACAGACATGGCAGTATTATACTGGTCCTGCTGTGACATGTCACTCGGTTACACTACAGTACATAATGTATTCCTCATGAATGCACATATTTCCCCTTTGCTTTGTCTGCATATACCTAGTAATGTTGAATTATGAAGATTTTAAGCATTTAGAAATAGTGAACACTGCATTAATGCGAGTAAGTGTGTGCTAGTCTGTCACAGTACCCAGTCATGCTCTGACATCACACTTATAATATTTAATGAGTTTATTTGTTGACAGGAGCAGGCACTTGTACTAGATCTCTACAGACTGTGTTACTGTAGAGTGGAGCTCACAGCCTACTGTCCGTTGCATTTGGCACATGGGGGCAATGCATTTTAGTTACCCATAACAACAATGCAAAAGGCTAATAAAACACTCAATTATTTTGCACATTTGTAATGATCAAAAGGTGAAATTGTGTAACATTATGGCTGTGTCTCACAGTGACCTTGTGATCATTACAAATGTGTAAGTGTGATGGGTTATTTGTGATAGAAACACACACACACACACACACACACACACACACAACCACCGGGGAGAGAGGCTGAAATCCGTGGACAACTATGGTAAAAGTGTGCCTTACCACAGCGGCCCTCCAGAATGAGCAGTCTCCCCTCCACGCCCAGGCTGCCTGTGAGGAGAGAGACAGGAGAGAAGGAGGGCACCAGTGGAGGGGGTGCGCAGGTTTGTGGAGCACAGTGACATTCATCTGATGCAGATGAAGACCTGGGGGCATTTTCAACCCTTTCAATGCCTTTGGGTGAGAATGTGTGCATGGATATATTCACAAAGAAGAGCACTGTTCTGTATAGTGTTGTTCATGGGACTGATTTTTTTTTTCCGGTTAAAAGTAAAAAGAAGTAGGCCATTCTGAACAGCAGGAAACTCTTCTACGGTCCAGAAATACAGTAAGAGGAGCTAGCCATATCAAACTACCTTAGTATTTACAAGATTGCTCTACTTTCACCTGCCTTAGCATATTGACAATCCTATGTTGTGAGGAAGCCGTAGGAAGATGCTATATACTCCGGTGTGAATTATGCAATTCAAAACTGCAATGCCACAATACCATTAATATGAAGCACATGAAAAGCCTAAATCTATATGTGGGATGTTCATAGTCAAATAAGCACTCATTTTCATCTATTTACTAATTTTCTCTTCATTTCCCTCATGTCTCTATCTATTGGAATGATCTGTACTTGAAAACACCAGCGTGGATGTAGCCACTCTCAGATGATTTGGACACACCCGAACACACACGCGCGGCACAGCCTTCCCAGAGTGGACCGGGTCTCATTGCAAAAGGCCCCAGTTTTTATCTTTGCAGGCATAACCTCCGTCGCCCCTGTTGGGCCGCATTCCCCGACGTCTGTGTTCCCTTCAGGCATTGGCACAGCTTCCTGTTTACCCTTGGAGCGTCCAATACAACGTCTTCTCTCCTCCGGGGGGGGGGGGGGGGGGTGAATGGAGGGCTGATGTTTAAGAGTAGGTGCGATTATACCCACATTTGCATGACACACCAAGCGCTATTGTGAAACATGCTTAAATATGTATTAAAAAGAGAACTGGCAGAAAATCGAAGCAGACACTAGAATAGGCATTTCCCCCTGGGAAGGAATGTGGCCCCATAGGTATAAGCAATACCAATTGAAGAGTGTGACCTACATTCATACTGAGCAAACATCCATGTATACTGTCTATACAGGTTGTATATTGCACTGGTAAACAAGTGCTTGGCTGCCGAATGGGATTCAAGGCACACAGGTGTGTTTTTAACAGCGCAAGGCCAATCCTTCAGCCGGGAAATAGGACAAGAGGAGACCAGGTCCTTCACAGGGAAGCAATTATAGGTTGCAATAGAAGGTGCATATGTGCATTCAACAGAGGCAATTTTTGGTACTGCTCTCCCTTTGGCGATAAGTCTGTTCTCATTGAGAGAGCGGAGAGAGAGAGAGAGAGAGGGAGAGAGAGAGAGAGAGAGAGAGAGAGAGAGAGGGAGAGAGAGAGAGAGAGAGAGAGGGAGAGAGAGAGAGAGGGAGAGAAATGTCGTCTCAGAGGTCTCATCTCTCCCCCTTCCCTGCCCATTTGTCATTACGATCCTGCATTGTTTACTTTCTACAGATGTGGGAGGAAAATTGTAAAACAAATAGAAACAATTTGTGTGGGATGGATTCTGCTGAGAGAGCACCGCAGGGTCAGAACCAGGTCTGATGAACACTGACCTAGTTCCACACTGCACCGTGACAGGCTGCCCCGTAGGGTGGCCCAGGTCTGGGTCCTTACAGGTGGGGTGTGTGTGTGTGAGTGTGTGTGTGTGTGTGTGTGTGTGTGTGTGTGTGTGTGTGTGTGTGTGTGTGTGTGTGTGTGTGTGTGTGTGTGTGTGTGTGTGTGTGTGCAGGCATACACATACTGTACACAAACACTGACGCTGAGTAACCATTTGAATGCTGGATGGTTCATAAAGGACCCTTTGGTTCTTTGCTCATACTCTCCCCACACACACACACACACACACACACATTACCTTCAAATTGAGTTCGGAAACCATCTCGGCATTATAGGTATTCACAAAAGAGCCTCTTCCGGCATTCACCTAGAATCTATCAAAGGCTTTTTTCAATTTAATTCAAGAATTGAAGTCTTCATGGACAATTTAACTTGGCTCCCTTATATTCACGCGTCCCTCCCCGGCTGTCTCCTTGTCCTCTTTGAAGAGTGCACCGAGCTATTGTCACGTCTGGGGGAGGCCTGAGGGAGCAGCAGACCAGCCGCGGGTGTCTGGGGAATAGAGTAGCAATATCCAGGCGGTCCAAATGTCAGAGACAGGCGACGACACAATACGCTCACATATCGCCTCGGCGTCCCAGCGGGCAAGGTAATAGGGCCGCGGCATTTAAAAAAAAAACAATGCCTGCAAATATTGAGCAGCCGAGATGACTGGGTACAAGCGGGTGAGGAGGGGAGGGGCGGGGGGGGGGGGCATGAAACACCAATATGGCGGCACTTGATTTGGTGAAAATTGTTTGCATGATTTCTCAATTAAAGAGGAACGTCCTGGTCCCCAGAGGCGACTGTGTGCTTTTGTTATCCTGTTTGCCGGTAATGAGACAGAACATCTCCATCAACACAGAACAGCAGTCCATCTGACTGGATGGCAGCCTTGAAAGAACACGAACAGCTCGAAACCTTCCGACTGTTGTCATGTTTGGACGAGGTGTTCTTATACATTTTAATTACCTCCTCGAGAGAAAGCGACAATCACAGCTAATTATTTTCAGGACCGTGAGAAGAAAGCCACACAACACAAAGGAAACTGAAAAACAGCAGTTGAGACCAAGTTGCTCTGAGCCCCAGAGGTGAGATTGCGCCCAACGATCAAATTGATGAAGTGATGTGAAGAAATCAATCATTAATATAAATAGAACATGTGTGAATGTGGTGTGTGTGTGTGTGGCTGTGTGGGATTGAGTACGTCGCGGTGTGTATTTTGTCTGTGTCTATAGTCAGACGTACGCGTGTGGAATACAGATGAAGCCCACAGAGGGGCCTCACACTTCCCAGACCCTGGAGTCAGCACTAGTGGCTGAGCAGGGGCCCTGCTAAGGTTATTGATGGCAGACAGACTGTCTCTGAGGCTCTGTGGTTCAGCATGTGGCCGGGAGAGAGAGCTCACCACAGCCTCCATGGTAACTATCTGTGTGTGTGTGTGTGTGTGTGTGTGTGTGTGTGTGTGTGTGTGTGTGTGTGTGTGTGTGTGTGTGTGTGTGTGTGCGTGTGTCGGGAGGGAGAGAATGCATCATCCCATAATGCATCTTTCTTTATCAGTTGGGGACAGCACAACTTAACAGTGACGTTCTGTCACACATGGTACAGGTAAAGACACAAAAGTGAGATGCCGCATTGCCCCCCCCCCCCCCCCCCCCCACACACACACACCCTGTGGCCCCTCTGATGGAGGGCCCTGACAGATAGATCAAAAAGATGCACCATCATTGCAGCTGCGCCGTGGCCGGGCCCTGGACGGAACGCGCCCATTATTCTAAAGCAAAGCTGTCTGGCAGGGCCCGGCCCGGGCGCCGCGCGGCTCCTGATAGATGGGGGACATTAATCAAGGCAGGGCCGGGCCCCGAGATTGATGTGCGGAAATTCAAATCCTCAAACAGCATTTGGAAGATTAAAGCTGTATGGGCAAGGTTAGGATCCCTCCCGGCGTGGGGGGGGGGGGGGGTTACGGACGGGTACTGTGGGACCACTCCCCAGAGGTGAGGGGGGGGGTGGATGAAGGGGGCTGTGCTGTCTACTGCGCTGTGCCGTTCTCTTCCGAAAGGCCGGCCTTGTCAGATATTGAAGGAGATGTCCTCCATTTGTCATTGTCCTAGTGGCTTTCGCCCCACTGTGAGCTCATGTGATATGAGGGTTTTTACGTGAGCTGAAAGGATCCACAGAGAATTCCACGTGCACGAGTGTGAGGTAAAAACACATACAGTACCATACTCGGTCTGGAATACTGTACTGGAATTTGATTAAATCCAAATTAGTAAATTCCTATAATATTGTAGTACATTTGAGAGGCCTAGATTATCCTGTGACCCAGTCAAACATGCAAAAATAGAACATTTCTTAATTATTATCTACGTATGTTTATTGCTTTGGTAATAAACAGTTATATTATAGCTGAAAAAAACTGGATTCGGGGTGCAAGTGCATCTCCCTTCTAAACAAGTGACAAACAGTATCATTTAGTGCTAGAGCCAAAGTGCAAGAGAAGCAAAATATAAATACAAAAGGTGCTTATCTATCCATCCATCCATCCATCCACCCACCCACCCACCCACCCACCCACCCACCCACCCACCCACCCACCTATCTATCTATCTATCTATCTATCTATCTATCTATCTATCTATCTATCTATCTATCTATCTATCTATCTATCTATCTATCTATCTATCTATCTATCTATCTATCTATCTATCTATCTATCTCTCTCTCTATCAATCTATCTATCTACCTAGCTGTCTATCTATCTATCTATCTATCTAACTCTCTCTCTATCTATCTATCTATCTATCTATCTATCTATCTATCTATCTATCTATCTATCTATCTATCTATCTATCTACCTAGCTGTCTGTCTATCTATCTATCTATCTATCTATCTATCTATCTATCTATCTATCTATCTATCTATCTATCTAGCTATCTATCTACCTAGCTGTCTGTCTATCTATCTATCTATCTATCTATCTATCTATCTATCTATCTATCTATCTATCTATCTATCTATCTATCTATCTATCTATCTATCTATCTGTCCGTCCGTCCGTCCGTCCGTCCGTCCGTCCGTCCGTCCGTCCGTCCGTCCGTCCGTCCGTCCGTCCATCCATCCATCCATCACCCTGCAGCCAGCATTTACTTGTCTGGATGGATTCCATCCGTTCCCGCTTATGGCCAACATCACAAAAATACAATTACAAAACTGGCTTGTCAGAGAAAATCACAAAACTAGAAATGTGACTCCACAATATCTGCGACCACGTACGCACATGTGCAGCCAGATCGGATTTGCCTGGACATTTTTATGGACCGACCGACCGATGGAGCAAGATAATAGAGACCAAGTTTTTTGGTCTGAATCTTCTGTCTCGTCTCAGTAGTGTAACAGAGGAAGCTGCAGGGCTGCTGTTCGCAGGTAAAAAGGACTATTTTGTCGGCTACATGTATTAATCTGTACTGAGGACTGGATTTTCACATTGTGTTCTTTGTAGCCTGAGATACACGTTTGATTTTCTCTCTCTCTCTCTCTCTGTCTCTCTCTCTATCTCTGTCTCTCTCTCTCTCTCTCTGTCTCTCTCTCTCTCTCTCTCCCTCATCTCTCTGTCTCTCTCTCTCTCTCTCTCTCTCTGTGCCCTGTGTTTCTCTTCTCCTGCTGACTCTGTGGAGTTGTTCAGACAGGGCCGTGTCAGAGCAGTCCTTCCCAGAGCGTCAGGGGGGAACGGGGGAGCACCGTTCCACCTCCTCCTCCAGGAGGAGTTTATTCAACTCTGGAGATTTGTATTGAGCCCTCGCCTGCTGTACTTTTCTTTCAGGGATTACAAATCAAACTTCAAACTGCATTAAATGTAATCGAAATGACTGGTAATGTTACAGTAAACCAATGTAAGTAGTAAGCAACAGCAGTTATACTGTAAGACGCCCCCGCCAATTTGGAGCTACTCCAGCTTGTAATTACACATACTTGACTGCATTTGGTATGAATCCGTTTGTCGATCCTGTGTGTCTGCTATTGTTATGAATAGGCATGATTTCTGTGTGGTTAAATGAAGCAAAGTTGCACACGCTATGAAAGTTGATAATGTTCATGTTTGGAACACAGTAGCTCAAGTAGGCAGTTTCTGTATCTGGCAATTATTGTGTGTGTGTGTGTGTGTGTGTGTGTGTGTGTGTGTGTTAAAATAGTGTTCCCCCACTAAAGAAATGCCCACTACACCATGGCATACCGTGTCACATATTGAACAGTGGGAGCAGGGCATGGTGGGAAAAATCTGCAGCATGCTTCATTACCATAAGCATGTTACCATAACAACAAAATGTATAGAGAAACAAATCATGGTCCCCTTTTCTTTTATTAAAAAAAGTGAACTGATCTGTCTAGTCAATGTAGACTACTGTGCATACAGTACTATATGTATCGGAATAGTGATCAATTTGAATTGTCTTGACATGCAGATGTTCTCTAGACATGATCATTTTGATTCTTGCTGTGACATATTTGGTTATTGATGCCGTGCAATCAGGAGGACATCAAGGTTCAAAGCGTCTCCTTAGAGAAAACAATGCACATGGGGAACAGGAGGGAGGGAACAGATGGGAACACCGTGGATCATTACCACAGCGCTGAATCAAAGAGAACCGCGGTGAACGTAGGAAAGGAGAGCTTGTTGGAGAGATTCATTGTGTCAGCTTCCCAGACAAAGAGGGAGGGGGGGAACACTGTAAACAGGTAGAAATGCTCTTGATCTTGCATTACAGGCTGTTATCTCTATGTGTGTTTAGAAGTGAATGCCGGCCTCATCACTTGCTAGGACTCTAGGACTCTCATCTTCCTCACAAGTGTTGCTTTAGACAGTCTAAGTGAGTGTGTGTGTGTGTGTGTGTGTGTGTGTGTGTGTGTGTGTGTGTGTGTGTGTGTGTGTGTGTGTGTGTGTGTGTGTGCGTGCGTGCGTGCGTCTGTGTGTGAGTGTGTGTGTGTGTGTGGGTGTTTGTGTAATGGAAATCCTAGGGCACTGAAAGGAAATTGCAAACAGTTTTCAGCAGGTGATGGTTTTGAAATGAGAACACAGAGTTCCGGAGCTTCCCACTTCCTGTTTTCCTGCCTTTGAGCAGCGAGTCACAAAGCCTTCCTTTCTCCCTGGGGCGATCTCGTCGTGGCTATCACTGTGCTATCACTCTCCCGGCTGCCTGTCGCTCAAGGTGTCTTGCTAATGTGTTAGAAATATGTCCACATCTGTTGTGTCAGATTAGACCCATAATTTAACTCAGCCCAAAACACACACACACAAAAAACGGTAGTGGGTCAAGACTTGTGTTGTTGTGTTAAGACTGGTGTTGTTGTAGGATTAGTGTTGTGGTAGGACTAGTGTTGTTACACATGGACTAGTGCTGTGGTAGGACTAGTGTTGTTGTGCTAGACCTGGTGCTGTGGTAGGACTAGTGTTATTGTGGTAGGACTAGTGTTATTGTGGTAGGACTAGTGCTGTGTTAGGACTAGTGTTGTTATGCTAGGACTAGTATTGTGGTAGGACTAGTGTTGTTGCGGTAGGGCTAGCGTTGTTGCACTAGGACCAATATTGTGCTAGGACTAGTGTTGTGCTAGGACTAGTGTTGTGCTAGGACTAGTGTTGTTGTGTTAAGACTAGTGTTGTTGTGGTAGGACTAGTGCTGTGGTAGGACTAGTGTTGCGGTAGAACTAATGTTGTACTAGGACTAGTGTTGTTGCGGTAGGACTAGTGTTGTTGTGGTAGGACTAGTGTTGTTGCAGTAGGACTAGTGTTGTTGCAGTAGGACTAGTGTTGTTGCAGTAGGACTAGTGTTGTTGTGGTAGGACTAGTGTTGTTGTGGTAGGACTAGTGTTGTTGCAGTAGGACTAGTGTTGTTGTGGTAGGACTAGTGTTGTTGTGGTAGGACTAGTGTTGTTGTGGTTGGACTAGTGTTGTTGTGGTAGGACTAGTGTTGTTGTGGTTGGACTAGTGTTGTTGCAGTAGGACTAGTGTTGTTGTACTAGGACTAGTGTTGTTGTGGTTGGACTAGTGTTGTTGTGGTAGGACTAGTGTTGTTGTGGTAGGACTAGTGTTGTTGCGGTAGAACTAGTGTTGTTGTGGTAGGACTAGTGTTGTTGTGGTAGAACTAGTGTTGTTGCACTAGGCAGGGTTTCCGTTAGACGGTAATTACCGGGTTTTGTCTGAAAAAATCTCTCCGGTCATAATGTCCGGACAAAATAATCCCCCATAATTGTATTAGGCCTACAATAGGCTCAAATTAAGATTCCTTTTGAATATAAAAAAACAAATAGGACTATTAATTTTGTTCTGTTAATGTGTAGGCTATTGGCTAGTAGACCAATGCGATGAAAAAAACAGCCGTAGTGTTGTGGGCTAGGACTAGTATTGTCGTGGTAGGACTAGTGTTGTTGTGGTAGGACTAGTGTTGTTGTGGTAGGACTAGTGTTGTTGCGGTAGGACTAGTGTTGCTGCGGTAGGACTAGTGTTGTTGCGGTAGGACTAGTGTTGTTGCGGTAGGACTAGTGTTGTTGCGGTAGGACTAGTGTTGTTGTGGTTGGACTTGTGTTGTGGTAGGACTAGTGTTGTTGTGGTTGGACTAGTGTTGTTGTGGTAGGACTAGTGTTGTTGTGGTAGGACTAGTGTTGTTGCGGTAGGACTAGTGTTGTGGTAGTACTAGTGTTGTTGTGGTAGGACTAGTGTTGTGGTTGGACTAGTGTTGTTGTGGTAGGACTAGTGTTGTTGTGGTAGGACTAGTGTTGTTGTGGTAGGACTAGTGTTGTGGTTGGACTAGTGTTGTTGTGGTAGGACTAGTGTTGCGGTAGGACTAGTGTTGTGGCCTAGGACTAGTGTTGTTGTGGTAGGACTAGTGTTGTTGTTGTAGGACTAGTGTTGTTGTGGTAGGACTAGTGTTGTGGTTGGACTAGTGTTGTTGTGGTAGGACTAGTGTTGTTGCGGTAGGACTAGTGTTGTTGTGGTGGTAGGACTAGTGTTGTTGTGGTAGGACTAGTGTTGTTGTGGTAGGACTAGTGTTGTGGTTGGACTAGTGTTGTGGTAGCACTAGTGTTGGTGTGGTAGGACTAGTGTTGTGGTTGGACTAGTGTTGTGGTTGGACTAGTGTTGTGGCAGGACTAGTGTTGTGCTAGGACTAGTGTTGTTGTCTGTCAAGACTAGTCTTTTTTGCCAGGCACGTGTTAAATGTGTAAAGCTGATTGGTGACTGTTATGCATGGAGATTACATTCCTCTTAGCTTAAGAGGAATTCAAATGCAGTTAAGTTAAGGCCATTCTATAGAGGGATTGAACCATACATTACTGTACCATTTAATGTACAACAATACTAAGTATCTCAATCCATATAAACACAATATTTTATCACAAAATGATCATGATTCTGATTGAACGTCGTTTTATGTGTAGATGTCTTGAGTATTTCAAATAGTCTCCAGTATTGCAGTGATTTGCTGTATGTATTTTGCTCCAACAAGCACTTCATCTTAGTTAGTGAATTAAACAGCCCTTTTCTGCTACACTGCAGCCAAGCCACTAAGTGATCTGAGCTTATTTCTTTGGGTCTAAAATGGCGTCTGGCAGCAACACTCCCTGTGTATTGAACAGTGCTGCTGTCACATAAGACATTGCTGTAACACCAAACACTCTGCAGATTCACAATTCGTCGATTGATTATGACATGTGGTGTCTTATCAGTGGTGACCAACAGGTGTGTGTGTGTGTGTGTGTGTGTGTGTGTGTGTGTGTGTGCGTGAGTGTGTGCGTGTCTGTTTTAATTTTACAATTGGGAGTGGGAGGGGTGGGATTGCCATGTGTGATTTCCAACATCTGCATCTTAATTACTATGTCAGTGTCACATGCTGACTCACTGAGCCTGTGGGGAGTGTGTGTGTTGCTTTTTCAAGCTAATAGTAATTTATCTAACGTCATGCTTTTCTGTGATAAGCTCTATACAACATGTTTGCCCACTCTACATATTGGCAGACGATCGTTTTGGCACGGGAACCTGGGCTCAGCAATCACACTGGCAGTATTTGCGCGTACGTGCTCACACAAGTGCAGAGAGCATGTTGACACATGGGAAGCTGTGTCTGGAGAGATAGTTGGGTCTTTTTAAAGAGGAAACATTTGAGTCAACCAGTGACTCAGTGAACAGTCAGTGTGAATGTACAATGTCACTAATTTAGGATGAGTTTCGAGTCACAAATCAACAATATCTCAATATGTGTGGCCCTCAATACATCATCCCTTGTCAGGAATATGTATGTGACATTTGAACATGTCGAGTATCCCTGCTGGTTTGATTGAATGAAAGTGGGTTTGTAGAGATGCTGCGATTGGGGCAATATCATCATTCACAGTCATGCAACAGAGCTGAGCCCCCCACTAAGAAGAAAACAGTGTCCAGGTTTGGTTAACAAGTCACTATTACATGGCTTCTTTTATTAACAGGAATCTATCTGACCATGGGTGGACTGCATAAGAAAATCTCATCATTTGGGGGTTGAGAGAAAAGGAAAAAGTGGTATTTCTAAAGTCAGTTTCTGGCAGCAGTTTACTCTTAACCTCTTAATATGAAGAGGATGTTTCCCCTGGTAATGAAATATGGATGAGCTCTCTCCACTTCCTTGTTTTGACTCCTTGATCCCCTCTGCTTTCAGATGCCAGTGCAACGGATCCAACGCTGTGCTCTCTATGTGGTTGTTCAATGTGTCCTGTGTTCCCTGACCTGACAGATCCATCGTGGTAGCCTGCTATTCTTTCCTCATTCACCATCAACCGTAGGAAACGTGTATTTCCTTTCCTGTTTTCCAAGAGACACAGCATATACTGTACTGTATAATGTATATTATGCTTTTTATCATTGTTATCAAGGTCTAATGTCTAATAATGTGTGATTTCCTAGTCTATTCATTAAGTAAATCTCAGTTATGAGGTGACTTTATACTGTTCATTGATGACCAAATCGCACTGAATCACGGCAATCAAGTCAAAGTGACATTCTTCTATACCCTCAATCACATCAAGGCACGTATGAAACAGGAAGCATCAGCTACTTCATATCACTCCGTTCCACCTGGGGGCTGACGCTTGCTCCTTTAGACATTCCTTCACGTTAGTGGTTTTGATGGTGACCGCAAACAGGGAGCTTTTAGAATTCCTAGAAAACGGTTGGATTTCTAATAATAACCGAATTCCCCAACATGTTAATTTTTTACATTGACTGTGGTTTGTATGCTAAAGTGCGTTGAAGCTCTGGCCATGGAAGTCTGTACCTCATGGCCATGCAACACATTTCAGGACCACGGACAGCGACACACACTGCTCTTTTGACGCGGTGTCTCGGTGGCGTGTATGGGGGCCAACCGGGTTAGCCCTTTCTGCTTTGTTTACTGAAGTGCACTAAGGAAAGTTGACAAATGGCCTTTGATGGAGGTAGTGACTAGTGTACTATCCCTCTACTGCTCCCTGGAGTGCCCTGGAGAGACCAGCATTAAGGCGGTGCTGTACATCTCTGCCTACCAGCTGAGTGAAGACACATTACCACTAATGGTCCGAGGCTTCAACAGAACAGACAAACTTGTCTAATAGATAAATACCCTCTTCACCCCACACATATACACAGACGCTGACTAATATTTAACGGGAATGATGAGTATTTTTCTTTTGGGTTCTCAGCCCTGGGGTCAGTGTAATTGGTGGTGTGTTCATCTTCAGGGCCCTCGCTCTTTGATTTATCATGGTGGAATAAAGCTGCCGTGGAGCTCTCTATGGGGCCCAGCGGGAGAGGCATGCAGGGCCCCGGGGAGGCTGGGTTTAGCCCCTCGGTTTACACACAGATCAAGGGAACAAACAGATCCATATCCTTTGGAACATTGGAAGAAGAGAAATGTTTTCATGCTTTCCGCTTCTCCAGTGTGGGCTGTGCCATCTTTAGGGCATGTTATACTACATTTGTGAGGATGAAGAAACTGTTAAAAGCAGAAAAAATAAGGCATACAAAGTCTTAAAAAATAGATGAAAACACATAAAAAATTAAAAAAACAGTTTAGATGACTTGTGTGGTGGGTGCTGAACAAGGACAGCTCTTCATTAGGGTAGTGTCCATTTGCCTGTGCTGTACAATGATGTAAAGTATTAGACAAAGGCCATGGTTATGAGCAGCTCTTTGTAATGATTATTTTTGGCTGTTGTTGCAACCTCTTCCACTAATAGGAATGTTAGTAATGTATAGCAATCCTTTCATTAGTCCTAGTCATTACGGCTGTGTGTAAACAACTTAATTCCCCCATTAGTACTGCTCTCATTATACAGTAGATCGATAAATATACCCTCGCTGAAGTATGCTCGCAAACACTCCAATAACAGAGTGTCATGCTACTGTATGCAGATGACTAATGCTCATTACTGTATGTACAGTAGACTTCAGATTTTGGTTGGGTCTAGTGGGGAAATCACAGGGCAACTCTTTCTGGTCACTGACTACAAGCTGTTTATTCCCCAATCAATCACATATTGGACACAGTTTAAGCTTGCAGACTTTTTTTTCCATGTTCATATTGACTGTGGCCTCCTTAGCACTAAATCCACCCAGACTCAAATCTGGATGCACATATTTTATTATTAATTATTCTCCCTCAGTGTTAACCTATATCAGAGGCAAGCTCATTTGTCACAATTATCTTGAGAGTTGAATATGCATCTATGTGCTGGTTCTGCTTAATGTTTAGTTGAAGTTTTTTTTTGTTTTGTTTTATGTTTAAATTTGCACATGTAATTTATAGTATATGCTGTGGGTACAGCACAGGACAATCAGAATATTAATTATCCTAAAATATGTTTGTGTAAGCTTTAAAATAAGAAAAAAGAAATAAGGTTGCATAAGCCTATGTTAGTTGGGCCATCGCATAGATTATCCTTTGAAACCTAGCGTTTACCAATGACCATCTCTGCCGGTCAGCAACCCTTCATCTCTGTGCATCTGCAGAGTGTTTAGCTGTGCAGGAGCCTCCTGGGCCCTGGGCTCTGCTCCCCAGGTCCCTCCTGGGCCCTGGGCTCTGCTCCCCAGGTCCCTCTGCTCCCTACCACCGTTTTCCAGCACCAATCTGTCAGCTCCTCTCAGATGAGGAGCAGGCACAAAGGGGCTCAGGGCGGGCACATTATGCGCCACTGAACCACTCCAGGGGTCACAGGGAATTTAAACTCCTATGAGAGGCCGCCCCTTGGGTGACACATAATTGTAGATACAGTAGCGTGCGGTACTCGTTCACTCACTTATCACAACCCTGTGCATTCCATCCTCAGTCTCCAGCTCCTCTGTGAAATGTTTTGCTCCCAAAAAAGCAGCATAAAAAAGAAGGCTTTTTTAGGTCTCAGCCAAAAGTGAGTGAAGAATGAACAGTTCATTACACCTTCGGCTCTTCCTCAGGGGGCTGTGTAGACCTGCGGCTCTTCCTCAGGGGGCTGTGTAGACCTGCGGCTCTTCCTCAGGGGGCTGGTAGACCTGCGGCTCTTCCTCAGGGGGCTGGTAGACCTGCGGCTCTTCCTCAGGGGGCTGGTTGACCTGCGGCTCTTCCTCGGGGGGCTGTGTAGGCCTCGGTAGATGTTGATAGGACTGGGCAGATGTTGAGGAGAGGAGGGCATATGGAGTGGTGGTCAGGGTCTGCCCAAACAGATCAGCTCCAAACCAACAGATAAGAAGACAAGGGGCAGTTGTGGTGGCAGGTTTAATCACCTCAAGCAACACTTCTCTGCCTTATGCAGTGTATTCACTCACTCCTTAATCAATTCTTAATATTCTATACTCCATACCCTCTCCAAAAGCTTGGTAAAGTTTGAGATGCACTCTCGCTCTGAATCTAGCTGTTTCAGGAAAGTAAACATTAAAAAGACATTGTTGGCACCCACTGTGCTTTGCTGATAGATCCTGTGTCTTCTGGAATTACAGTGTGCTCTCTGAGAAAAACCTGACTTTTGGAGTGGTATGTGACTGTTCCCAAACAAACAAACAAACTTCACACACATGTTTTATTTATTTATTAAATAACAATGAATAAAAACAAAACAAAAAGTAATATGAACACAGATGGGATACCTCAGCAGGAATTCCCAAGACACATTTCAGAAGTACTGCATGAGAATTATTGTGCTTGAATTGAAGGTCACATTCTTGAAAAGGGCTTCTTGTCTTGTCAACTAGGTAATTTACAACCATTTATAATAAAGGCACCTGAAGAAGCGACATTTTTTGGAATTGCCCATCAGTGACCCCATTACCTTCCTCATGTTTGGCATTGGACATGTTCAAGTAGGAGGAAATTATGTTCTTTGAACACAGCAAGGATGTCATTGGAAAAGTTGTCAGTTTCAGTCCATTCAAATAGCATTAAGAAGAACACACCAGACAGCTCAAATAGAACGATTTTACAGTCAATCATTTATTTATTCATTGTTAGCAACTGGCTTTCAGAAACACTCAGTTACAGCCTGCACCAGAAGTAATGCATTCAACAAGGTTTAGCATTCAAATCTGCAGTGTTGATATCCCACTTATGCACACCAATGACAATACTTATTTATTGCTTATGTCATTTACACTCAAATAATATATAGAGGCAGCCATGTGTGTGTATTTATGTGTGTATTAATTCATGTTTTATTAAAAACAGCTTTTAATTCTTAATAATACTGTTGAACATGACATTAACATTGATATCTGCTGTGCCCTGGCTGAAACAGTGAGGATTGATGCTGTGGCTGTTTGCTGTGTAGCTGTGAGTGCAAGGTGCAGTCTCTCTGATACTAAGTTAAGATGACAGTAGCTGTGAATTCACTGGGATTGCAAAATGGAGAATGCTCCAGAAAAGTCTGGTAAAGGTCATGTCTTCATGAAGTAGCCAAGCTCCCATGCTACCTAGGGATGGGTCTCAAAAACCGGTTCTATTAAGACCCGGTTCGAGGATTTCGAGAAACTCGATAAAAAGGCAGACCCGAGCTTATTGATTCTGCTATCGAGACTAGCACGTCCTATGATAACGTAATGTCAATTTTAAATCTTGTGAGACGAGTCACGTCATTTCAATCCATCCGTGGTTTAAATTAAAAAAAAGATACAATGGTCTCCTGCACCGCTTTATTTCTCATTTTGGCAGAGAGAATGGCTGAGCGCACAAAGCCATCTAAGGCGTGGTTACATTTCACAAAAGTGAAAGAAAAGGAGGAGGCGAAATGCAACCTGTGCTCTAAGATATTTTCCTGCAAGGGGGGAATACAACGTCTATGCTAAAGCACTTAAATGGTGCCCATCAGATTAGAATTGGGAATTGCACTGATAGTCTCAAAGTGCGAGACAGACCAACTCCCTCGTCCTCTTCTACCACCCCAGGTATGCATGCTGTGCGCACCTCAATAAGTCCCGTTCGTTGACATTGACAGTACTTAAATCTAGTGCTAGATTTAAGCAATTGGCCATGAGACGCGATAGAGGAGGAGGGCCTAAAACCCCTGTAGCTGTGGTAAAATCCTGTGTAACCCACTGCCTCTCGTGGTGAATTGCTTAATTCTACTACGGTTACTACATATATTCACAAAAAACACACAGTAGGCCTAGTAACATTCAATCATTTATTTATCGATCATTCTTATCATTTTAGTATTTACAAAATCTTCCGCGATAAGGCCGTTTCAGGAGCGATATCCGCGCATTGGAATTCATTTTCAATGAGAGGCGAGCGGACAATTTGGGAGCCGTCTGAAACGGCCTTAAAGGGTTCCACATATGCTAATTTAACCTACCTTCTATCTCTACCTTTTTTAGTATCCCCCCCCACCCCTCTAGGCTGAATTGACTTGATTCAGAGTATGCTAATTATTTATTTAAATTAGTTCCCGCCAGGTAATGTTACCGCCCACTTTGCTGTTTTGAAAAGATGTCAGCTAATTTGGTTCCATAGATTTTGACCCGCCTAGCGATCCAGAAAACGACAACCACCAGCCGTTAGGGTTAGGGTTGCCACCAGGTGCATCAATCAAATGCATCGATTCTATTGACAGGTGTCATTACAGCGATGCGTGTGCAATTTCGAAACAGGATGATGACGTTGCACAGAAAAAGGTCTATAGCTTACCAGCAACTTGTTGGCTAATGTACCCGAGCCTTTTTAGTAAAACCAGGAGGCTAAAATAGCAGTCACATAGGCCTAATGTGCTGCCTTTCATTAGAAACGCATTTTAGAAATAGTTGAGTTGATTATTTTAGGTGTTTAGTGCCACCTAGTGGATAGTTTGGTACCTAGAGTATTTGCAGGAATTCTGCACATTTCTTCAGTTGAGAACGAGTCACGCAGCAGAGCTCATGTGTTGCAGCGTTATTTTCTTGTTACGCTTCTGCCTTGGATACTATTTGTCTGTAAGTACACGAATCCTGTAGATAAGTAGTCTAATGTTTACCTTTTTGTAGAAAACGTGCGTTTGAGCCATTTTCTCTGTAAGAAACAATGTTTGTTTGAACATGCTCTAGCTACGCTAGCCAGCTGATTTAGGCTAACAGTTTATCATTAGTTTGTTGCTAGTCACAGTTGTATGCATGTATGTTGTATGTATTGGTATAGACATAATTTAGTTGAACATGAGAGAATGTTGTTTAGCCTGTTGAACATACTTTTTCCTGAAGATTATTTTCATGTGGATTTGACTATAGATATATGGCAAATTTGATTGTATTTTGTAATTGGATTTCTCAGTGAGATTAACAACATTTCAATTGTGTAATCAGTGTGTTCGCATATCAGTAATTGTGTTTGTGTACTAATGAATGTGTATTTGATTTCTGTATTGTATTTCAGTTTTACAACGAGACTCTTTCATTAAACTACAAGAAAAGTCAAGCCTTGTGATTGGGAGATGTCAAGTTGTTAGCTACCTGTCTAGCTCTGCATAGTAACGCGCTGCCAGGGCAGTACAGTAAAAAGACAAGAGCACAGCGGGCTCAGGCACAAGAAGAGAACACTCAGCAAGCATGAGTCTACGGTCAGGAAAAGGATATCTGAAGGATAGTCACTCTGCTACGCAGCCACAAGCAACAGAGCAACAAGCTACTGAAGAACAAAAAGTGGAGGAAAAGGAGCATCTATTAGAGGAGCATGAGTCTCCTTATGAAGACAATGATATCGAAAATCAGTCTAGGTCATCTCGGCGCTCAAGCAGACGGTCATCATCGTCTTCAGCCGCCAAAGCGCATGCTAAGGCAAAAGCTGCCCATGCTAAACTGGCCTTTGCAGAGAAAGAGGCTGTTTTGATGAAGCAGAAAGCGGACCTAGAGGCCAATCTCTACATACTGCAAAGCCAGAAGGACGCTGCTGCTGCTTCAGCTGAAGCTGCAGCATATGAGGAAGCTGAGGATCTCGAAAGCGGGGAGCAAAGCTATAAATCAATGCCTACGCTACAACCGGCACTCAGCAACATACAACGTACTAGTGAGTACATCCAACAACACTCCCAGCTGTTCATCAAGGAATCTCCATCGAGGGAAAATCCAAGAGAGCCACAAAAGTCATCCAAGAAGCATTTGGAAGTTTTCAGCACAGGACTCAACATGGTTTGGCAACGTCTTGAAGAATGCTACGGGGCACCGGAGGTCATTGAACACGCTCTACTCAAGAAGATTGAAGACTTTCCGAAGTTAACCAACAAAGACAATGCCAAGCTACGAGAACTGGGTGACATTCTCCTCGAGCTGGAGGGTGCTAAAGAAGATGGGTATCTTACAGGTCTCTCATATTTGGATACGGCTCGTGGAGTGAATCCAATAGTGGAAAAGCTCCCCCACAACCTCCAGGAGAGATGGATGGCTCATGGATCCCAGTACAAGGAGGACCACAGAGTGGCATTTCCCCCATTCTCTGTCTTCACCACCTTTGTACGACGTCAAGCAAAGATCAGGAACGATCCATGTTTCACTCTCACCAACTCAAGCAGCCATGCCCTGTCCAAAACAGAGAAACATGTCAAGAACAGCTACAGAGCCTCTGTAAGTGTGCACAAAACAGAGGTCTCACCAGAATCCCGAGACAACCAACCTGGTCCTGCTGGGAAGAAAGCGGATGACCCCGATCGTCAATGTCCAATACACAACAAGCCACACCCACTCAAGAAGTGCCGAAGCTTCAGAGGCAAGTCTATAGAAGAGCGAAAATCATACCTGAAAGAGAACCGCATATGCTACAGATGTTGTGGGTCGACTCGGCATGTAGCAAAAGACTGCAAAGCGGCAATCAAGTGCCTTGAGTGCAACAGTGAAAGACACATCACAGCCCTGCATCCAGGCCCTTTTTCTTGGACCACAGAAAGTGTTATGGGTGACAAAGAGGAGAGTCAGGAACAAAGCGAGAATGCGTCTTCAGTCACCTCAAAGTGTACAGAGGTCTGTGGGAATGCAGATGCTCCACGCTCATGTGCCAAAATCTGTTTGGTCAAGGCATATCCTGCAAGCAGGAAGGAGAAAGCGATCAGGATGTATGCAGTGCTTGATGAACAAAGCAACAAATCGCTCGCGAAGACAGAGTTCTTCAATCTCTTTGAAGTCCAGGCAAGCTCCACTCCATACACACTGAAAACGTGTGCAGGAAAGATGGAGACTTCAGGAAGGAGAGCTGTTAACTTCATGATAGAGTCTATGGATGGAAAACTGCAGCTTCCGCTTCCCACCTTGATTGAGTGTGACATGATGCCAGATGATCGAACAGAGATTCCCTCCCAAGAGGTTGCACGCCATCACCCTCACCTACTGCCAATTGCTGACAAGATCGCAGCTGTAGACCCAGATGCTCCAATCCTCCTGCTCTTAGGAAGAGACATCTTAAGGGTGCACAAGGTGCGTGAGCAAATCAACGGGCCTCACAATGCTCCGTATGCGCAGCGGCTTGATTTGGGATGGGTCATAGTTGGTGAAGCCTGTTTGGGAACGGTTCACAAACCTGCAGAGGTCAATGTCTACAAAGCAAACGTGCTGCACAACGGTCGCACATCCTTCCTCAGCCCATGTGCAAACAGTATCCTGGTGAAAGAAGACTATGGTGGCACGACACAGCAACATAGGTCAGTCTCTTCTGCTTTTGAGGAGGACACTGCCCCCACTGTGAGTACAGATAACTTGGGATGCTCTGTTTTTGAAAAGTCTAAGGATGATGACAAACCAGCACTCTCCATAGAGGACAAAGCCTTCCTGAGCATCATGGATGAACAGGTTTACCAGGATGACAGAAACCACTGGGTGGCACCTTTGCCATTCCGCTCTCCTAGACGCCGCCTTCCTAGTAACAGAGAGCAGGCCATGAAGCGTCTCTGCTCACTGCGGAGAACTCTGGAGAGAAAACCAGAAATGCAGTGTCACTACATCAAGTTCATGCAGAAGATGCTGGATAATGATCAAGCAGAGCCTGCTGCACATCTGGAGGAAGGTAAAGAACACTGGTACCTTCCGACATTTGGTGTTTATCACCCACAGAAGCCCGACCAGATCAGGATTGTGTTTGATTCAAGTGCAGAATGTGACGGAGTGTCTCTGAATAGTGTGCTCCTTAGCGGCCCAGACTTGAACAACACCTTGTTGGGTGTTCTCCTGCGGTTCCGGAAAGAACCTGTAGCCCTGACAGTAGATGTACAGCAAATGTTTTATTGCTTTGTCGTGCAAGAAGATCATCGAGATTACCTCAGGT
Organism: Borostomias antarcticus; assembly: GCF_949987555.1. Lineage (NCBI taxonomy): Eukaryota > Metazoa > Chordata > Actinopteri > Stomiiformes > Stomiidae > Borostomias > Borostomias antarcticus. The sequence continues at coordinate 14,355,989 of NC_140249.1, read as the reverse complement.
ATCTCTGGTATGAGGACAACGACATTAGCAAGAATGTGGTGGAGTACAGGATGAAGGTGCACGTTTTCGGAAACAGCCCTTCACCTGCGGTGGCCATTTACTGCATGAGGCGAGCTGCTCAAGAAGGTGAGCGAGAACACGGATCTGATGCAAAGCAGTTTGTAGAGAGACAGTTCTACGTCGACGATGGTCTTGCCTCATTCGCAACTCCTGAGGAAGCCATAGACATCCTGACAAGAACCAGAGAGATGTTGGCAGAGTCCAATGTGTGGCTACACAAGGTAGCATCTAACAGTGAACAAGTGATGGAAGCTTTCCCTGCAGAGGATCGTGCTAAAGACCTGAAGGACTTGGACCTTGGAGTTGATCCTCTTCCTCTTCAGCGTAGCCTGGGGCTCTCCTGGGACCTGGAAACAGACAGCTTCACATTCCAGGTATCCCAAGAGGAGAAACCATTCACACGGAGAGGTCTCTTGTCCACAGTCAATAGCTTGTACGACCCTCTTGGGTTTGTGGCACCCATAACTATGCAAGGAAAGGCGCTACTTAGGGAACTCTCATCTGACCATAGCGAGTGGGATGCGCCACTCCTCCCAGAAAAAGAAGCTGAATGGAACCTCTGGAAGAACTCTTTGAGGGCTCTCGAAGACCTGCACATCCAGAGGTGCTACATTCCAGTCTCGCTGTCTACCACCCAGAGAAGGGAACTGTGCATTTTTTCAGATGCGTCCACAGTGGCAATAGGAGCTGTGGCCTACTTGAGAGCTGATGACACTGAAGGACAATACCATGTTGGATTTGTCATGGGGAAGTCCAAACTAGCCCCTCGACCTGCTCACACCATTCCACGTCTCGAGCTGTGTGCAGCAGTACTGGCTGTTGAACTGTACGAGCTGATCCGAGATGAGATCGATCTGGATGTGGATGCTGTCAGGTTCTTCACAGACAGCAAGATTGTGCTTGGCTACATCCACAACTCCACAAGACGGTTTTATGTGTATGTATCCAACCGGGTGACGCGTATCAGAAAATCCACACACCCTGACCAGTGGAGCTACGTCTCCACAGACCTGAACCCAGCAGACCTTGCCACTAGGTCTCTACCAGCAGCTCACCTGCAACGCAGTGCTTGGTTCTCAGGCCCGGCCTTCCTGTCTCATGACAATGCAGAGGAGGCACCAAGTCAAGAGTCAAGTGTCTTCACTCTGTTGGAGCCGGAAGCTGATGCTGAGATTCGACCTGATGTTACAGCCCTGGTTACCAAAGCCTCAGAGTCTCAGCTGGGTTCTCAACGCTTCGAACGATTCTCAAGCTGGATCACACTCCGTCGGATTATGGCCCGGCTCATCCATGTTGCCAAATCTTTCCATGAGAGAGCAGAGGATGCTGAATGCAAAGGCTGGAAATGTTTCAACGATGAAGTCAGCACAGGAGAACTTTCACAGGCCAAAGCTGTGATCATTCAGTCTGTCCAGCATGATTTCTTCAATGAGGAATTACAATGTCTGGAGAAGTCAGTCCCCAGACAAAGTCCACTCAGGAAACTAAACCCTGTTCAAGATGAAGATGGTCTACTTCGGGTTGGAGGTCGCTTAGCATCTGCAGACCTGTCAAAAGAAGAAAAACACCCTGTGATCATCCCACGGACTCATCATGTTGCTACACTGCTGGTGAGATACTATCATGAGAAAGTGGCACACCAAGGACGACACATCACGGAAGGAGCCATCCGAGCTGCAGGATACTGGATCATTGGCAGCAAGCGTCTGGTTTCCTCAGTGATTTTCAAGTGTGTGATCTGTCGCAGGCTACGAGGGCGGTTAGAAGGCCAGAAGATGGCAAACTTGCCAGCAGACAGACTCACTCCTGAGCCACCATTCACCAATGTTGGGCTCGACGTCTTTGGCCCATGGACCGTCATGATGCGTCGCACAAGAGGAGGTAGTGCGGACAACAAACGATGGGCTGTACTTTTTACATGCATGGCTACCAGAGCTGTGCACATTGAGCTGATTGAGTTCATGTCAACAGACAGCTTTATCAATGCTCTGAGGAGGTTTTTCTCGATCCGTGGTCCAGCAAAGCTTCTACGCTCTGACAGAGGGACTAACTTTGTTGGCGCTTGTAAGGAGCTGGGCATCAATGAGAACATCGCAGCAGTGACAAACTTTCTAAAGGAGAGAGACTGCACATGGGTGTTTAATCCCCCTCACTCATCCCATATGGGTGGTGCATGGGAGAGGCTCATTGGGGTAGCTAGGCGTATTCTGGACGGTATGCTGCTTCAGACAGGACCTACTCGTCTCACTCATGAGATCTTGAGTACGCTGATGGCCGAAGTCATGGCAATCATGAATGCGAGACCCTTGGTGCCAGTATCAACTGACCCCGACATGCCAGCAGTCCTCACCCCAGCGATGCTACTTACTCAGAAGATGAGTGCTGTTTCCGCCCCCTCTGGAAACTTTGACATGAATGTACTGCATGGAAAGCAATGGAAACAGGTCCAGTGTCTTGCGGACACTTTTTGGAAGAGATGGAGAGGAGAATATCTGTCTACACTACAGAGTCGCAGAAAATGGACAGAGGAGAAGCCAAATGTCAATACAGGAGATGTTGTCTTGCTGAAAGACAGCCAAGTGCACAGAAATGAATGGCCAGTGGGACTGATTGTGAAAACTTTGCCAAGCAGTGACAAAAGAGTCCGTAAGGTTGAGGTGAAGATAGTCAAGGGAGGGACTGCCAAAGTATTTCTGAGGCCAGTCTCAGAGATTGTGGTCCTGCTTTCAGAGGAAACCTGCAGAAAGGATTAAAAATGCTTATAGCCAAAGGACTTTTCTTTTATGATTTAGTTAAATGGTTAGTGGGTTAAAAGTATTATTCCCAAGCGGGGAGTGTGCTGCCTTTCATTAGAAACGCATTTTAGAAATAGTTGAGTTGATTATTTTAGGTGTTTAGTGCCACCTAGTGGATAGTTTGGTACCTAGAGTATTTGCAGGAATTCTGCACATTTCTTCAGTTGAGAACGAGTCACGCAGCAGAGCTCATGTGTTGCAGCGTTATTTTCTTGTTACGCTTCTGCCTTGGATACTATTTGTCTGTAAGTACACGAATCCTGTAGATAAGTAGTCTAATGTTTACCTTTTTGTAGAAAACGTGCGTTTGAGCCATTTTCTCTGTAAGAAACAATGTTTGTTTGAACATGCTCTAGCTACGCTAGCCAGCCTTTTGATGCTAGCTGATTTAGGCTAACAGTTTATCATTAGTTTGTTGCTAGTCACAGTTGTATGCATGTATGTTGTATGTATTGGTATAGACATAATTTAGTTGAACATGAGAGAATGTTGTTTAGCCTGTTGAACATACTTTTTCCTGAAGATTATTTTCATGTGGATTTGACTATAGATATATGGCAAATTTGATTGTATTTTGTAATTGGATTTCTCAGTGAGATTAACAACATTTCAATTGTGTAATCAGTGTGTTCGCATATCAGTAATTGTGTTTGTGTACTAATGAATGTGTATTTGATTTCTGTATTGTATTTCAGTTTTACAACGAGACTCTTTCATTAAACTACAAGAAAAGTCAAGCCTTGTGATTGGGAGATGTCAAGTTGTTAGCTACCTGTCTAGCTCTGCATAGTAACGCGCTGCCAGGGCAGTACACCTAACGTTATTACCAAAATAGCAAATAGGCGAGCCAACTGTAAACAATCTAAGTGCCTGTTAGAATAATACTAACGTTAGCGCGCCGGCTACAACAGCCACCATCCACACACACGAAGCACAACTCGTGGAGTTTGGTATTTTTGTACTTACAGTTTTTAGCGTCTTCACAAACAGTTGGTATAGCATCGTTCCTTAGAAGCAGGAACTTTGCAAGTCCTTGTTCAAACTGGCCGAGATTTATGAACGATTCGCGAGTAAAGTGCGCAGCGCACACTAAGACTGATTTAGGAAGGGTTTCGGGAATATTACAATTATAAATAATAAATAAAATTCAACCACTTATCCTTTCTTTCATCGCGTGGGAGGGAGTGGAGAGGCTTTTTTGTTAGAGAACAGCCAAGGACATGGCACCATTTACCAAATTTAATGTCCATCCTCGTAGGAGAGACTGGAGACGCGAGGCTAGGTAAATGATAAGTTGGCCTACGCAACAAGCTAAATATGCTAATCAGGGGCGAAGTATGCAAATTCTCAAAAAATGTGACGTCAGGGCCGACACTTCTGGAAAATGAAGCAATTGATAGGAGGGGGGAGGGTGGGAAAGCGCTCACGGGCAATACAGAGAGAGCAGCGAGTGTTAGGAATTGGGACTTGGCATATCAGTAAGACTCTCAAAAACCGAAATGAGGGTGAAAAAAACATTTTCGATTGAGTTTAGCATATGTGGAACCCTTTAAAGGAGAAGTAAAGGGAAAATCATGTTTAGCCCTGTTTTAAGGTTACTTATAATCATATGCAATGGTTCAAATAAAAAAAAGTTGACAAAACTAGCACTTTTGAGAAAGTCTGATAATTGATCTACCACCGTTTTAGTCATACAATGGATGTGGGTGGGCACTGTGAAAAAGCATTAAAAAAACATGTTAAACTCAATTTCAAAGACAAGAAACTCACCGAGGTGTTCTGACATATAATTCGCCTTAAAGTAAGATTCTAGTTCATCTGGAAAGGCTTTTTAAAATATTAAGCATATAACTATTTAGTCGCAGCACATACGTGTGTAAACTTCTGCAAACTAGGTAGCCTAGCAACATAAACAATAACAATAGCTACCGTAAGTAGTTTCGCCCAACCCCCTTCAAGTCAATGGATTTCATAAAATGATCAATAAAACCCTACAGGATTCATACTTCGCGGCAAATTTGATGTCATACACCAACGGACACCAATTACCCCCTAGGTGAGCTTCTTGTCTTTGAAAATATTATCCTAAAAAGAGTGTCATTATGATCGCTAAAACCAAGGAGGATCAGAAGCAAAAGTTTCCCTCTTTTTTATTGTGTGATTGCGCTCTAGATGTGGTGAAGTGAGCACGTTATTTGGGTCACATCCTCACTGGTGATATGTGTGATGATGATGATGTGCAGCGCCAGTGCTGCAAACTTTATGCAAAGGCCAATATGCTGGCTCGCAAGTTTCATATGTGTACAGATGATGTTAAAATAAGCCTGTTCAGAGCCTACTGTACTCCACTTTACACAGCCCACCTCTGGTGTAACTATAGCACTGCAAAACTGAAAAAACTACAGGTAGCATATAGGCGTTCAGGATCCTGCTTAAGCTTCCAAGATGGACAAGTGCAAGTTACATGTTTGTGACCAGTAATGTCCCCACCTTCCATGCTGTGTTGAGGAATGTTATGTATGAATTTATGTCGACTTCTATAGTAAAAAAAAAACAAGATAATAATTGTACTCACTAATCAAGTTTCCATTACACCTAGAATTGCGCAAAACCTAAATATCGCAATAAAAAATTGGTAATGCAAACACTAGACTTGGTCCAGGGCGATATCCTACGTATAACGCCCTGTTACTCTCAATGCAATTTGCCTATGAAAGCGCTTCATCTGCCCGCTCGTCCGAGTCTACAGACAAAACCGTTTCGTTACTCAAGTAAACACATCGTTGGAAAGATGAAAGCCTTTTCTCCTAAAGCGCTACAGTTTGTAGTCCCCCACCTTTCAAATAAAGGGCAAATTTGTACACTTAAATGTAGGCTAAACAAAGCGGAGAGCGCCGCTTCGCCGGTAGAAGAAGACAGTCGATGCGCTGTGGATATAAAACATTTAAGTGTACAAATTTGCCCTATATTTGAAAGGTGGGGGACTACAAACTGTAGCGCTTTAGGAGAAAAGGCTTTCATCTTTCCAACGATGTGTTTACTTTGGTGAGTAACGAAACAGTTTTGTCTGTAGAGTCGGACTAGCGGGCAGATGAAGCGCTTTCATAGGCAAATTGCATTGAGAGTAACAGGGCGTTATACGGAGGATATCGCCCTGGACCAGGTCTAATGGAAACACCTACATTTCGAAAAATCTCTCAAATTTCGATAAAACGTTTTAACGCTCTCATGAGGTGGTTTTTCAGAAGTTTCGATATAGAAGTATATCGCAAAAGCGTAATGGAAACACTTTTTTCGAATTTAGGAAGGAGAAGAAGAGGTTGGGGTCACGTGATTTGCTCGCTTCAAAAAATGACGCGATATGCCTCCGGAGCAATGGAAGACCCTAAAGCAACGTTATGAGAAACGCGCGCTGTTTAAGAGCGGAGCGGAGCCGAGGGGAAAGCTCAAATAAAGTTCAAATATTACAACGGTTTGTTTACTTAATACATCCATGGTTTACTTCCTGGTTGCGCTTTGCATGAATTGTGTGGCGTCGCGAGACTAGACTACGAGAATTACGGCTCTTGCGCAAAACACCTTTCAATGGAAACACCTGCAAGTCGCAATTGTACTTTGTCGAAACTTTAGAAATATCGCTTTTATTTTGTGAAAAAGTGTAATGGAAACGCAGCTACTGAGACTAAACAGAGTGATACAAGGTACTCCTCTTGTTTATGGAAACACTGGAATCGATGCCTTTATGTATTTTAATCAGTGATGCCAACTTAGCGACTTTGTCGCTAGATTTAGCGACTTTCCAGACCCCCCTGGCGACTTATTTCATGAAAAGCGACTAGCGACAAATCTAGCTACTTTTTCTGGTCATTAGGGGAATTATTGTGTTGACAAGGAAGCGAGCTTAGCTCACGAGTCACAACGAGAGAGAACTTTTTTAGCTGCCTTCGCATCCTCTCTCCCTCGCTCGCCCACACACACCACACGCGCTGGGATCCCTCCCGCAACAACCAATCGTATTGTCAGAAACGGCTAGTTTACCAAGATACTGCGACGTTAGGTTAAGTTTTAATTAAGCCCTGTAGGCTATATTATCTTTCCGTTATTCTTTAGGTTTACAGACCTACGTTGTTTAAAAGAAAAAAAGCTAATGTTATACAGCAACAAAAAAACAAGTTTGTAAATAAGTAAATAGTTTAGCTACTTCTAGCAACTTATGGGACAGCCAATAGCTATTCCCTTACTGAAGAGTTGGCAACACTGATTTGAATGTTGTTGTCCTTGTATTTGTATTGTATTTATGTATTTTATATGGACCTGAGTCTGAAATAAAGTCTATCTATAGACAATGCAGTGCTTGTCACAACCAATGGATGGCGTTAGTAGCCTAGCAATCGGTTGGCATAGGTTTGACTGAGGTTTGTCAAACCATGGCATAGTGATGAGTTATACTCATTAAGTTTATGTATAAAGCCATTTGAAAGCAACCTCAATGTGCTGAAACCATCAAAGAAAATAGATACACAATTAATAGCCTACATATAACATATACATAACATTACATACAATAGAAAAGTAGGGTATCGATAGTGGGAACAATAAAGACTTGAATCGTTAAGCAGTCTCAATAATGGTATCAGTATCGATAAAAATGAACGAAACCCATCCCTAATGCTACCATGATAAAAACAGAAAATTGAGTGTGTGCAGCAAGATAGTTGCATCATTTCTATGATGTTCAGCTTAGTAAAATGCAGTCACATAAACCTAAGTGCAGCACATAAACCACACACACAGTCTCAGGCATGCTGACACGTGCACGCACGCACACACACACTGCTACTGTATCTACGATCTATAAAATGTGCAGGACAGTCTACAGTGTCTATAACAGTACACACATGATAGCATAACTGTTAGCGATGGAATTCGGGTAAATTAGATAGTGTCTCACCACCACATACTCTAATATCAGATAGAATCACAGCTCACACTATAAATAATGCCAGCTCATCTGTCATGGCCACCATAGCGAGAGGTAATGTCTTCGATGGCGATGGCACGTCTGTATGTCCGTCCGCAGTGTTAATTTTTTATTTCTCGGTGGAAGGGTGTAGCATGGGCCAACTTAGAACCCATGAAATTCTGAAGCAGATCCAAATCATGGGAAGGGTCCACGAGCCGCCCAAACATGGCCGAGCTGTCCATTCACCTCCATTCATTTTTTGGATTAGGACTTCGCAAATCTACCAGACCGCTTTACATGAAACTCGGTGGAGGGGTGTAGCATGGGTCAGTTTAGAACCCAGTCAATGTTGTCATGCACAGAGCCAGTAAATGCATTCAGGGGCAGAGGTCTGTGCTCTCTGAGCACCATTTCTAGTTGCCTATATCAAGCCTATTGGGTGCTACTGGACCAACCCAAGCTTCTGTGCTTAGCTTACTGTACCTGTAATTACTATCATTCTCTCTCTCTCTCTCTCTCTCTCACACACACACACACACACACACACTCTCTCTCTCTCTCTCTCTCTCTCTCTCTCTCTGGGCTGGGCTTCAGAAATGCTGATGCAGTCATAATCACTGGCACTTATGTGCTTTTCCCTTCCCCATTTGCGTCTGTCAGCTTAGCTCTTGTATAATTATGCTAATGAGCAGTGACACTAGTGTAACATATCAGCGCTCATAGATGAGTAATCACTCACTATTTACAGTCACCAAAGGATGTGTCAGCACAGCTCCGCTCCTCCCCCTCTACCCCCCCTGCCTGCCGATGTCTGGACCCCGCAGGGAAAGGGTCACTGGGTTCCACGGCCTAATAGACGTTCGGGAGAGACACGCGATAATCTTCCCATCGCACACCTCCATAGCCTTAACGACTGAGTTTGCGACATTGAGCTCTTTTACAATGCTTACAGCTTTTAAACCCACCCTTCTCAAAGTCACATGAGTCTTACTCAATATAAGTGTTGACATTCTTTATGAGACTGACTGTGCCTGGCCTGCATGATGCTGTTATGGTGCATGTTCATTTAGTCTCCAGTATGCTGTCACTGATTTCAAGGAGGAGGTTGATTTGTACAGTATATACATCCAACTCTTCTATTCTGGGATGTCCTTCACTGATCAGCCTGTTTTCCTGCAGTGGCCGCCTCACAAGTGTCTCTTGCCCCGAGCCCTGGCAGATTCAGACTGAACTACCTCACCCAGACACGGCTACCTCATCTACCTCACCCAAACTACCTCACCCAGACACGGCTACCTTATCTACCTCACCCACACTACCTCACCCAGACACGGCTACCTCATCTACCTCACCCAAACTACCTCCCCCAGACACGGCTACCTCATCTACCTCACCCACACTACCTCACCCAGACACGGCTACCTCATCTACCTCACCCACACTACCTCACCCAGACACGGCTACCTCATCTACCTCACCCAAACTACCTCCCCCAGACACGGCTATCTCATCTACCTCACCCAAACTACCTCCCCCAGACACGGCTACCTCATCTACCTCACCCACACTACCTCCCCCAGACACAACCTAGTGCTGAGCGCCTGAACGCTGAAGAAAGCCTCTGGCGGAAATGTCCGTTGTTGTGCTCTGTCCGTAGGCCACTTTAGTGAAATAAACATTTATCCAATTTTTTGGAATACCGTGAGTGCCGGTTCATTTTTCTTCTTTGATTCTAGTGCTGGGACTTTCATTTGCATCGACATATGGCCGGGCCTTTGTTTGAAAGCACCTCTCTGTGAATCGCGATAAGCCCATGTAGCTAAAAACAACAGGATTAGATGTGTCTGTGCTGCTTGCTCAATAGGAAGCCTCTCACCTGTTTGCTTATTTATGTGCCTTAGTTCCGAAAGACTATAAAACGAAGAAGAAAAAGTCTAAGAAAGCCATTTTCTTTCGGAAATGTTTTTTCGGAACTCCATAAAGGCTTATGAGTGTGAATATGACACCATTTTTGTCCTTGAGAGACACTGCGCAGTACATCTCGTAAGCTTCAAGAGCGGACAACACTGTAAATTTTGTGAAAAATAGCTAATAAATCTCCATTCTGGGATGTTCTACCCCACCCAGACTGTCATAAACAGGCTTTTTAAATCTGACAACAATCCCTCTCTCCTTCTGAGGGGGTGACAGCGTTGGGTTAGAATTGCAGGTTGTCCTGTATCCAGTCAAAGGGAATTATGAGGTATTAGCAATAAATAACATGTCTGATTGACTCTGGGTTGCAGGGGCTGACTCTTTTATTTTGGATACTCAGGCTGGCAGCTCTCCAATATTGATCGGGAAGCTGGGAAACAAATAATGGGTTGACAAAGTTTCACAGAGGGGGACGACACAACACTTCAATACCTGCCCTGTTGGGTCATCCATGCTCCCAGACCAATTGTGCGATGGCAGCAAAGTAGGGCCCCTTTGTATCAATTACAGTAAACATCAAAGCAAACACCTTTTCAACCACATCCATCCTTATAAAAGCCCAAGTATGAGTATGATCAACGTTTTTCTCTATCTCACTAATGGGAAGATGGCAGCAGTGCAGGGGGACGCTGGGCAGAAGGGCAGAGAGGGAAGAGAAACGGAGATCTGTGTGGGATCCGTGTGGTTTGGAACAGGACGATGCGACTCATGGTGGTTATCTGGAAACCTGATTATTTTAACAGGTCCCCAAAGTACAGTAGAAGTCTCCAGGCCTGGATTGATTGCTCACACAGCTAGAGACATGAGTGTATATGATGCTGCTGCTAAGATCTAGCATCATCATCACACAGCCATTATTCTTCTGCTCTCTGCCTTGTATTCATGTCAATTACTACTTTTGTACTTTTCTGATCTAATCATTGATATCATGCAGACACCAAACTCAGATTTAAATTAAGACAAAACACTGTCACTATTCTGCACATTATTTTTGATGACATGGCATAGACTGAATATTATTCAAAATGGTTTGCATGAGGTTCACTAGCATGGCCGTTTTGAAAAGAGTTAGTTTGAGTAGTGGTTAACAATACTGTAGTGGCTACTGTAACTGTACTGTATGTTTGTGGTGTTGCATATGCTTCTTTTGCAATACCAGGCTAGCGACAAAGGAAGGCTACACAACACTGCCCTAAGCTACTAGGCACTGACCTAACCTACAAAGCACTGACCTAACCTACACAGCACTGACCTCACCTACACAGCACTGACCTCACCTACACAGCACTGACCTAACCTACACAACACTGCCCTAACCTACACAGCACTGACCTAACCTACACAACACTGACCTAACCTACACAGCACTGACCTCACCTACACAGCACTGACCTAACCTACACAACACTGCCCTAACCTACACAGAACTGACCTAACCTACACAACACTGCCCTAACCTATACAGCACTGCCCTAACCTACACAGCACTGACTCTAACCTACACAACACTGACCCTAACGTACACAACACTGACCTAACCTCAACACTGACCCTAACCTACACAACACTGACCCTAACCACAGAACTGACCCCTAACCTAAGGGTCAGCACCCAGATTCAGATCCTAAAAATCCGGATTCGCACTTAAACGTTAGGGTCTATTCCATTTTCAGTGAATTTGAATCAGGAATTGCTCCCTAACAATTTTTTGAATGATACAGGTCTCTAATCAAAAATCCTACAATCATGAGAATTATTGTCTGACAAGATGCAAAAAGGAATTTCATCTCTATCATGTTTCTACCCAAAGTTATGGATTTTTTTATTTTAATTGTAATACCCCACTTGGCCACTTTTTACTCAGTGGCATTATCCTTTCTTTTGGAAATTACCCTAATATTCCGGTAACACGCCTAAAAGTCCTATACAGTTCCACAACCCTATCTAAAGCCTTTTACATTTTTTTTATGTGCCATCCTTGCGTCATGGGCTTCCACCCTGTCAACCAATCAGGGCTCTAGATGCTTTCCTTCAATATGACAGTGTTTGAAAGGGATTTAAAGTATTGAATCATGCCAGGGATGTCAAAGAGGACCAGCTGGCAAGCGATGGACATCCTCTGATATTGCACAAGAAAGTTAGGAGATGGTTAGGATTCCCTGTCCATATTCACATCTGATGATCACAATCATTCCGTCCCAATATCTAAACCCATTCATGTTGGACTTAGAAAAATTTCAGGATTCTATGAGTTCTAGAGACACCAAATATGGTGTGTGTCACCCTTGAGAAGGGCACTAGGACCCTGCGGACTGCTCTGGACTCTGGATGCTTTCCTGTAGGGGACAGTTTTTTAGAGGAATTTAAAGTAGTGGATCATGTCTGGAATGTCAAAGAGGACCAGCTGGCAAGAGATGGACGTCCTCTGATATTGGACAAGAAAGTTAGGAGTGGTTAGGATTCCCTGTCCATATTCACATCTAATGATAACAATCTCATTCCGTCTTCGTATCTAAACCCATTTACGTTGGACTTAGGTTATACACGCTTGAGGTGCCTTTTTGCGAGGATCTGCTGCACGTGTGAGATATATCCTAGCCAAAATCACTATTGTTATGAAGGCTCAGAAATTATATGAATTAGCCAACTTAGAGTCTTTAAATTTAGTATAGGAGATTTAATTAATTAAATTTAGTATAGGAGATTTAATTGATTAATAGGAAGTCATATTTCAGTACCGGTGTCCCTCCCCACACCCTCTCAGTATTGGTTTGTTATTTTCTATATTACTATTGTTTCATTGGTTGTAAGCGAGACTTCATGTTTAGACGCCGCTGTGTGATTGTATAATTGTAGCGTACATGTGACGTTATTTCTCTTTGCCTGTGGACTTCGGACGTGAACAGAGCAGTGATGCCAACTTAGCGACTTTGTCGCTAGATTTAGCGACTTTCCAGACCCCCCTGGCGACATATTTCATGAAAAGCGACTAGCAACAAATCTAGCTACTTTTTCTGATAATTTGGGGAATTATTGTGTTGACAAGGAAGCGAGCTTAGCTCACGAGTCACTACGAGATAAAACTTTTTTTCTTTTTTTTGCTGCCTTCACGTCCTGTTGTCCTCTCTCCCTCGCTCACCCACACACACACCACACGCGCTGGGATCCCTCCCGCAACAACCAATCGTATTGTCAGAAACGGCTAGTTTACCTAGATAATCGTATTACATGTTTGTAAATAGCCTACGTTATAATTAAGGAAATTGTAGGCAATATTATTTTTCCGTTTTTCTTTAGGTTTACAGACCTACGTTGTTTAAAAGAAAAAAGCTATTGTTATACAGCAACAAAAAAACAACTTTGTAAATAAGTAAATATTTTGATTGTTTTTTCCATGCCCATCATCATCTCATGGCTGATGTAGGCTTAGGGTTGGACTGTGTAAAGAAGAGAGATAGAGAAAAAAGCTACTGTTACACAGCAAAAAAATAAAATAATAAAGTTTGTAAATATGTAAATAGTTCGTTTGTATTTTCACCCCACCCCCTCCCCCCCACCGCCTTCTAGCGACTTCTGGGACAGCCAATAGCTACTTCCCTTACTGAAGAGTTGGCAACAACAGAGTCGAGCCAGTAGAGCGCAGCATCGTCTAGCCTAGCCTACCTAAGGGCCGAGCAGCTTATTATACGGTTATTTTAGAGTTTGAGCTTATAAGCTGTCTGTACAGCAATGCGTCACGTCTGAAGTGAGTTTGTGTGTGCGAGTTTGATCAGTTTAACTCTGAGTTTGTGAGTCGGCGAGGACACTTTAGCTAGCTGACTAGCATAGTAGCTAGCCAGCTGCAGCATAGCCAGTCGCCCAGCGTGGCAGCTAGAACTGAAAGGATATCCTGCTTACTGAGTTAGCAACACGAACTTCGTCGTGGACCCGCGGTCAGTGACCACAGACCGTAGAGAGCAACCGACGCGGGACTTTCAGAAAAGACCTCCGGCCGTGACTCCGCAGCTCGCCACACCGAGGCAGTTGAGCAGCGCCATGAATTCATCATCATCATCGTCACCTCCCATGTTTCGGACTGCCCCCTTTCAAATGAGCTCCAACGTCAACAACTGGTACCATTAGAATTAGGACAATTTATTTAGGATTTAGGTAGGACAATTTATATAGGACTTAGAATTAAAAACGTATCTGTATTGTGATTATTATTAGGCTAGTGAATGTAATAAAACTTTGTTATCATTGTTCCCCTGCCCCAGTTAGGTTGTTGTCCACTTTTAATTGATAAAGCCATAGTAGGGCTGCCTGGTGATGGTGGCTAGCACCTTTAGCTTTAGTTTATACATTTATGGGATTCATCAGTAGTTTCTACATTTAATATTTTACAGTCTATTCGATTTGGAGCACTCGGCTTCAACAATGTTATCTTATTAGGCCACGCCCATCTGTTTTCTGATTGGCCAAGACACTTTTGACAATAATGTTTGTTATACAGGTCCTATTGACACGAAACTTGATATATGTCATGTCGGTGACCTATGTTATCTTAAGGGGAGACACTACAGTTGAATAGGATTTTTTTTTCTTTAAAGATATCCTCAGGAATTTTTACCGGTTTAATCTTCACATCAAGAAAAATATTTTTTGTATTACACTTTCTCTCTCAAAACAAGTTAAGGTATGCAAATAAGCAATAACTTATTAAATATGCGTACATTTGCATATATTTCGGTACCTACCATCTAAACAATGGATAAAGTCGGGCTTAAAGTTTTACTTTTCTTTTGACAATATCATAAAAACTTAAATATTTACAGCTGGGTTTGTGAATACAAGCTTATTTTCAAGAGATATTGAAAAAATACTGCATCCATCCATCCACCCATTTTTTTGTGTATTTTTAGACAGGAAATGCAACCTAAAATGAAAGGACAACAAGATTCAGCTGTAAATATTTGCAGAATACATCTGAGAATCAGTATGTTTAGTGAATGCACCTGCCCTGGAAGAAGATAACAGGTACCGAGTAATGTCAGGTACTGAAAAACGTAATTTTAAGAAAATGGCTGATAAAGATAAGCATTATCAATTCATGTTTATTTCACAGGTACAACAATTTGAAAAATAGCAGTTTTTAATCAAGTCTTGCCATTTCTCTGTTAACGTAGTGATAGTATACAAGTTATAGTAGAAGAATATCAAAAAATCTGAAAATTGAAGTTCGGAAGAAAAAACACCATTTTAACTGTAGTGTCTCCCCTTAATAGGCCCCGTCCATCTCTTTGCTGATTGGCCCAAATTTCTTTGGGTGGTCGAGCCACCAAATTTGGTGTGTCATCCTTGCAATATGGGCTACCATCCTGCAATATAGATCTGACCACTAGGTGTGCTAGACTGGATATTAGATCTGGTTCCGGATCCAAATTTAAACCTAGTCATTATGATTCCATATCTAACCAATAGGGGAGTAGTTTTAAACTGCAAGTGATTAAATCAACTGTTTGCCTCTCCAGTAACCAATTATCTTGCAACAAACGTCTGCCCTAAACCAAGGGCGCTGAACACGCTGGTGGTGGTTTCGAGTCTAGATCCTTCCGTTCAAAAGTTACAGCCTCTTGTGCAAAATGGCTATGTCAATAAGTGTACTAAATATGCAAGTAGAGCCTTCGACCTTGGTATCTAAAGGCTTTAGGAGAATCCAATTAAATTGAAAGTAGGTGTCTAACATGTTCCCATGCCAAGTAATGATTTTATCAAGTCTGGCCACTAGGTGCGCTAGACTGGAAGCCACATGTATTAGATCTGGTTCCAGATCCAAAGCTAAAGCCTAATCATTGTAATTCAGGATCTGACCCCTAGGGGCTATTTTTCTACCCCAAGTGATTAAATCAACTGTTTCCCTCCCCATTAACCGATTCACTTGCAACAAATGTCTGTCTGCCCTAAATTGATGGCGCTGAACATGCCTGTGGTGGTTTCGAGTCTCTAATTCCTTCCGTTCAAAAGTAATATCCTCTTGTGCAAAATGGCTATGTGCAAAACTGTACTTAATATTTTTCTAGAGCCTTAAAACTTGGTATCTAACGGCTTCAGGAGGCTCTGACTCCAATTAAATTGAAAGTAAGTCTCTAACATGTTCCCACGCTAAGTAATGATTATCAAGTCTGACCACTAGAAGCGCTAGACTGGAAGACACATGTATTAGATCTGATTCCGGATCCAAATCTAAAGCCTAGTCTTTGTGACGCCAGATTCACATCTAAACATGAAATTCTGCAATATAAACCTGACCACTAGAAGTGCTAGACTGGAAGCCATATATATTAGATCTGATTCCGGATCCTAATCTAAAGCCTAGTCATTATGATTCTGGGTCTGACCCCTAGAGGTGTAGTTTTAAACCCCAAGTGATTAAATCAACTGTTTACCTCCCCATTAACCGATTCTCTTGCAACAAATGTCTGTCTGCCCTAAATCGAGGGCGCTGAACACGCTGGTGGTGGTTTCGAATCTCTAGCTCCTTCCCTTCAGTTATAGCCTCTTGTGCAAAATGTCAATAAGTGTACTTAATATTTTACTAGAGCCTTCAAACTTGTTATCTAA
Organism: Borostomias antarcticus; assembly: GCF_949987555.1. NCBI lineage: Eukaryota > Metazoa > Chordata > Actinopteri > Stomiiformes > Stomiidae > Borostomias > Borostomias antarcticus. The sequence continues at coordinate 14,339,597 of NC_140249.1, read as the reverse complement.
AGACCTTAGGAAGCCCTGAGTCCATCCAAATTGAAAGGAAGTGTCTAACAACTGTAGTGATTTGAGATTAAAGTGGTGTATCCGCAGACAACAACAGACGTGTACACAGACCAGTAGTGTCCAGAGACCAGAACAGACTTTTCCAGAGTCAAGACATGTAATCAGACCATTCCAGAGGTGTCCACAGACCAGAAGAGACAAGAAAACACAATAAGAGTGATTTATGAGATGTAAGTTGTTTTTCCGGAAAAAGGATCCAGATTGACATCTATTAGGGTATAATAGTGTTTTTAGCCTTGATTCCGGATAGAGGACCAGATTGGAATCTATTAGGTGATTTAGAACTGTTTTGGGAAAGTTAGGGTTAATTTCCATATTGGTGTTCCATATTTTGATCTATTTTTTATGACTCCACAGTGCCCCCCAGTGTTAGGACGGATTCCGGATTAATGCATTATTAAGCATTAAGTAACAGTTAACTAATGTCTCTATTAACTATTTACTAATGTTATTTATGTTAACTAAGGTTAACTCACCTAACCCTAACTAAGGTATTAATTTACATTAGTAACCTAACCTAACCCTAAATAAGCATTAGTTAACAGTTAACTAATGTTTTTTGTGACCCTTATTGTAAAGTGTGACCAATTAGCTTCCAAGTAGCATTACGTAATGGGAACGGAAGTTGCTCAATCTGGAACAGATCTTATTCAATTCAAAAAGGTGGTTAGGGACTGCCAGAAAGAGTGCTAATGACCCTAATGACCCTACACATCACTGACCTAACCTACACAACAGTGACCCTAACCTACACATCACTGATCTAACCTACACAACACTGACCCTAACCTACACAACACTGACCTAACCTACACAGCACTGACCTAACCTACACTGCTCTGACCTAACCTAAACAGCACTGACATAACCTACACAGCACTGACCTAACTTACACAACACTGACCTAACCACAGCACTGACCCTAACCACAGCACTGACCCTAACCACAACAATGACTCTAACCACAGCACTGACCCTAACCACAACAATAACTCTAACCACAGCACTGACCCTAACCACAACAATGACTCTAACCACAGCACTGACCCTAACCACAACAATGACTCTAACCACAGCACTGACCCTAACCACAACAATGACTCTAACCACACCACTGACCCTAATCACAACACTGACCCTAACCACATCACTGACCATAACCACAACACTGACCCTAACCACAGCACTGACCCCTAACCTACACATAAGTCCATCTGGTGGCACAGAAGGGAAGACAACAAGCGAGAGACAAAGAGAAATAGATTTGGGGAAATCAAGTGGATGTATTTATCCATGTTGCCATGGATCCCTGCTTGGTTTCAATATCTGTTTTGTGATGCTACACAGTTCTTGGCAATAGTACAAATAGGGAGCCATTACAGAGTGATGTTCCTTGCTTGTTTTCCATTACAGGTGAAATGGAACAAACAGCCACACAATTTATTATTCCAAATTACTTCACAAAATTATTGTTATTTTGAATGTTGAAAATTTCTATTCAATTCTTATGACCTATTCGTATAAGACATGTTCTGTGTGGTTCTGTATCTGAATAAATACATTCTTCCCACAGTTTTTCTGTGAAAAAGATACAATTTAATGATCTCTTTTCTCTTTGCATTTTCAGCAAACTGCCATCTAGAGCTACCTCATTAGCCAGGCACATTGCAACAATAGACATATTTGGGATTGGAAGCGGGAACATCTGCAAAGTGCACCAAAATGTTTGCTGAAATAAACTTGGCCAGTCACATGGGATAGGATGCAGTGACAAAGAACATGGTTGCTACAGCGACCATTCACAAACCCCCAAAAGAACAAGCAATTATTTTACATTCAAATATCAAAACTTTCATCAGCGGTTTGCATCAGCATTATTGAACAAATTTGAATATGTTTGAAATTCCACCGAATATTGGTTGGATAGCTTGCAGATCAGCGGGTGTCTTGTAAACATAAATACAGTACTACAGTACATGAACAAGATGATTTGCTTTCACAGCATGTTCTTTGAATACTGTTGAAGTCAGACAGAATCCTGTCCGTTAATGGATTTGATCAAAGCCAGTGTCAGAAATCCGCTGGCATCGCATCACTGTGATATGGTGGGGGTTCTACCAAAACTGGCAAAACAGGTTACAAAAAAGTGAGACATGAGACATTCAGTATGGAACTGAAAACATGTTAAAGGGTTTTTACCACATATTTTGTTGTCACACCATGCCAGATTCCACAGTATGAGAGTAACATTATTGCATCAGCGTCAATACAATACTAATGAATTATAAGGAATGACTTACTGGAAACTACACTATTACGTTATTATTACAACATTATGTTGTGGTAATACTGTATGGTTACTCTCGCAGAATGAGGCAAAACAAACTTCTATAGTCATTTAATTTATTTTTGGTATGGTAAGTGTCTTCTCTAAACCTGGTTTGAAATAATTACTTCTACTGAATGATAAGGGAAGCACCTACTGTTATGATGCCACTAAAGGTCCCCTGTAGTAACAGTAAACTAAAAAACAGAAATGCTGTTTTGCTACCTCCAAAGAGTGACAGCTAACATTGCTGAGTGGCAATCTCATCAAAAATATTGAATATCAATAATGAACAGGTAAACTGTGGAGGCGTGTGTAAGATGTTCTTTTGGAGCTGAGCTAAGCATTTAATTGTACATGGAACCAGTATCCAAAATATAATTGAATCCCTAACAAGAGATCAACATGCTGTCTGAGAGTGTTGGCAGTATCTTGCTGTTAGAATATGAGCTTGAAATTGCAGTGTATAGCAAATTGTCTGCCCCCCCCAACAAACAAAAAATCACAGCAGCCTTTTCTTCCGCGGTGTTGAAGCCAAATCAATTAGCGGGAGGCTTATCCACTCCAGCCGCATGCAGCCTTGGCCCCTGTGGTGCGGGATTCACCCCTGGGAGCGCTGAACTCATTTTGGTACGCACCCTCTGAAGAGGAGGAGGGGGAGTGGGCAGGGAGCAGTAGTAAGTAGGTAAGTAAACTTTATTTATATAGCACTCTTTTGCACAGATGCACAGAGTGCTTTACAGTAATATGTTGAAATCAAACATAAAATAAGCAACCCAAAAACAGATTAAAATTAGAAAAAAAAAAAAAAGAGAACATTGCAAGCAGCAAAAAGTATCAATTATAAATGACCAAAGGCCTGTCTGAATAAGTGTGTCTTTAGTTGTTTTTTGACCATACATTCAACTCTCAGGTCCTGGGGAAGAGCGTTCCAGAGCCTTGGGGCCACCGCCTCAAAGGCTCTATCACCCTTTGTTTTTAGTCTGGTCCGGGGCACCGCCAGGAGGCCCTGGTTGGACGACCTCCGAGACCGACTCAGCGAGTAGGGATGAAGAAGCTCTCAGATGTAGGTTGGGGTCTGTCCATGGAGAGCTCTGAGATGTAGGTTAGGGTCTGTCCATGGAGAGCTCTGAGATGTAGGTTGGGGTCTGTCCATGGAGAGCTCTGAGATGTAGGTTGGGGTCTGTCTGTGGAGAGCTCTCAGATGTAGGCTGGGGTCTGTCTGTGGAGAGCTCTCAGATGTAGGCTGGGGTCTGTCCGTGGAGGGCTCTGAAGGTGAAAACCAGGACTTTGAACTGGATCTGGAGGTGTACTGAGAGCCAGTGCAGGGACGCCAGGATGGGGGTGATGTAGCATGTCTTCTTTGACCTGGTGAGCAATCTTGCAGCAGCCTTTTGGACTAGCTTAAGCTGTTCCAGAGAGGATTTGTTGAGGCAGGTAAACAGTGAATTGCAGTAATCAAGTTGTGATGAGATAAATGCATGGACAGAGATTTCTAATTCAGTATACAGTATTATACAATGGACCGGAGTTTGGCAGTCAAAGTCACCTGGGCTGTCCCATCCAAAGTAGCCAAGCAATTTACAAGTAAACACATTGCACAGTATTATTTCTGCATTGAAACTTTGGACTTCATTTATAGTTTGTATTGCTGTGGATAAACGTAAAGCAGCCACTCACAGGTATACGAGGACGGGGATATGCTAAGCTATGCGTTTGAAAGACAAAAGCAGTGATGTTAGGTGAAGACCATAACAGAAACTACTGGAGGTAGAGTAGCCATCTTGGAATCGAAAGGTTCCCGGTTCGATTGCAGCTCCCGGCAGTGTCGAAGTATCCTCGGGCCAGACACTGAAGGCCAAACTGCTCCCAATGAGCAGGTTAGCACCTTGCATGGCAGCTGCTGCCACTGGTGTGTGAATGGGTGAATCAGAGGCCATTGAAAAGCGCTTTGGATGGAAAAAAGTCAGTACAGTCAAAGTACAGATTCGCATCCAGTACAGTTCCATCCTGTGGTTTGAGTCTTTGAAGACCCTATAGATAAAGCATAGCCCCTGTATAAAATGCATCCAGGCACATTAGAGTAAACCTTTTGCCATCATTCCTTGGCCATGAAGAAGTCAAGGCAGAACCTATGACTCCCCACGACCCTGGCAGCATTGTAGAGGAGACTTTACACACTCAAGGTCTGTCAAGGACTCTCAGGGGAGATGAGGAGAGAACAGACACTGAGAGCAGAAACCATTAGCCAAGTCTGGATGAATGCACATGTTCAACTGTGTTGCACATACATATCTGACTCTCAAAGGCCTCAAACAATAGTTTATTTTCTTAGTTGGATTAAATCAAGAGAAGAGTTGCTATCGTTTTATGTAGTTATCTAAGAAGTACACACCAACACACACGTATAATGGGCGACACGAAGGAACACACACACACATGCATCAGAGTCGCGGTTGACATGTTCTCTGCTCTTCACCCATCCCATTGTCCTTCCCCTAAGGGCAGCCAGGAGCAGACAGTAGGCAGACCAAGTGCTCCTGTCAGGGATGGACATCGTTAGCTATTTGTTCTTCTGTAAGTTTTTCAAATTGGGTTCTTTATGGGGGAAACCCTTGGAAAGACGGGGGTAGTTTAGTTTTACTCAAAGTACTATGAGCAAATTCCAGTGATAGAGGCAAACCCAGGCCTGTAAAATTACTGCAGAGCAGTTCATGTTCTTATTGGTCATGACTAAGATACTCAGGTTAAGTGTCCATTGTAACACTTATTTTTCATCAGTCTCAAGGCAGGTTTGACACTGTGCAAAGCATGTGAGGAAACTGGCATAGTGCATAGCAGTGGGTTGTCAAAAATCTAATTTGCAGTCAACATTTATTGTCCTGTAAAGCCTCTTCTTCCTCGTGTGGGTTTGATGTTACGTCCTCTCCCCCCCAGGTTCGGGACTGGGGGGTTATCCTTTTACCACCCCGAGCCTACGTGAGGGATCACCCGGGCTATATATCCGGGCACACCTTCAGGAGCCATATCACCGTTTCTTCATCCACAACCGTCAGGCCATGCGTTCCGCTATGTGTCCGATATATTGGACAGTCCTGGATGACATGGTCTGCATTTTGTTCCTTGGTGCCACGCTCGCATGCCACATAGGATACCAAGTCCCATCTGTGCATCGATGAGCATAAGCGTCCTATGCCAGTCTGGAGGCGATTACACCTCACCCACGCCGGTCTGGGTAAGTCCATCCCGGGAGGGGAAGGACCGGCAGCTGTGATGAAGTCACAGAGTCTGGAGGTGTTCACCCATCCTACCTCGCTGATGTTAAGATCTCTGCATTGCTGCAGGAGATCCCGTGCGGCACAAAAAGGTGTCTCGACTTGAGACGCTGGGGAGGCTCTGCTGTTGCAGTGAGCCTGTCATGGAGCAGGTGGTTAAGCTCCACGGCCCGGCAACCGAGACGTGCTGTAGTTCCTGTGCGGCGGAGGCCAGCGGGCTGGATGCCTGCAAGGATGGTAAGGTTGCCCACAGGAGTGGGATGCAGGCATCCTGTCACGATGCGCAAGGCTTCGTTGATAGGCGGGTCGATGAGGCGGGTGTAAGCGCTGTGACACCAAACCGGTGCGCAGTATTCACTGGTCGAGTAGACCAGGGCTAGGGCTGCCGTACGCAGTGTTTTTGCACCGGTACCCCAGCCTGATCGACCCAACCAGCTAGCAATCATTTTTTCTAAGAGTGTGAATGTGAAAACGTTAGCAGAACGTGTTGGGAATGTTCCCCAATGTTGTTGGAACATTCCCTGCTAGCTGGGCAGTCGCCTCATGCACGCCACACGAGCTGTTAACTTCTTGCGCAGTGACTCGAGGTGTCGGCGGAACGTGAGCGACCTGTCCAGAGCTGTCCACTCAGAGCTCACGTTTGGTTCCGTGTTGTTAAGGTGGAAGGCCGCTGACACCATCTTTGCCTCGCTGAGCTTCAATCTCCATTTCCGGAGGTGTGCCGCTAGTGTCTGCATGTCCTGGCTCAAGGTCTCTTCCACGGCCTGCCACTCTCCAGCTGAGTACACCAGCGCAAGGTCGTCTGCGTAGGCATACTTCCTGGAGACTGTGATCAGCAGGTTGTAGTTGTAGATGTTATAAAGGAGGGGGGCCAGGACAGATCCCTGGGGGACGCCGTTCTTAAGGCATCGCAACCTACTTCGCTGTCCGCTACCGGTGGTGAGGGTGAAGTTGTGGTTTCGGACAAGCTCCATGATAATTAGGGATGCGCATCGAAAACCGGTTCTTGTTTTGAACCAGTTCCCAGTGAATCGATTCCTTGGAATCGTTAGCCAAAATATAACTATTCCGCTATCGATTCCTGTTGTTGCTGCGCATGCGCGATGCCGTCGCACGCACGATGCCTTGTTTTGTTTCATTAGACCGCGGTAGAAGAAGCCAGCAACATGTCGTCTAGGCATAAACGTTCGAAAGTGTGGTTACATTTCACGCTACAAGATGACAACATGGCCACTTGCAATGCGTGCAAAAAACGTATTTCAACAAAGGGGGGAAATACTACAAAAATGCAAAAACATTTGGCCACACAGCATGCGATAACTTTGCAGGAATGTCCCGTTTTTGATGCACTCCAGGGTTACAACAGCAGCGCAGCTAACGTGTAGTCGAAGGTAAACACCTCCAGAGTCCCTGTCTATTGTGTTAGTGCCATTTGTTTAATTGTGTAAACCAGCTTTCACTATATGAATAATCTCCATTTCCATCCATGTAACTTAGATGATGACGTTCAGAGTCAGGCTCGTGGTCAGTCTGGGTCAGAGGCTACTTCTTGTAGAAGTAGTAGAATTGTTAATTCTCCATACAGTTGATGGTTGCAGACCTACTCAGTTCCATTTGGACTTCACTTGATTGTAGTTCCATCGCTTCACCGGCTCGCTCGGGACAAGGTTCACGAGTTTAGGCATGGTTATCAGCGATGGTTAATGTTGGGACCGTGGGAACTTTCCTAGCACGTGCCTATCAGGGAGATGGTTATCAACGCCGACGCTTGCGAATGCCGAGTCAGGATTTGTCTCAGTTTTCCAACGATCTGAGACAAAGCTGGCTGCGCCCTTGGGATCGTACAACAGGGCCAGGCTGTTGTTGTTAGCTGCCCAAGCAGCCAGGTTTTCTCCGTCGGATGTAATGGTGCTGTACCCCCAATCCTGTGCTGGCAATTGAAGTCGCCAGCATAGTGGCAGGGGTGAGGGAAGACTGGGAGATACGCTGGTGTGATTCGCAAGGGAGGAGGCTTGAAGATGTTGACGATTTTAAAGCCACCAACGTCCACGCACAACCACTCAATCTCCGAGCCAGTCTGGGATTGGTCGACGAGAGTCCAGTTCAACCTTTGATGGACGAACATAGCAAGGCCATGCTTCCTGCTTAGGATAGACCCAGCTAGAGCGAAGTTTGGGAGAACTAGCTTATCTGCTGTAACGCAGTGGGTCTCCTGGAGGAGGATGACGAGGGCCTTGGTGGTGCAGGCCAGGTGCTCGATTACGTCGATTTTACTGGGGGTGAGCCCTTCGGAATTCAGCTGCAGAATTCTGGGTCGGGAGCTGACAGAGCCCCGCCTGTGGCAGCCAATCACCAGCCCGGTGGTGGCCCTCAGTTGTCCTGTAAAGTTAAAGAGAGCTATGAGAATTTTCATGTAATGTTGGCAAAGTTAACAGCCTGGCAATCTGTCCTTCAAGTTTCCATACAAGTTGTGAGCTGGATCTGGAGCTATAGTTGATACATTGACATTTGAGTCAGGACAGTTAATGTCAAGAGACTGAAAGATTGGAACCATTAACTCCCCTTGATCATTCCATATTGGGTTGAAAAGTAGAAACTTACAGGGCTCCCCTCACCATGTTAGAATGAATCTTCCAGAGAGGTGTCGTCAGTGATATCCTTGGGCAATCCATTCCACAGCTAGTCAGACACACATTCTGTAACCTCAATTGCAACATGTGCTGGCAAATCAATGGTACCAAGTGTTTAATTACACACCAATCTATTAGCAAATGTCTCACATCCCACTGCTGGATTGAATTATTGACACTTGTTTGTGTGGCCCAATTGGATTGCTTTAATAGATCAGATGATACCAACATTTTGTAGCAAGCTTCAATAAACCAAATTACAAAAAAATGATCTGTTTATTGAAAGGACATGACCGTAATAACTTTTGGTTTGATGAATGACATTCAGTATGAATTTGAAAATTACTAGTACAAAGTGCCTGTGGGCCTTGTTCTGCACAGTCTATCTATCTATCTATCTATCTATCTATCTATCTATCTATCTATCTATCTATCTATCTATCTATCTATCTATCTATCTATCTATCTATCTATCTATCTATCTATCTATCTATCTATCGGTTAAATTGATTTGTTAGATGTGTTATGTGAGGGGACCCTGTGTAAGCAGGGTTGGCAAGGGTGCACATGGGTGTGGGCAGTGGCAGCAGTGATGGTGGTGCTTAGGGACCGTTCGATATTTAGACGTGTGGGGGGGGGGGGGGGGGGGGTTGAAAGTAGGGAAGCCTTTCAGGGCACGTAGCCTACCGAAGATGGCGTCCAGGCAAACATTTATCCGCAAGGAAAGTGTAGTAAACAAAAACCTACGAGTTTCATTACAAACTCTGTCTTCCAGTGAGACACTCGATCGTTTTGAATTGTGTGCACATGGAGGACAGCCACAATACCCACATGGATTTCCTCCGTTGGCTCCCATTTCGTACTCGTCACAGTCACATGTTTGGCATCTGCCTCGCAAAATGCCTCGGGGGTCCTTCATTATGCTTCAGCTGGCACAGCTTGAAATAAGATGGGTCTGGCTATGCGAAACTACGTATTGAGAAGGTAACTGCCTACACCAACACCGTTTCAGGAGAGCACACAGTGACATCTTGAGGTCAGAGTTTATCTAACTGTACAGGCAGAGTTGAATATACGTATAATAGTTGAACCTGTTAATATTTTGTGGATGGGAAGCCGACAGATGAACATGAATGAAAAGTCTTTGGTAGGCCTACTGCTGATTAATGTACAGAAGTCACGTCGGTTGGGCGATGATGAGGACGAGGTTGATACAGGTAACGTTATAGCTCTGTATAGAATGGTAGATGCGTACTGGCAAATGGTTTAATGCTTTTTGGCGTCTAAATATTACATTTTGGCATATGAAATAAGCTCCACAGCTCTATTAAGTCAGGGTTTGCTGTGAGCAAGTAGCAAGTAGTCTAGCTTATGTTAGAAGCCTATCGGTAAATGCATGCTGGCAAGTGGTTTAATGTTTGGTTTCTCCTACATATTCTGGCATAGGCTATTTGGCATAGGTTTTGCCTACTGTAAACCCCAAGTGGGCGTGTGTGCTGTACAATGGTGAAATGAGTTGTGAAATTAAGTACAGTATGAAAAACTTTGTCGTGTGCATTATTTGCGTCTTACGCACGTTTTAGCTTCGCATGCCGGAAAAAAATTGTGGGAGTGCAAGGAGCTAGATCTCACGCCACTTACAATTGGCTATGCTAGTTAATATAAAAGTTTTGTATACAATTAAAATAGGTTGAACTTGTGGGTGGGGGGAGGGCATGTCGTTTTTTTGCAGACACAGGGGGAGGGCAGAGAGAAAATAGTATAAATGTCAGGGAGGGCAGCTGATTTAAAAAAGAAAAAAAGGATCAAAATGTACCCCCCCACCGCACACACACACACACATCTAAATATCGAAAAGTCCCTTAATACTGCTTCATAAATAGAAAATATCAAGCTTTTAATGATCAATCTTTAAAATTAGAGTATTCTTGATTAAATACAATTCTAACACTTCTCAATCCTATGCTGTTCTGTTCCACCCTGCACTAATTTTTAACTGATCTAGTCAAAAAGGATTTGCCAAGATTCAGGTTAAGTCTGGTTAATTGAGAAAACATACGAACGCAAGGACTTCAGGACAACGCATGTGAGTGGTTTAACCAAGTGAAGTGCCGCAGCCTGGTCTTGCGCGGCCTTATATTCAAGCAATACAGAGGTATGGCGCTTTGAGGATGTGATTGGCTAACCCATTGTACACGTCATATTAAATGGCAGGCGTCATCAACAGTGGTCGAGAATACAGACACGTGACATGAGAAAAAGCATGAGAAAAAGGCGTCAATTCTTGCAGGGACAATGGGACAAAGGATGGTTATTCTGGAGCAGACAACGTCTAGGTGTGTTGACCTCCTGGAGGTCATCCTGTCATGAATTAGATTAGCACAGCTATGTGAAAGGTTGAGGGAGGTGGTGAATTACAAAGGAAGTGGTGAAACTACAATTTCTATGACACTGCATCACTCTCAACTTCTGGGTTTGGTGACTCAATCCTAGAATACATGTACATAAAAACTATACAGTTTATCAAACGTATCCTTTGATCAGATTGCCTAATTAAGCAATTGACCACGAGAGGCAGTGGGTTACACAGGATTTTACCACGAGGACCGGACATCGAATCCAATAAATAAAAAATGAATTACACATTGTTAATCCCCTTGGGGAAATTCACCTTGACCCATGCTGGGCTGCCGCGTTGCAGTGCCTGGGGAGCAGTCTGGGGTTCAGGTCTGCTCAAGGACCCCTCGACGCGCTGCCAGGAGGAACTGGATCCAAACCGGGGACCTTCCGATTCCCAGAGGGCTACTCTACCTCCTGAGATATCTGCCACACCAGCGTGGGCAATGCCAATCAGATTTTTATTTAGGGTTACACCTGTGAGGAATTTGCCTTGGTCTGTTGGTGCATAAAAATAAGCATAATGCAAGAACAAGACAGGACAGAATACAAAAAAGAATACAAAATACAATGAGGGAGTGATACAATACAATAAACAATAGCCGAGTCTGCAAAAAATAACAAAATAGAGGAGTGAGGTGGAAGTGAATGACACTGTGAACCATGGGGCACATACACAGGGATCACACAGACATGGAAAAGAAAAGTGGACACAGAAGTCAAGCATGCCCAAACGACAATCTAAAAACTGTGGAGCACAAGGCTACACCTGTCATATTTAGTAGTGTCCCTAGAGGATATAAAATAACACACTAAAAAGATGGGATGACATTAGCCTACTCGTTCAGTAAATGCTGTATCTGGAGAAGGGTTAAGCTAGACCAGCGCATCGGGTCTATTATTGGAAAGGCAGCACTCTCGCTTTGTAAAGTAATGAAAACAATTATTAAGAGATTATACAAATGACATAAATATTATTGTATTCCAATCCTATAACATTATACAACTGTAGAATTCAAGTAAACATCTTTCACATTCACGTCTGCACTCCTGTAGCCTGCTGTACTATGATTGTACATACATGTTGTATGATTGCTCATAGATTATGTTCTTAGCTACGAACAAATCCCAAATGTGAAACATCGGTGAATGCCAGGATCTTTTGTGGAAACTTGGAAAATGGGGTTTAAGAAGAAATGTCACTACATTAGTCAATGTGGCCCAACGTTTTATTCAGTGATTTACAACCCTATCTCTAACAAGGCTTCTTTGACGTGTTACAATACTATAGCTATGTTTGTCTACTGCACTGCAAACCTCTCAAACAGCTACCGTTGTTCCAGAGTCCCCTCCATTATGAATTGTTTTGTAATCTTTTCTAGGGCCTAACAGACAGTCCCCTGGTAACCATTACACTGTCTCTCTGATCATAGATCTAAGGCTTATCTGATTTTGATGTTTTTTATTTTATTTTAAACAAAATTTCTATCAGCAGCAAAATCACTAAAATAGCATCATAGTTGTTTTTTCAGTAAGATGAAAATATCCCATCGGAGATTGCGAAGCAATCTTTTATTGGACATACATGTCATACAGCTGCGAAAACCCTTACAGTTAAAGCATAAAAACGGGTGCAACTGTGAGCGTAGCATAGTTGACCCTGTATAGTTAGCAATGTCACCTGAAAACGTGAATGGTGAACAGCCGACTCAAAGGTGACTTTGATTGGGATATCTCTGAGGTGATTGCGGGAGAGACCGCGGAGAGGAGGATGAGGTGCCAGCTGCAGATTTACACACCTCCGCCGGCTCACCGCGCATCATTAAAGCCGGGGGGGGGGAGGGGCGGGGCCGCCGGGGGGCCCGCCTCTGTCTCCTCCCCGTCCCTCTCGGGCCACGCCGGGGCCGGCGCCCAAGATTTATCTCCGCTGTCTGTCCGCCTGGCTTTTCCCGCCAACGGAGATATGGAGCGGTCTGAGATTTACGCAGGCGTACGAGATGAGATTCGTTTTGGCAAGAGCACATGCTTCCCTCTGACGGGGATGGACCCCTTTTGCCCCCGCCCGCCTACGCCTCCATCCCCCCCCCCCCCCCACACACACACACACACTCACACACACCTCCCCCTGTACAGCCCAGATCCTACCCCTAGAGTGATCCCTATGATGGATGTTCACATGCACAAGGTCTCTAAAAATACCACTCCAGCATTCATTCTTTATCTCTCGCTATGCTATCTTTCTGCACTATCTACTCCTCTCTCTCTCTCTCTCTCTCTCTCTCTCTTTGTTAACTGTTATCAACTGACTATTTATTTGATTCCAGTGAATGATAAGATAACTCGATCAGCTGAACAGAATCGAATAAGGGAGACCGTCTCGAGCTTTGAGTTCTGTAAGTTGGTCTAGAGGCAGCTGTGAAGAACACAAGCACGGTAAGTCAGATTGCTAATAAATTGCCCTGTCCTTCAGAGTGAGACAGCAAGGACTCTGAGACTGCTGGAGATGATAGAAAGCACCGGCAAGACAAGACCCCTGGCTGGAGAGCTCTGTTTCTCATCAAAACACCATGGACCTGTAGCACTGTGTCAGACACGACTGAGAGACTGAGAGATACACCCAACACACACACACACACACACACAAAGGCAAAAGACACACCCATGTATTTGGCCTCCCACAGTCCACCAAGTGCATCTGAGACAAAATAGTGTACTACGCGGGAGACATCATGTCTGGGACACACACACACACACACACACACACATAGGCTGTCTCTAGACTGTATCTTCCTCTGCTGGGGGTCAACTGGAACTCAGGCCATGGGGGGCGCAGAATGAAGCTGGCGGGTGGAGACATAATTATAACTTTGGATGATTGGTGTTTCACCGTTAGAGGCAAAGGTCATCTCACTAAGCGAGAGAGCACTGACCTACAGTATCTGCCCTCAGCAGTTTTTAAACTAAAAGTGCACATTATTGGTGTCTTGCTTGGTCCCGACCTCTATAAAAATGTACTCTACACGACATGTTGTTATTTGTCTAATGCCCCACTAACTTACAGTATATACAGTGTCATATTAATCTTGTTTATTTAGATGCTCACTAGTTTGATTGAGAAGGGCATATGCCTGGCGGTTAATTGAATAATTGATCACTTAACAACATTGGCTGCCGTACGGTAACTGGAACACACCACAACCGGAGTGTTACTGTAAATTCCCACCTACAGTAGATTCTCATTTCGGTTGAGATTATTTTACGTCTGACATGTCCGATGTTGTCCTATTCTCCTGACGCAACTTCGTTTTCATTTGAGCCTGAGCGTTACTAGCTGTCTAGTGGGAATGGGATCTACCTGAACTAAAAAACGTGGAACATGGATCTACCAAAACTAAAAACTTGGAACATGGAAGACAACCCTGATTTCAAAATTAGCTTCCAAATTGTTCACTATAACATTTCCTTGATCTGTTTAATAGGCTGTAGCATCCTGCATGTCTGACTGCAAAGTGCTCCCTTGTGTCATCATAGCACATCTCAGAGGGCAGTGGCGGTTCTTTGGCTGTTCACAGAACTGTTAATATGTGCAACAATAAGTCTTAGTTTACACCTCGTCAACTGGCCGAGCCCCAGCCCACCTCCGCTCTGCTTTGCACTGTCAGTCGCCAAGACTAATGGCTCCGTTCCTGGAGGATAAAGAGTATTCAGCACTTTCCTTTTAATCAAACAGACCGTGAAGGTGACATTCTCAATTGATCTGATGCGATTTAGTTCCCGTTGTGTCAGGGGTGTTCACTCACTGCTGTTTTAAGGTCCTTGAATCAGCCAAGAGATATGCTGCTGCTGTGTGTGTGTGTGTGTGTGTGTGTGTGTGTGAGAGAGAGAGAGAGAGAGAAAGATAAAGAGGGAGTGAGTGATACATGATTAGAGGTTATAGTTTTGAAGACGTTAATCCTGCCTCTATGCTTCTGAAATGTCTGTTATATAATTTGAGAACACGTTCATAATGTTTGACCTATGTCTTCACAAACCTTCTACTGAATACAATATATACTACAAGAAAGTAGAGTTTTATAAACTACTATGTCCCAGGCCAAGGGTGAGTGGGAAGATAGCAGCATTGAGAATGAGTCAGGCGGGGCACTGCTACAGACACCGTGAGCTTCCGGCCAGCAAGCTGGTGTTATGGGAGCCATAATGGACGCCATGTCGTGAGGAAGTCCTACCAAAACATCCGTGGACATAATTAAAGGACAGGTTCGGAATTTTGCATTATAAGCCATGTTATAAGGTTATTTACCAGCTGATATCAAAGTTTTGTCAAACGGTGCACTCATGAGATATAGCCTGTCACCGCTAACACACTCAATGGATCCATCCATTGCCTAGACAAAATCCCTCAAAAACACCATTAACTTTCGTTTTCAAAGACAAGGAAACTCACAGACTGGTCACTGGTTTCCATTGATGTTCTGTCAAAAAATAGCTACAAAGTATGCTTCCTATCAGGTTTAATTGATCATATTATATCCATTGATTTGTATTGACAACAAAACCAGAGATGTTTAGATTCATCCACGTCCCATATTTGTTTTGATCAAAACAACACTTCTACCTTACACTATCAATAAAATACCAGCTGCAAACTGAAGCAGGCTGAGAAGCAAAACTTCTCAACTTGTTGTTGTTGTTGTTGTGTAGACCTGTGACCCGGAGGAGCTCTTCTTGTTCTATAACTCATAACATTAATGAGGCAATCTAGAACCTTCTTCTTTGGGTGAAATCTGTGGTAAACAAACCAGTATGTGGCTTGTGTGCACCTCAAGTGCAGCTCCTACGTTGCCGTGGACACAGGACGCTGGTCAACGAGCCGATCTCAGAGCTCCGAGCCAAGGGGCATGAGCTGTCTCATGAAGTATAATCTAGGTTTAAGACATGCCTCGGCTCGCGGCTCATAGCTCTGGGCGATTGTGTTTCGCACGGTTTCCATGGCAACCATGAGCCAGGGGTTGTCTGTACGCAGTGTGAACTAGGCTGCCGGGGGCCTCCGAGACACACCAGCGCCTAAACACACGGACCCTCCTTTCACTTCTCATGTTCAGCAAATGTTTAGCTTTTTCTAATTGTGCCTCAATAATGCGTTGATGAAATGAATCTCATTTCAGTGATTGTGTGTGTGTGTATGCACATGTGTATGCGCGTGTGCGTGCGTGCGTCTGTGTGTGTGTGTGAGAGAGAGAGAGAGAGAGAGAGATGAAGAGAGAGTGAGAGGAGCGTCCAGGTATTGGGCTGGTCCAGCTGGCTGGGCCTCTGTAGAAGCAGCCCCAGACTGTGATGAGAGACAGACTGAAGCCGGCTGTGGGCTCAGCCTGCCACTTCTCCCAATTCAGACAATTAATTACACATTTTGATAGCTTGTTTTTTTCAGATAGAGAAAAACAGCATTGGAAATATATTTTTTACAGTTATATACAACAAGTGTGAAGCTCTGCACAATGTTGCTCCTTCGAAATCTCCCCTATGGATGAATGCTTCCTGAATTATTTCTCCATTCGCCATAATTTATTTTGCCTCTCTAGCCTCAATTCTCTCTCTCTCTCTTTCCCCCTCCTCTCTCTCTCTCTCTCTCTCTCCCTACCATCATCTCCCTTCCCTTTGTGACACTTACTCATGGTCTTTGTGTGCTGAGAGGAGCTAGCTAGATTAGCCATGCATATGCTCACATGTTCATGGGGGGCTCCTCTGCCATCTTGATTGTTATGCAAATCTGCTTCCTGCCCACACACCCTGACTGCGATGAATAGTGGCATGAATTTATTGAGACAAAATGTATTTAATCAAAGTAGGTAGCGTAAAATTCATTTAATCAAAAGGGGAACGCTTTGGGTAGAAATTTGAGTAAAACAACAACAGTCACAGTTCATGTGCAAATCAAAATTAAAACCGTGCTCACAGTCCTGATTTAAAATCTCAGGAGCATTCTCCTTGACTGAAACCTATGTACAAAAATCTGACCAAAGTGCAAAACACAGGTTAATTACAGATGGATGTCATTGCATGTCACGGGGGTCACTTTGCATGGCCTATCAGTAGGCTGGTGTCCCTAGAGCTGCCCTAGAGACTGAACTTCAGGGCCATGCTGTGTTGAAGTTAGTGCAGGGTTCGAAACGATCTAGCCTTCTCATGTGTGACATTACAATTTAGACTATACTTGGCTGAATGTTGGACACCAGAAGGTACTCATGTCTGAGCGGCTGTCTTATCTGACAGTATGAGTGCCTGTGATGTCAAAGGTGCCGCAGGATCGAACTTTATGAAATAATTGGACCTTTATATGTCCACTTGTACTGTATCAGTCATTTTGTATTACATACAGTAGCAGGTTTATTTATGTCTGTAACGCTATCTCTGTGTTGGTAAACTGCTGGCTGTGGCAGCCCTGTGTTGTCCTTACTCTACCCCGCCACGTCTGAGCTCACGGGTTGATCAGCTCAGGCTTCAACACCTCCTATCTTGTTCTGCAAGGCTAATCACAAAACTGCTGCTTCTCCATTAATCACAGTGGAACTAATGGCTGACAAATGACACTGTGTCCCCCTGCGTTCCAGCTCCACTCTGTATTCACACTAGATAACGCTGCTCACCGGGAGGGACCCCTGTCTCTTCTCCCCAAACCGATTTTTCTCTCATCCTTCAGTTTCACTTTATCAGCTCAAAATACAAATTAGGACTCAGTGGCTTGATGGTAAATTGAAATTCATCGAAGCATTTACATGACATTTAGCAATGGTTGTATAATTCAGCAATAGTAAAACAAAATGTACTTGCTCAGACTGCTTTTCTGCATTTGCTGGCCAGCTTGTTACATTTGCCAGTGAAAAGTGTGTCTGTGTGGTTTGTGTGTGTGTTTGTGTGTGTGTATGTGTTGTGTGTGTTTGTGAGTGTGTGCGTGTGTTTGTGTGTATGTGTGAGTGTGTGTGTGTGTGTGTGTGTTTGTGTGTGTGTGTGTGTGAGTGTGTGTGCGTGTGTGTGTGAGAGAGAGAGAGAGCATGTATGTAGATGCTACTGTGCAACTTGATTGTGAGGGTAAAGTGACTGATTTCTAAGTGTTTTGTGACTCCCCTCCTGTTTGATAGAGCTGGCGCCTCGTGTTGATGTAGCATATAGAGCCGGCTAGCAGGCACAACGCAGAAGCAACATGTTTTCTGTTTAGGCATACTGATGCATTAGGTTAGGTTTAGGGATAAACAGAAAAACTGTTATATTTAGGCATGAAAACCAATTGGTTATGGTTAGCGTTAGGGCTAGAAACCGTTCTATATTGTTGAGAGTTGAGTAAAAGTAAAACTCATGTGATCAGCCTAGCACCTTCCAATGTTGATACTCTCTATATACTGTAGCCTATAACCTGCATGGTAGGGTACTATCAGTCATTTTGGAGCCTCAACACATGTTCTTCATATCTACTGTGTGAACAGACTGTCATTTATGAAGGTATGTGTGCAAGATGACATTGGCCAGTCTGTTTTTCAAAGTGCACCATAAGGCCTACTTACATCCAAGGATGCCAGTTCATTTGTATTCAGGACTTGTTTAAAAGGCAAGGCAGCCTTAATAATGACGGGGCTTGGCAGCCAGAGCTGGTAATCGGAGGGAGGTGGGGGGGGATCTATTGACTGGTCTCGGAGGCTGGGAACATGAATAGTCCCCTCTGCATGTCTTCAAACAGCCATATTATGACCCATTTCCAGCCACAAAAACGACCAAACCATCACTGCTCTGATTGCATCTGGGTTTAAAGCAACCGCAGTGTCCGACGTCTGTGGAATTTCAATTAGAGAGAGGGAGGCTCGCAGGTACACGTGTGTTACCAAGAGCTGCTGCCTGTATCTGTGCATGATGCAGGTGTATCTACTGCACCTACTGTCTGTCCAACCACCTGCAATTAGCCTTCTGTCTGTCCAACCACCTGCAATTAGCCTACTGTCTGTCTACACATAGTCAGAAGAGAAATAACCACACAAGGCCTTTGGGCTCAGCTGAGCCGGTGCAAACGAGATGACTGCCACCATTATCATCTGAGCACTTCTGGAATTCTCCTTTTTTGAGGAACTGAAGGGCACGATTCTATGTCTATAGCCCTTCATACAGTATGATAAATGGGATACATTAATTTCACTAGAGCCCCAAGCAGCCCTAAACATATGGAATAAAAGTGTACTTGAACCAGCTCTCGGTTTGCACTTAATTACAATTCATAATGGATGGGCAAATTACCCTATTTTATTTCCATCCCTTTGTCTAACTTTCCACATGGCGTAATTACACTATAGACACGGCATTATACATTCATGAGAAGCTTTTGTTTCACTTCCATTTCTAGCTTTATTATATCTTTATCATAATCTGCATCAATGGGCTCAGTCATATGGTGCGATGCTATATTGAGATGTCTGGGGCTATAATGGAACACATGGATGCTCTGGTAGAGTGAATAATTATGTGAAGGAAAGGAACGTGGATGTTCTCACTGCATAAGGGGGCTCAATAAATATTTCACGTCTTACAGGCTTCAAACATTTATAAGGCATGGATCTGATCAGCGAGAACGTCACAGAGACTTCCTGTAGACCCTGGATGAGATGTCGAGGCAGAGACGCTGGTCTGGAACCTAAAAAGAGGGGTAACGAGTGATATTACCAAAATAAAATTGTCTACCCAAGTAGAGAGGTGTTCTTGGTGCTGAGATGACTTACCTCTCAGGGTATTTGTCACAATAATCTGACAAGGTTGATGATCCAAGCACTTTAAAAAAAATAAATTCAGATAACAATATATTTCCACCTCATAGTACTGACGGGTCCTGGGCAGACGGGACTAGGATTAAAGGGGACTAGAAGGACTAGAGGGATTAGAGGGGCAGGAGAGGGATTAGAGGAGCTGGATAGGGACTAGAGGGACTAGAGGGATTAGAGGGACTAGAGGAGCTGGATAGGGACTTGAGGGATTAGAGGGACTAGAGGGATTAGAGGGACTAGAGGGATTAGAGGGACTAGAGGGATTAGAGGGATTAGAGGGACTAGAGGGATTAGAGGGACTATAGGAGCTGGAGAGGGACTAGAGGGACTATAGGAGCTGGAGAGGGACTAGAGGGATTAGAGGGACTAGAGGGATTAGAGGGACTATGGGAGCTGGAGAGGGACTAGAGGGACTATAGGAGCTGGAGAGGGACTAGAGGGACTAGAGGGATTAGAGGGACTAGAGGGGAGGGAACTGGGACCATGGCAGCGTGAGACAAGGAATTGAGATGCAGGGAGCAGGGGAGGACAACCCAGGGAGTAGAGCAGACAGAGTAGAGCAGACAGAGTAGAGCAGACAGAGGGGGTAGAGCAGACAGAGAGGGTCGAGCAGACAGAGTAGAGCAGACAGAGAGGATAGAGCAGACAGAGTAGAGCAGACAGAGAGGATAGAGCAGACAGAGTAGAGCAGACAGGGAGGATAGAGCAGACAGAGTAGAGCAGACAGGGAGTAGAGCAGACAGAGTAGAGCAGACAGAGTAGAGCAGACAGAGAGGTTAGAGCAGACAGAGTAGAGCAGACAGAGAGGATAGAGCAGACAGAGTAGAGCAGACAGGGAGGATAGAGCAGACAGAGTAGAGCAGACAGGGAGGATAGAGCAGACAGGGAGGATAGAGCAGACAGAGTAGAGCAGACAGAGGGGTTAGAGCAGAGAGGGTAGAGCAGACATAGAAGAGCAGAGAAGGTAGAGCAGACAGAGTAGAGCAGACAGAGTAGAGCAGACAGAGAGGATAGAGCAGACAGGGAGGATAGAGCAGACAGTGTAGAGCAGACAGAGGGGTTAGAGCAGACAAAGAGGGTAGAGCAGACAGAGTAGAGCAGACAGAGAAGGTAGAGCAGACAGAGAGGATAGAGCAGACAGAGTAGAGCAGACAGGGAGGATAGAGCAGACAGGGAGGATAGAGCAGGCAGGGAGGATAGAGCAGACAGAGTAGAGCAGACAGAGAGGATAGAGCAGACAGAGTAAGACAACCTCAACTTCAGACCAGCACTGTTTCATAACCACTTATCAGACCAATCAGCCAAATTATTAAATTATTAAATTAACAAAAGACGCCTATCTGGAACATTGGATGACTCAAACCAAAACACAAAACAAACTCAATTATCTAACTAACTATCTGGCCCTAAACCATGAATATAAATAGAGTACCTCTTCACTGTCAGAGAAACAAAACAGAGACAGATCTTGACCAAATACAGACTAAATGACCACAGTCCAGCCATAGAGAAAGAACGACACAAGAATCCCTGGCTACCAACAGAGGAAAGAGTCTATGGTCACTGTTGGACAGGTGAGGTAGAGACAGAGATGCACTTCCTTCTACACTGTAAAAAGTTCAGTGAAATCAGAAACAACTACTTTAACAAGTTCAACTATGTTATTCCAGACTTTAAAGAGCTTAATGATCTCTCTAAATTAAAAACACTGTATCCGTAGACCAACACCACATTTCCCTGAACACAAAACCAAAAACCTTAACTTTCTTCAGTGGCATACGTGCCTGACAAACATGTGTTTTCACTTCCTGACTCTGTTCAGGGCTGACTAAATGGCCAATTAGTGATTGTGTGCTCCAACGGGTCCCACAACGAATGAAACTGAAAGAAGGAATCAACACTTACTCACGTTTATCTTTTTTGTCCTCCAGGTGCGTCAGAACAGAGAACGTTTTAAGTTGCCGCTGTATTTGGATTTACTGACTGCTGTAACCAACATTTTAACCAGCGGTGAGTAAAACCACATGTACTGTAGAGTATACCATCTTCAATTGACCCGTACTTACTCTGTATGAGCATTCACAATAATAACACCTACAGTATGTGATGTCATGAAAGAACAACATCAACAGCAATTCATCCGTTGCCCTATCTAAACAGATGAAACATGAGATTTGTGGAACCGATGTTGTATGCAAGGTCTGTGGTCGCCACTCCACCACCCCTTGAAATGGTCTTCCATGGGTACTGATGAATTCAGCTTAGCCACCTCATGAATTGTGAATCAGGCTATTGTGGTAGTTAATTGGTGTGCAAAGCTATAGCACACTGTATAATAACAGCAGTGCACTCCACTGTATTATCAGAGAATAAACACTGAGATTTGAAACAGACTCTCTTTCTCTCACACACACGCACGCACGCGCACACACACACACACAAGAATATCCAAGATCTCTCCCTGTGAAAGGATTTTGATGTCAATTGTTTTTCTTCTTATCAGTGATTGTGGAGGAGACCATTTGAAATAAGAACATATTTTCCAACAGACAGATCACTGAACCAGGACTGAGTTCTCCACACAGCATGAGAGCCAGCAGCTCAGTTCTCCTTATCAGACTGGAACAAGTGTGCACAAACCAGGTCTGCAATGTACAGTACAGTATGATGAACATGTCATTGATCAATGATAAAAACAAACATACAGTATGATCATTAACAACAGCCACATTCAGAAGCACATACAGTGGAGAACATGAACTATCGGCCCGTGTCTCGTCAAAGGCTATCACACTTCCAGGTTGAGTTTGTGGTAAATATTCAGCCTACTACTGTAACGTGAACGCCATCTAATGTCTGCTAATTCTGAACAATGGATCTTTTTTTTCCCCACGGGATTTGTCATGTGTGAAAAGCCTGGGAGTAGTATTTTGAATGCTCGATTTGCTAATTGGTGCAATGCATTTGATTGATTCCCTAAATAATTGCAGGCATACCATACCATAGTTGTTGTTCAATGGCTCTACTGAACACATTGGTAAACATTTAATACACAAAGAATTTCAGACATCTCTCTAATGTCGACAAATGTCGCTTATTTGATTTCTAGCCACACGTAGACATATAGTAATTAACAGTGTCTTCGTTATCATGGAAATAAGGTCCACAGCATGTGTAGCATATGATATGCAAATTACTTTCTACAATTGGAGTGTGTGTGTGTGGGGGGGTGTATGCATTGCATGTTTGTTTGTTTGTGTGTATGTAGTGTGTATGTAGTGTGTGTGTGTGTGTGTATGTAGTGTGTGTGCGTGTTTGTGTGTGCGAGTGTGTGTGTGCGAGTGTGTGTGTGTGTGCGTGCGTGTGTGTTTGTGTGTGCCTGTTTTTTTGGCTGCAGCTGGATAGCTTCTGTACACACACACACATTGAACCGTTCGGACAGACCCCTTCAGCATGAATTAGCGTGGTCATTAATCACAGATCGCTGTGTAATGCCTCCCTAATGCACTTTTCTGCAGGGGAGCTCGCTATGTTAATTGAATTTGATTGTACATTGGTATGATGCTCCCAAACAGAACGTCCTAGGTAATAATTAGAGGATGGATCAATTGGTCCTCGTGGTAGACCAGAACTTTCATACCCCAAAGGAGGCAGTTGCAGCACATAAGAGTATGGCATAGTGTGTTGAAAGTTATTCTAGTGCGTTCCATTTGGCTGGGTAGTGGTGAGGTGGGAGGTGAGAGAGATTGAGAATGATGAGGTAACCGCCTTAGACACCAAGAACAGCTCGGAACAAAGATGGCCGTTATGTTTGCCCAACCAGTAGATGTAGTAAGAATGCACTACGCAGGACTTTATGCATACAAACGAGGTAGCGAACATAACAGATAACCTCAGATCTCATAGTCCTCAGATAACAGTTGGGGAATACCGTGTGTACGACTGATTTAATGAGACACAAATAAGACAGACGTGCTACAGTGTAATTAAACAGTATTATTAAAGTTTCAGTAAGGTAACTTAATTTAATGGGTGAGTTTACACAGAGACACAAATCAACAAAACAAAATGCAATGTACATTAATTAAGCAATAAGGTACTCGAGGCAGTACTTTGTTGTGAATAATGTACAGTTCAAGGGTGTTGTTAGGCCCGACACACAGCAGAGGAACTGTACATTATTCACAACAAAGTACTGCCTCGAGTACCTTATTGCTTTTATAATACGGGTTTCCAGCGAAAGTATAAATAGTAAACAAAGACAATGACTGCCTTTCAGCACAAAATCGTTTTAACAACGTTTTGTATCGCATTTCAGTAACGTTAGAGAAAATAGTCGCCGGTGTGGCTGTATGCTTGATTTAATCTACCCGTATTATAATTATAATTGTAAACAGTTACAGGTTGAAGTACACAGGTCTAAAGCCATGGACTTAAACTCTGTGACTGAAGGAAGGACCCCAGAGTCTGTTGTAAGGTAATCCATGTATAAGGAGCATCATGGAAAAACACATCCCTTCCAAGTTCAGTATGCACTCGAGGAACCCTGAGAACAAGCCAAACATTAGATTGGGTCTGGTAGGTGCCAAGGCTCCAGTCCAACAGAGACTAGATGTAAGGTGGAAGTTTACCAATAATGGCTTTGAAAATAAACAAATACCAGTGATAGTTACGCCTTAGAGAAAGAGATGGCCAGCCCACCTCATGATATAGAACACATTGGTGAGTGTCATATCTATCACTCGTAATAAATCTTAGAGTGGAGTGGTAGACAGAGTCCAAGGGTTTCAAGGTTGTCATGGAAGCATGTCTATAGATAGTGTCACCATAGTCTAATACTGATAGAAAAACAGCTTGAACAATTCTCTTCCTACTGAACCTAGGAAAGCTAGAACGTTTTCTGTACAGTACGAGTTCACGAGTGGAGAAAGCAAGTGAAAAGGGACGTTCCAGTTCAAACTGCGAGTAGAATCTCAACATCACGTCTTCCTGGGCCAACTGGAACGCAGCGTTATGTCTGCATCTCCATCTCTAACAGAGAGAGGGAGAGAAGGACACTGCACCGACTGCAAACATTTAACCCATTCACATTTGTACTTTTCAAGTCAAAATTGGTTTAATTGATCTTCACTTAAATTGATTTTATTTGGGCCACACTGGAGTTCATTGGGACAAGAGGTATACAGTAAATCGAATGAAAGGAACCCGTCACCTAAGTCAAAATGACTGATTAGTAACTTATGAGGTGCCATATAGGCCATAATTCATATTTACCTCTCATATACATTGCCTCTCACTATACATAAAATGTCTCATCACGCCTGGATTATTGTAATTCTCTTTTTACTTGCCTCAGCAAAGCATCCTTGGACCGCCTTCAGCTGGTCCAGAATGGTGCCGCCAAGCTGGTGACCAGGTCCAGCAGAACCTCTTATATTACTCCTGTTCTGGCCTCCTTGCACTGGCTTCCAGTTAACAGGATCCAGTTTAAGGTTCTTGTAATTACGTATAGAGCCCTGCATGGACACGGCACACTGACCTGCTCCATGCACATACTCCCAGCAGGTCACTGAGGTCTGCTGACCAAGATCTGCTGGTTGTCCCTCAAACCAGGCTTAAGACCAGAGGTGACAGAGCCTTTGAGTCTGTGGCACCTAGATTGTAGAATGCTCTTCCTCAGGAGAGCTGCGGCCTCTGTGGGCATTTTAAAGAAGCAGCTAAAGACGTTTAGACGGGTGTTTGTCAATCTATTTCACTGTATGTCTATGACTGTTGTCCTGTTTCCTGTGTTCTAATTTTATTAATTTTAGTGTTTCTTTGTATGCATTTTAACCTGTGTGAAGCACTTTGTGAGTCCTCTCTGTGAAAAGTGCTGAAGTGCTAAATCTACATACTTACAAATGACAGATTTAATAACGAAAGGCCCTATCACACAATTCACAATATAAATGCTATATGTGTAACCAACAACGTATACATAAATCCACTCTGAAGCCAACGTTTCACTGTCGCTACCATGGCGTCAGGTATTCAGTTCTCCTGAGCTGGCCCCATGACTGGCTTGCCTCCTCAAAAAACACAAAGTATCATTGATTGACTGGTCCAAACCATGTGCTACCCACCCTAAAACTGTTGCAACATACTGTAGTATCATCCATGGGCATTAGAGACAACAGGATTAGTACTTTTAGAGAGCCATTTTCTACAGTGCAGGGGCAGCATGGTGGCTCAGTGGTGGCTAGCGCTGTTGCCTCACAGCAAGAAGGCTGTGGGTTGGATTTCCGGCCGGCCCAGGGGCCTCGTTTATAAACGTTGCGTAGAATCCACGTAAGTTTGCTTAGCTAAGTAAGTACGAAATACGCACAAAAAATCTCAGATTTATAAAACGCTGCGTATCACAACCCATGTTCACTTAGGCCACGCCAACGCCAGCTGCCCTTTATAAATCACAATCAACACTTAACTTGGCGCACGTGAACGCACGTTCTGATCACACCCCAATTAACGCCCACAATTGCCTATAAATGGTCAGTGATACGCCCCTAAAACATATGCAACGAGAATGGAGCCGAGTGCAAAACGCAGAAAGAGAAATTTTACTGAGTGCGAGGTGGAGATATTGGTCAATGAGGCAGAGACGCGCATAAAGGTTCTTTTCGGAACGATGATTTCACATGTGCACGACTGAGTGGTCCCAATTAGATTAGAAATAATTATCTATCATGCAAGCTATATTGGCATTCGTTTAGTGCGATAGGCCTTATTAGTTGGCTGCTGATATCCAAACTGATAATCATGCCTATAGTGTTGTTGCATGGGTAATGGGGTTTAGATCTATATTGCACGTAGCCTAATGCTTCACAGGGTGGCCCATGAATAAAAGGCCTAACTTATCAACGTACAAATGGGTCAATTTACAATGACATCCATAGCAATGTAAACATGTAGGCCTATAGTGACTACTTAAGGCAATTATCCCCAATTAAACTGTACGACAGATCTGAGGGTTCTTTGCAGCAGCCAATTTGTGTATTTTCCGGGATATTGTGCATTTCACATACTTTCTCAAAACATTCTGTAGGCCTATAGAAGCTGCGTGTTCGAACGGATGTTCCGGGATAGCCAAGCACATATTAGAACATCTGTGCCAAGTCCCGGCATATCCAAGGCCCCGTGCGTCATGGCCTACTATAATCCAGCTATATCAGTGCCTGTATCGAGGTCTTGTAAATATATGGGGTCCATGGATGGGTTTCATGTGATTCTATAAAGCTTAATTATAGCTACACACATGACGATTCGGCAAATTAATAATCTAACTTGCTCCCTTGTGTTCTTACAACTTGGAGACGCATCACCTCCATGCGCTGTTTTGCGCACAGCTAATTCTTCCAAAGTGGCATGTGAGCATTGGGATGAAATGCATTTTAGGCCCACATTCCTTGCATGCCTACTACATGACAATCATATGGCAATATGAGGATATATGATGATGTACAATATAGCCTAGTGTAGCCTACAGTTGCCTCAAGTAGGACATTTCCATTCACCGTTGTTCAACATCATTGTAATTGCGGCTTGCCTCAGTGGTCACTCGGGTTTACATAAAAGCTTAATCAAATATAGGCTATAAATACATAAATACACTAACAAATGAATACGTGGATAATTAAAGATACGAATAATTAACTAAATAAATTATTAACTGAATAAATATACTTCAAAGCCGAATGCAACATTTGTTTGGTGCGGTATAGGCCTTATTATAGTTGTAGGCCATCGACATACGGTAGGTAGGTACAGTAGGTAGATAGGCACTTTCCCAATTAAACGCTTAGTAAAGCATTACTCCAGGATGCCTACAACTGTGTTCGCATAGTCAACACTTCGCTACGTTGCATAAACGCGTTTCCTACCCACAGGTTGAAATGGAGGACAGACTGCAAGTAAAGTATACAGACTAGAGAAAGAAACATCGTTATCGTTTTCACACTCTGTTACTGTTTCTCAAATGAGTCATATCCTATTCTCCTTCATCCATTGCTAAATGTTGTGCAGATGAGAGGAATCTAGGCAACACATGTTCCGTCTTCTTTCCATCTATTCTTTATTTTGATGGATCCTAAAGAGTCCAGGATGTTCCTCTTTGTGTGATATATAGACGCAGATGTTTTAGATTTAGATGCTATAAAGCCTTTAACATGGAAGTGATGGCAAAGAGTACAGATTTGTTTTGTGAACATTTCAGTCTTGCTAAGATACTCATATGGCCCCCGACCCCCTGAAAATCATAACCACGTATCATTGTTGTGTTCTCCTCGTATTGCTTTAACCACCGATGTCTGTGCAAATTTATGTTAACTGCAGAACTGTAATTTCCCTAATTTGTCCAATGGAGGATCATTTAAATGAATAGGCTCTTGTGTACATATGAATCTGTGCTACAGAATAGCTGCCCTCTCTCTTGTCAACGTCTGCATGGAAACACAGCAAAGTATCGACTTCTAACACTGCTCAAGTACCTTAAGAGAACTACATATGGAAAATATATAATTTTTCTGTATATACTGTACACTTAATCTAGGAAGTGGGTGGGGGGTAAGTAGGTATGTAGGTAGGTAGAGGTAGGTAGGTAGGTGGGTGGGAGGTAGGTAGGTAGGTAGGTAGGTAGGTAGGTATAGGTAGGTGGGTGGGTAGGTAGGTAGGTGGGTGGGTAGGTAGGTAGGTAGGTAGGTAGGTGGGTGGGTAGGTAGGTAGGTAGGTAGGTGGGTGGGTAGGAAGGTGGGTGGGTGGGTGGGAGGTAGGTAGGTGTGGGTGGGTAGGTAGGTAGGTAGGTAGGTAGGTAGGTAGGTAGGTAGGTAGGTAGGTAGGTAGGTAGGTAGGTAGGTAGGTGGGTAGGTAGGTGGGTGGGTGGGTGGGAGGTAGGTAGGTAGGTGTGGGTGGGTAGGTAGGTAGGTAGGTAGGTGGGTGGGTAGGTAGGTAGGTAGGTAGGTAGGTGGGTGGGTAGGTATGTAGGTAGGTGGGTAGGTAGGTAGATACAGTAGGTAGGTAGGTGGTCGGGTAGGTAGGTAGGTAGGTATGTAGGTAGATAATATGAATATGTAGAAGAATATGTAGAGAGTGGGTCGTATGCCCACCTCCCTTGTTCTCTGTAAAGCGCATTGTGTTGCCTCTGGGTATGAAATGCGCTATACAAATAAAGCTTTGATTGATTGATTGATTGATTGATAAGTAGGTAGGTAGGTACAGTAGGTAGGTAGGTAGGTACAGTAGGTAGGTAGGTAGGTAGGTAGGTGGGTGGGTAGGTAGGCAGTTGGTGGGTGGGTGGGTGGGGAGGTAGGTAGGTACAGTAGGTAGGTAGGTAGGTAGGTAGGTAGGTAGGTGGGTGGGTAGGTAGGTAGGTGGGTGGGTGGGGAGGTAGGTAGGTAGGTGGGTGGGTGGGGAGGTAGGTAGGTAGGTGGGTGGGTGGGGAGGTAGGTAGGTACAGTAAGTAGGTAGGTAGGTAGGTGGGTGGGTAGGTAGGTAGGTAGGTACAGTAGGTAGGTGGGTGGGTAGGTAGGTAGGTAGGTAGGTAGGTAGGTGGGTAGGTACAGTACAGTAGGTAGGTATAGGTAGATAGGCACTTTATTGATCCCCAAGGGGAAATTACTGTGTTGGAGCAGCAAGAATACAGCCCCTCCCAGTCCGTTGACTCAAAGCAGTCCTTTAAGGCCTCCTCAGCCTCTGTGTCCATCTCCTCACGGCCCGGTGGTCAGTGGTTGTTGTGTCGATGGGCCTGAGGTGGACTAGGCTGTGGTCAGAGAAGGGGCATTCTTGACATTTGCATACAGCAAGTCTAAAGTCTTGTTCTCTCTGGTGGCATTTTTCACAAACTGCCTGAGGATGGGCAGAGTGGATGACAGGGCATTCCTACCTAATATGAAAACACCCTGTCAGTCATAGACTCTATATGAAAACACCCTGTCAGTCATAGACCTTTGTGAGTAACACATTCTGGGACACATCCCATTTCCTGTCCTGCTGAATGGGTTTGAAATGCGGAAGGCGTGTAGCTTTGGGTCAGTATTTTTCCTCAGCTATTACTGTCCATTTGCAATCCTTACTGTCCATTTGCAATCCAGCTTTGGAATCCGCCCATCATTTTGCATAAATAAAGCATTAAGTAAAAGAAAGAACTGACCACACCATCTGCTGCCCGGCCCGGCTGTTCTGATTCTGGGTTCTTTTATGTGCATTATTCATATCCATTTAAAAATTCCTAATTTTGTTTGTTAGTCTAACCAGACATCGACTTTGCTCTAGAGTCACTGGAATGTGTCCCGCCATTCTGCAAATGCTCTCGGTCATTAATTCGCCTTTTAAAACAGGACGGCATTTTTGGAGACAAAGCTGTCACACCGTCGGAGGGAAAACAAATTCTGCTTCATAGTGTGTAGGCGTATGCAAACAAGATCTGGCATTTTGCTTGGCCTCAATCATTGCATTATGCTCTATTGAAAAGCATTTTCTTAAGCGAACTGAATTAAATTGGGGGGGGGGGTTCACCGCTTCACCGAAGTTGAACGCCCATCCCACCATGGGAAGATTGAGATGAAGCATCCAGCCTCGCTGAGAGAAATGGAGACATCGGACAGCTGTCTGGTGTTTTTCTCTTTGAAGTGTGATTTATCATCCTGTCTCTGCGCTATATCATCCTATCCTTGGGAAATCTGATGGAGTTCTGATGGAATAATATTTGGTCATGAAATGCGTGGGCCACATCTCTGCTCTGATAAGAGTGAGTGTCAGTGGATCTGTCTTTACATTTACACAGCTGTGTTTTGGTCTATTGTGAGGCCAGCCAATCCCTTGCAAATGTAAATTAGATGTCAGGCTAAAACACAGATTACTGGTGAAAAAAAATCATCCTAAATAATTACTAGAGTATATTTTCTAAAATAAATCTAGTCTCAAATAAATAAAATGTGTTTATTGTTGCTTTAGATTTTGTAGTTATTTCTGTTTCATTCAAACAGATTGTGAACAGAGGTTGAGAGATAGTGGACGGACCTTGGCTTCAGTCCCGATCCTTGGAGTCTGCCCGGAGTATCATGTGGGTGGGGTGGCATGATATGGAACAACCCATTTGTTTCATTGGGGCAAACAAGATCAATCCAAAACAGATACGTGATTGAAATAGTATCCTGACTGGGCTCTTGGGCAGCGTGCAGTGTGTTGGATTGTTTTGGAGGGGCTGGGGTCACAGAGGAGAGGATTGCATATGCTGTTAGTTTGTTTGTTGTTTGTTTGTTTGTTTGTTTGTTTGTTTCATGCTGTTTGTGATGCTAGGGGAGATAGTGTTCTTCTCCCCTGCTGTACTTCAAGTGGTCCGCTCTGGGGCTTGTTTGATGTCTCCGCCTCCATTTCAGTATTGTAAGACGTCGTATTTTTTTGTATTTATTTACTGCATCTCTGTTTCAAAGAGTCCACATTCTACAGCGCTGTATTTCACAGGTAGATCAACCGACCACTACTTCACCTACACTGAATTTTCTTTTGGACTTGAGCAATTATTTGAAAAGTCCTATTTTCCGAAAATGATTCTCTGGTTATACGCTCTCTGAGTTCTACGCTCACTCCATCAAGGTGATGTCTCTCGCTGTTTTGTTTTTCTATTGGGAAGGAAAGGAAAGTAAGGAAACCTGAATGCACTCCTCCCTAGACTGACCCGTGTGGGCAGGGGACACCTACCGGGAAAGGGCATGCAGCCATGAAAGCATGTGATGACACCTGAAAGACCAACCCCGATCTCTCCAGTCCACTGGTTAATCTAGAGTGCTCTATGACAGAGGCTGGGGGTAGTGATAATGGAGAGGTCTCGATTACTCTGGGCTGAGAGGTAAGGAACAGTCTGGTGGTCTCGCCATCTTACTGCCCTAGATAGAACCCCAGAGGACAGGGCCAAGTGTTGTGAGAGAGGCCTGACCGGCCACCCGTGGCCCGGCTTCACTCCTCACTTGTTGTCACGTTAGCACAGGAGTGGAAGTTGTGATACAGCAGATGGGTGATGGAGTAGTGCATTATGGTTGAGACAGTATGAAACCAGCTGTTGTAGCTGTCTCAAAAGTGGAGACACGTTTTGTGTTATGTTTCATTATGATTTTATATACACTTTTAATGTAGTTAATAAATATGTGATAAGAAAAGAAAAGAATATAAATACAGGTTAAAAAATGTAATAGTCAACTAGTTAAGAATTGACTTTTATTTTGAAAGCGAGTTATGGGTCACTTGATCATTATAGTTAGCATGATTGCATTATGGGAAGAGAAGTTATGCAGAGAAGCTACCGCTGTGCAGAAACACACATCCATGACAAGTTTGCATATTCTACACATGGTCAACAGTTGCACACGGTAATTGTTAAGATATTATATATATATTTTGTTATGCTTTATGCTTCTTCGATTTTTAGTAGTAGGTCAATTGATTTACCATGTCAATCTATGTCACGTTAGGCCCTGTGCAACAATGGACTCTAGCTCAAGGCACAGCCTCATTAAAACATGCCTTTTTGTTCTGTTGTGCTCTACTTTTAGTTTTCACGGTGTCTGACGACGTATCCCAAAGAGAGTGAGAGAAAATACATCTGAAGACATCAGTATGATTCGTGGCCATTATTATAGCATTGGATCAGTGTAGTGTACAGCTGTTACTATAGAATTTTCTCTCTCTCTCTCTCTCTCTCTCTCTGTCTCTTCCTCCTCTATCAATTTACTCTGATACTCTTCCATTAAAGCTCCTCCCACTCGCCTTCATATTTGATGCTTATCTGTGTTTCAGCTGCAGGAGCCCGGCTCTTCCAGGCC
This sequence comes from Borostomias antarcticus, assembly GCF_949987555.1. Lineage (NCBI taxonomy): Eukaryota > Metazoa > Chordata > Actinopteri > Stomiiformes > Stomiidae > Borostomias > Borostomias antarcticus. Next base: position 14,307,263 of record NC_140249.1, on the reverse strand, counting down.
TCGATCAAAGGCTTGGCTGTGCTCAACAGGGGCCAGGTGTTTAGGAGACACCACACAGGGTGGTAGAACTTTCTCCCCATTAAAAAGAGCAATTACTAGAGCTCCCTGCAAGGTTATCGTGAGCAGGAATGAAACAGTGATCTTTGTTGTGATTAAACAAATGAATAATGGAGTGTGCGTTAGTGCTGATGTAGAACAAGGGGAACAGTTTATCATGACTCCGATGGAAGACTGGTGGGCTTGTATTGTCTCCAAGGGTTCTAGCTTTGTAGTGTAGCTGTGTGTACACATTTGCCTTTCCAAATCGTGTGTGTGTGGGGGGGGGGGGGGGGGGGGGGCTTATCTGATAAATGTATAACAGCCTCACAGTACAGTATATACCTTACAGTATATACTTGCCTATATATATATATATATAGATCAAGGTCAAGGTCAACTTTATTTATAAAGCACATTTAAAATCAACCGAAGTTGCACCAAAGTGCTGTACAGTATATAAAACAAACTAAAACAGAAAACAGTATAAAGTGCACATAGTCACAGAATAATAAAAGGACAGGACACAAAACAGGATGAGAGATGTAAGCTATCAGGCCTCAAAAGCCAGTGAAAATAAGTGAGACTTAAAGAGCCCTAGGTTCTGTGTGTCTAATGTGTGGAGGGAGGCTGTTCCAGAGCTGATGATTTATGCTATTTACACACACACACACACACATATATATATATATATATATATATATATATATATATATATATAATTATATGGATGTAACTCAACAGGCAAGTACCCTCACCAGGCCTGTCTAGCACTACTCAGATTTGTGCCAGGTTTGATGGGACCTGGTCCACTTTGGGCCTAGGTTCTGTGATATAGGCGTAGGCTCTGTGATATAGGCGTAGACCCTGTGATAAAGGCGTAGACTCTGTGATATATGCGTAGACTGTGTGATATAGGCATAGGCTCTGTGATATAGGCGTAGACTCTGTGATATAGGCGTAGACTCTGTGATATAGGCGTAGACTGATATAGGCGTAGACTGTGATATAGGCGTAGGCTCTGTGATATAGGCGTAGACTGTGATATAGGCGTAGACTGATATAGGCGTAGGCTCTGTGATATAGGCGTAAACTATGTGATATAGGCGTAGGCTCTGTGATATAGGCGTAGACTATGTGATATAGGCGTAGACTCTGTGATATAGGCGTAGACTATGTGATATAGGCGTAGGCTCTGTGATATAGGCGTAGACTGATATAGGCGTAGACTGTGATATAGGCGTAGGCTCTGTGATATAGGCGTAGACTGTGATATAGGCGTAGACTGATATAGGCGTAGGCTCTGTGATATAGGCGTAAACTATGTGATATAGGCGTAGGCTCTGTGATATAGGCGTAGACTATGTGATATAGGCGTAGACTCTGTGATATAGGCGTAGACTATGTGATATAGGCGTAGACTCTGTGATATAGGCGTAGACTGATATAGGCGTAGACTGTGATATAGGCGTAGGCTCTGTGATATAGGCGTAGACTGTGATATAGGCGTAGACTGATATAGGCGTAGGCTCTGTGATATAGGCGTAAACTATGTGATATAGGCGTAGGCTCTGTGATATAGGCGTAAACTATGTGATATAGGCGTAGGCTCTGTGATATAGGCGTAGACTATGTGATATAGGCGTAGGCTCTGTGATACAGGCATACACTCTGTGATATAGGCGTAGGCTCTGTGATAAAGGCGTAGACTCTGTGATATAGGCGTAGGCTTTGTGATATAGGCGTAGGCTCTGTGATATAGGCGTAGGCTCTGTGATAAAGGCGTAGACTCTGTGATATAGGCATAGACTGTGATATAGGCGTAGACTGTGTGATATAGGCGTAGACTCTGTGATATCAGCTCATCTGCAATACTGGGTAACAGATTTAACGTGCCCCTCAAACAGAATACAGTCCTCACATGAAACCTATTCTCCTAATGTCATAAACACTAGCTGCCATGATTTTAAGCATGAAAACTTACATTCTCCAGGAGGACATGGATTGAAAAGCCACACATTTGTTATCCAGCTTAATTTCTCTCAGTACTACCAACAGGATTCAAATTACTTTAAATCCTCCTAGTATCTGCATGATCCGGAATTAACTTGTCTTGCCTGTAAGTGATTGCAGAGCTGCTCCTGAATAGGATGAACACTTCTAGAATGAAATTACTAACTCATTACAGTATGTCCTGCGGTCTAAAAGCTTCCCAGATAGTGTAGATGTGACTGTGAAATAAATAAAGTCTAATCAAATTGATGAGATTCAATGCTACTGTATTATCAATATAGTCCAGTCAACAATGGAAAAAAAAGATTACTTAAAGTGTTCCAGTAAATTCATATTGCAGTGCTTTTGCACTTTACAAATGCATCCCCTACATGAAAGCATTTTCAATAGATGTTTTCTATATAGACAAGAAATCCATTACCTACTAGAAGCAATATAGTATGTCTGCATTTCTGAATTTGCTGCAATAGGTTATGGCATGGGTTAGGCAATTCCTAGTGGTTGTGCCTAAAGGGTGCATTAAAAACTAAAAGCATTGCACTTAGCTGGTTTCAAACCTGGGACAGTGGGCTTTACGACCCTGACCCTTCCTCTTAGAATGATTGTCTGTATGACTTCGACACTATAATTCCTTAGCATGGCTGCATGATCCCCTCATCACCATTTAAGAAAGGTATGTCCTCTGTTAAAATGTTATGCTTTTTTTTTCTATGCATAATAATAATACATTTTATGTATATAGCGCTTTTCACAATACTCACTCAAAATAGTTGTGGGGTTGGTGATAAAACTTGAGTGATCATTTAACAGAAATGATTTGCCTTTTCCAGAAATGGACAGAGATGTGATATTTTGTGAATAACTGGAATTAACGTTATTCACCTACATGGAAATGAGTTGATGTTGTGTAGGCATAAAGATTAAATGATAAACTGTCATTCAGCAATTCCACTATAATTAGCCTACTGGTAATACATCTCTGCACTGGCCTGTGAGCCCCCCGAACTCGGCGGGTTAGCCGCGAACTTCATGCCGCAACGAGAGATCCCGTCTCTGGGTGGACAGCTGTTCAACTCGCCTGGGACCAGGTCCCCTGGAGCTATTTCGCCTGGCTGCCCATCGCGCTGTTGTGAACAGAATTAATACCAACTACTAGCAAACAAAACATGTTCAGTCACAATTATACTGTTAAAACTAAGATGCCTGGATTAAAAAATATGTTTTCCAACAGATATATTTGACGAAAGTAGATTAATTAGCAAGTGATTTTCATTGCTAACTCAAAGCAGGGAGAGCCATGAACGCGCGTTTGCATTTCACATCTGTTCATGGACTACAAGAACGCGTCATTGATACCTTTTACTGCGCATGTCAAAAGTACCAATGAAGCGTTTTTTTCAAAGATGGCACGGTCCTATAGGGCTTCACTTTTTCGAGCAGTCAGTGAATGGAGTGACCCTATCCAGTTCTATTAATACATCCATGGTTTCAACTAGCAGAAGGGGCTACGCTAACACCCACTCTGAGGCGACAACATCACAAAAAGTGTAAATGTATAAAACCAGACGTTTGGTGATAACAATTTAGCTTACTTTGTAGCTTGTCCTCTAAACAATTCAGTTTCTCAAATCTAGCGGCGTTGTGTCGGTTTTAAACTCGATTGCTAATTTTGAGGATAGCACTGCAATTTGGAATCCTGGAGGGGGGCTGCGTTAACTCCCACTCCACCAACTCCTATGTACAGTAACATTGGTACAGTAAAGGCCGTTTCAGACGAGGAGCGATATCTGCGCATTGCAATTAATTTTCAATGAGAGAGGCGAGCAGACAATTTGGGAGCCGCGGACAATCTGGGGCGGAGCGGCAAGCGGGCGCGACCCCGTGAAATTGAGGCGCGCGTGCTCGTTTCGTGCACACGCCGCCCGCGATAAGAGCTGAATTGTTGTCAGCTTTCCCCGCTGCGCGCAGGACGCGTGCGTCCCCCGCTGATCCGAGCGAGAACGCAGGCGGAATATCGCTCCCCGTCTGAAACGGCCTTAATATGGAATTCCCATACAATGATGTCGCATCGCCAAGCAATATTTTCAAAGGCAACACTTCACAGAATTCATAGTGATGATTTGTGGTCATTTTTATATAACTAAATATGCACATATGTGACGGGCGCAGAGCCCGTGTAGTGGGAGAAATATATGTATCTCTACTCTGGACGGCCGAGAATGCAAAAGGGTCCTAGCCCTTGCCCCCGGCTCGATTCGTCTCTGAAATACACTGTAAATTACCCGGAATAGCATGAGATGGGCCCCAGGATTTTATGTGAATCACGGTGACAAGTGTAAGTGCAGAAGGGGAGTGTAATTTCCCTTGTACAACTCCCATTCATACGACTCCAGTAAGTGAAAACGCCCCCACTCCAGAGAAGATAATTTGGCAAACACAATAATACTTCAGAAGTCTGTTCTACCATTCTGAAAAAGGAACTTATTATTTATTTTCTTTAGTTTGTGTTCCCATGTTCATAAACATAAAATAAAATAATTTCAGTTCAGTTCCTTGAATTTTATTTAAACCTTTAGTTCAGTTATTTTACATTCAGTTCTACAATAACCAAACCTTAAGATTGTTGAATCACAAAACAATAATCCACCTATTGTCCTATTGTCACAAAACAATAATCCACCTATATAACACAACCCAGATTATTTTGGAATCCAACCTTTTACCCTGTTAACAGTACCCTCCTTTAAATCAAAACCTTGGACGGTATATCAGGTTATCTCGAACCAAACAGTTTTTCATCAAAATAAACAGGCAAAATAAACAGATACCGTCACTCCTTTGTTATTAGCCTCACATTCTGTTTCACTAACGCAGAACGGTCTGGCCTTCGCCTCCTCCAGAGCGATTATGCCAAAATCCAGACCATACTGGGCTAATCAGGGACTGCATTTTAACTGCTGTCCCGCCCCAGATTGAAAAGCAGCCCCTGATTGGTTCGTGTCCCTGCCGTTGCTAAACAAACATGGCGGCTCCCGAAGCAACGAGTGGTAACGTTAACGTTAGAAGACTAAACGCAGCTATAAGTGCAGTTATTGCAGAAATAGACTTAATCACAATACTTCAACAAGAACTAGAGTATGCACTAGCGGAGTTTCTCGGTGGAAAATACATTTTTGCCGTTATTCCGACTGGATTTGGCAAAAGTTTGCTGAACGCTGATTGGCTGAAAGTGTTTGTTTGTCAAGGCAAGTACCCCCGCCCACTTAATCGCTCTCTATGGGGAGTAGCTAGAGAGAACTAGCTATGAAGACGGGGCTAATGTGCTAGTTTAGCTGAGCGCAGTATATCTCCCCTGTGTGTGTGCGTCTTGCAGCTCACGCACACACATGTGCATGCATGCATGTGTAACTGAGATTATTTGGTTGCAGTCACTCCTCGCTGGCCACCCGTGCCTTGGAATCACGAGCTGTTCTCTGGCGTATCGCTGGCTAAAGACATGTTTGTGAGAGGTGGTCATGCACTGGCAAGTCAAAGGACCAAGTGTGGGCAAGTGAGGGTTGAAGCAATACTGAAGAGCAAGGCAGCCTGCATCCATTTCCAAGGCATTGTTTCATAGTGCTCTTTTCATAATAGCTAAGGGTGGATCCAAGTTAACATTGGTTACTTATGCTTTCTCTGGTTGCTGAATAATTTGGCAGTAAACTATGCTCTAAGGGTGGATCCAAGTTAACATTGGTTACTTATGCTTTCTCTGGTTGCTGAATAATTTGGCAGTAAACTATGCTCTGTTGAGAGACAGAAAAACAGGCAGAACATGAGAGAGAGAGAAATAGGAGAGAGACAGAGAGAGTGTGTACAGGTATGTCTGCAGAGATGAATCTAAACTCACCCTGTTAAGTTACCATCCTCTTAGCTCAAAGTGTCACAGGTGCATTCATATCCGCTGAAACTGTAGGTCAGCACATGATTACAGGTTTCCATCAGTTTGGCAATTTAGCGCCTGTAAACATGTACCTCCCTACATGAAATAATCACATTACAAAGGAATTGTCAAAGTATTGCATCATGTTTGATATCTTGTGAAATGGGATTGGACAATGTCGCAAAAATCAAAAGCTTAACAATGATTCTCAGGATTTGTACGCTATTCAATGAGACACACTGCGTCCTACTTTCCCAGAGATTGATGTTATAATGTGTGCTCCACGGCAGGTGTGGACAGAAATGTCAAGTCCTCTTACGCACAGACAAGAGAAATCCTGACTGTCTAGTTCAATGACTGCACTGGCATGGCAAAAGATGACATTTTCTCTCATGCCTAGTGCACATGCAGAGAAACCTGGATGAATGTAGGTTATACAATGTAGCACATCCATTACCTGTGCTAGAACGAGTACTAATATACACATTTAATATACACATTTGGACCAAACCAGATGGACTAAACACAGACCAATTTTCAACTACTATTTTTGAGCTAAATAAAGGCCAAGATAGGCACACCGGATTTAGCCCAAGAAACAACTTCCAATAGATGGTGTCTGGTGAGTTATAACAGTTTATAAATGGTTCCCGGTGTCTAGATTGGTTACAGAGGTCATGTTTTTACAGTAACAAACAATTCAAATGATATTTTTGAGTTGTTTTGGATATGATACCCATACTAGCAAGGCTATGCATGTTAACCGGAGCTAGCGCGGGCCCTCAGAAGCATCCGGAACACAGTCAGAAACATCTGCATCCTTTTACTGCACACCCCGTAAGTGCAAAAACCAGCTAAATGCTCAAAATATTGGCAACCCTTTAAGTTCTCAATAGAAGTCAACCTGCAGACGGGTCAGCTCAGGCCACAGCTTCTACCCCTACTTCAGATTCTGTCTCACAGTTCTGTCTGGATCGCTTGACAAACAGATAAACAGACCTGTCATTCACATGAGTAAAAATACAGAATGCCTCTTCTTCCCTTCTGGCTGGCTTCCAAATGTATCAATGATAAGATCAACAAAGAGGGGAAATATTTGGAATTCTAATACAGAGTTTGGTTGAGGGTTATTAATGGGTTGTCCATCCCCTTAGCTCTAGTGTCATCACTCTCTGAGCTCTGCTCCTCTGTAATCCCTGGCAGCACCGAGAGGCCTGATGAATATTTATGTTCTGGTGAGGTGATATGAGGAAGAGGCCCTTACAGCTATTTCAGGCCCAAGGCGATGAGAGAGACAGGGAGATGTGACGCCCTCCTGCCAACTTTAACATCTACACATGCAGTCAAACGCTTCGTTAGTTTTTGGTTTTGGTTAGTTATTGCTTCTTCTTGTTGTCAGATATTGGAATATATACGGTTGTGCAGTCTGTTACTGCCACCTGTTGGCGAGAGCCATACTGCCAAGTTTAGAGAGACTTTTGGGTCACCTGTCACCTGACGAGGATAATCGAGATCTGCGTGTTTCAACGCTCACAAAGGAAGATTTCGAGTAAGCTGTTTGCCGCAAGTGCTAGGCCAAGAGATTACCATTAGCTTACCGTCAAGGTGCGTGAGTACTTGCTAACAATCAGCTAACGAGGCTAAAATGACGGGAATACTAGGGAGCATTGGCCCCTTTGATGAAAATACGGTGCAGTGGAACTCCTACACAGAACGTTTTAAGTACTTTGCTAAAGCGAATGGCATTGAAGGGGATAAGCTTGTGCCGACGTTCTTAAGCGTAATGGGACCAAAAGCATATAATTTGCTATGTTGCCTAGTCCAGCCGGGGACCAAAAGCTATGCCAGGATAGTGGCTATCTTAATAGCTCACTTCTCACCTAAGCCCCTGGTGATTGTTGAGCGTTTTCGCTTCCATAAAAGGCACCAGGAGGATGGGGAGTCCGTAGCAGTGTTTGTGGCAGCGCTAAGAAAGCTAGCAGAGCACTGTGAATTCAAGGATGTTCTGAACGACACCATAAGGGATAGGCTCGTGTGCGGGCTGAGGAGTGAAGCCACTCAGAAACACCTGCTCTCCGAAAGTGCTATTACCTTGGATAAAGCTATAGAAATTAGCGTATCCATGGAATTAGCTGCCAGGGAGGCTCATCAGCTAACTGAAAGTGGAAAACTGCACAAGGTCTCCACTGATGAAAAGGAAGTGCATAGCAAATGTTATCGATGTGACAAACCGGGACATTTTGCGGCTGAGTGTTGGAGCAAGGAGGTGGATTGCAGGAAGTGTGGAAAAAAAGGGCCCATTGAACGGGCATGTAAAAACAAGGGAATGAACAAAAATCCAAGGACTACAAAAAGCCAAAGCCCAGATTCCAAAGAAAACAGTCTGTACATAGTATGCAGTCAAGCCACACTGTGGCTGGGCCCAACAGCTCATCTGATGAGGCAGAAGTGTGTGTATTGTCTGTAAATGGAGGTTCAGGTGGATACTGGGAAACTCCACTGCTGGAAGGAAAACCTGTGTGTGCATGGAAATTGACACTGGTGCAGCATTCTCCCTTGTGTCATATGCTGTCTACAGAGAATCCTTGCAACACCTTCCATTACGACCAACCAGCCTCAAACTGAAAACCTACACAGGCGAGTCGGTGCCAACCAAACGTCACAGTCCAGGTGAACGGCCAAACAGCTAAACTGCCTCTGTACGTGGTTGAAGGTAACTTAAGTTCTCTGCTGGGCCGTCCGTGGCTTGAGGAACCTAGACTGGACTGGGCCATGATTCACATGTTGTGCAAAGGGGGAAATTAATCACTTCTGAGAACTGTTCTGGACAAACATACTGTTGTGTTCAAAGAAGAACTTGGAAAAATTAACGACATAACAGTCAACCTGAACATCAAGCCTGACAGCAGACCAAAGTTCCTAAAGGCTAGACAAGTCCCCTACGCCATAAAGCCAAAGGTTGAAGCTGAGCTGGAATCCTTGGTCAAGAGTGGGGTGCTGGAGCCTATCAGTCTGCGTGAATGGGCCACTCCCATCGTACCACTCACAAAAAAAGATAACTCAGTGAGGATTTGTGGAGATTTCAAAGTCTCCATAAACCCAGTGCGTGGTTGAAGCTAACTTAAGCTGAGCACTATCCACTTCCTTGCATTGAGGACCTGTTCACTGGCCTGGCGGGAGGGCAAAAGTTCAGCAAAATCGACCTAAAACAAGCCTACCTCCAGATCGACGAGAAGTCGAGAGAGCTGCTCACAATAGTCACTCATAAGGGCCTCTACCGATACTGCAGACTACCCTTTGGAATAACCTCAGCCCCAGCTCTCTTCCAGCGTGCGATGGACCAGATACTGGGCGGCTTAGCTGGAGTTCAATGTTATTTGGATGACATACTGGTCACCGGGAAGACAGAGCAAGAGCATCTGAAGAACCTGAATGCCACCCTGCAGCGACTGACGGTCCACAGGTCAAAGAGTGAGTTTTTTCAATCTTCAGTTGAGTATCTGGGACATGTAATTGACTCTGAAGGCTTGCATAAGGCCCCATCAAAAATCAAGGCAATCATGGAAGCACCAGCACCTCAAAATGTGAGTCAACTCCGCTCTTATCTGGGGCTCCTCAACTACTACGGCAAGTTCATCCCGAACTTGTCTACTCAACTGAGACCACTGCACCAGCTGTTGTGCCACGGCAAAGCCTGGAAATGGACTGAGAACTGCATTTGTGCAAACAAAAAAAGTGTTGCTTGAGTCGGATGCCCTGACACACTTTGACCCCACACTGCCCCTACAACTCACATGTGATGCTTCCCCTTATGGGGTGGGGGCAGTTGTTTCTCACATTATGCCCAACGGTGATGAGCGACCTATCACGTTTGCCTCACGCACACTCAGCAAAGCAGAGAGCAACTACGCTCAAATAGACTGAGAAGCACTGGGGATTGTTTTTAGTGTCAGGAAGTTCCACCAATATCTCTTTGGGGGAAAGTTTGTTCTTCTGACAGACCACCACCCCCTGACCACAATCTTTGGGCCCCATACTGGCATTCCATCCTTAGCAGCCGGTCGGATGCAAAGATGGGCGTTGCTGTTGTCTGCCCACCACTACGACATCAAATACCGCAAGTCTGAGCTACATGCAAATGCAGATGGCCTGTCTAGACTCCCCCTGCGAGTGGACCAGGGTGAGTCATCGCAGGCAGTTTTCTACTTCAGAGACGTAGAGGAAGCTCCTATCACTGCTGCTCAAGTAAAAAGGCACACCCGCAATAACCCTGTGCTATCTATGCTGATGGATGTACAGTAGTGATCAATGGGGGAGGTGTGAATCTTCCTGAGCTAAAACCTTACCTCTCAAGAAGGAGTGAGCTCTCAGTGCAAGCAGGGTGTCTCCTATGGGGACGCAGAGTGATTGTTCCATCTGTGCTGCAGAAGAGGCTGCTACAACAACTACATGAAGGACACAGTGGGATGGTCCGCATGAAAGAGCTGGCCAGAAGCTACTTTTGGTGGCCTGGACTCGATGGGCAGATTGAAGAGACAGCAAGATCATGTACATCATGTCAACAAGTTTGCTGCATGCCACAGCCAGCTCCTCTCCATCCGTGGGATTGGCCAGAGGCACCATGGCATCGCCTCCATGTGGATTTTGCTGGGCCGTTTGAAGAGAGGATGTTCCTGGTGGTGGTAGACGGCCACAGTAAGTGGCCGGAAGTGTCAATAATGAGATCGACCACAGCAGAGAAAACCATCGACAGACTTGGGCAAATGTTCAGTCGATTTGGGTTTCCTGAACAGTTGGTGAGCGACATTGGCCCCCAATTCGTCTCACAAGAGTTAGAGCGTTTTCTCGAGGCAAATGGCGTACAACACATCCGCTCGGCTCCCTATCACCCATCCACCAATGGATTAGCAGAGATATTTGTCCAGAGCATGAAGATTGCTTTAAAGGCTTCACAGGGGCAAGGCTCTCTCCACCAGTGGCTGAACAGTTTCATTCTGTCAATCAGGAATGTCCACACTCAACCACACAAGTTGCTCCTGCAGCACTTCTCATCAAGAGACAGCTCCGCACCAACCTCGACCTTCTGAAACCACCAATGACCAAGGAGGTGGTGCACCGGAAACAACAAGCTCAGGTTGAGAGATGCGGGCAAAGAGCAAAGGAAAGAACCTTCCGCCCAGGTGACAATGTACTGGCACGTAACTATAACAACAGACCAAAATGGATGCCTGCTACTGTGTTCTATACAGTCCGGACTGCTGATGACATCGTCTGGAGGAGACACACAGACCAACTGCTTGCTGGATCAACAGCGGCTGTGGAGACCCCATCAGTGGTTGGTGTTGAGCCATCCAAGCAGGTCACCCCAGCACAGCCCTCATGCACCCAGGATGCACCTGGTACTATGGAGCCTGTTTCTTCAGGACCCACTTCCACAGCTGTTTCAGAGGCCGAACTGTCACCATGTCCCACACCAAGGTCTGTTCCAGCTACAGTCAGTGTGGATCTACCGGATGGCAGTGCTGTCCTCCGATATTCGCAGAGAGAGCGACGGCCTCCAAAACGCCTAGATTTATAGTAGTGACATACCCAGAAGACTGGGGCAGAATAATCCCCAGGGTAATGTCAGGGTCTGAATCGTCATAACTCATTCCATTAGAATAGGATAATAATAATATATATAAAAGGACAGAAAATGCTCCTACAGTTCATTGCTCCTTGGTTGAATGATTTAAGCACATATCTTTGATTTTGGTGATGGATCGGTTGTTGATTCCAATGACTGGACATATTAGAGTTAACTATGACAATCAAATGGTTGAATGCCATGTTAGTAGCTTATTTGTTTTAAATGTGTTCCTGGTGTTAAGTGATGCCACCAGTTCATTAAGTGGGAAGGAGTTGTCATATATTGGAATATATAGGGTTTGTATACTGCCACCTGTTGGCGAGAGCCATACTGCCAAGTTTAGAGAGACTTTTGGGTCACCTGTCTTCTGGAGTGAATAAACGTGGCGACCGTCACCTTGCATGCTCTGCCGTCTCCTGTCTGATTTATGGTTGTAGCTCAGAGTATAGACGGAGTATAGACGGAGTATAGACAGAGTAACAGTAATACTCTGGTAAGATACAACACTTTTCGTGTCCATATACAAAGAAGCTATTTCCAATTATACAATGTCCTGCCAGTGGTGAACAGCTAGCCTCATGAGACCATCCTGATTTCAACCATTCTGTTTCTCTCCGCACTCTGGACCCACATCCATCTCAAACGATTTCCAGAGATTGCATTTGCAAATGGGCCAATCAGTGATTGCTTTTTAACAGCTGTGCTGCCCCCTGGTGGGGATGCAGCTCCTGGTTGGTTTCTGTAGCTGATGCGTGAAAATGAAATACAGGTGGCTGCTGGCAAAACAGTAGCGTTGCGTCTTCCGAAGCAACAAGCGGTAACGTTATCGTTAGTAGAATAAACAGCTATAAGTGCAGTTATAGCAGAAATAGATTCAATAACAACGATTAAACAAGAATGAGAGTATGAACTAGCGGAATGTTCTCAGAGGAAAGGACGTTTTCACCGTTCTTCCAACTGGATTTGGAAAAAGTTTTGTTATGCTTGGCTGTCAAGGCAAGTACTCCTGCCCACTGAAATCATTCTAGGGGGAGACTAATCTACATCTGCACCATTCATTAAGAACAGGGCCCAGTTTTTTGGCAAGGGTTGATATTTGCCATACTGGATACAGTGGACAGGCATATTCTGCAGTAGAGGTCATGTTAGAAGTGTTCTCGTTCTTGGCCCCTTTTCCACTTATTCTACCACAACCATAGGTAACAAAGGTTAGTTAATGAAAATCAGGCATACAGTTTAAGGACAGCAATGCTCAACCTGAAATGATATATGTAATACAGTGCTGGAACATGGTATTTAAATTGCTTTTCAAGGAACATTCAGTAACTTTCAGAGAGACTACAAAGCTCCACCATTGAAACAATGACGAATGTAAATACAAGGTCATGGAAGGTAACTAAAAGCTAAACAAAGGCACCAAACGTGACGAATAAAGACTTTTTCTAAAATACCTCAAGCTATGAACTATGTGGATTTAGAAAGTAGCTGTGCACCTGAGTAGAAAAGACTACTTTTATTGATTTTTGAAATGTCATACCGTTTGCAGCTAAGTCAAAGGATTCAGTGTTGTGTGGTACAACGTAGCTTTCAACCATTATGTTACATTAACCCTGCATCTCATTCTGAGAGACACTCATTCCGTCTGGAGTGCCTTGTTCAAAGCGTAGCCTCGGCCTGTGAACCTGGATCTCCAGAGCGTCCAGGACCTTCACAGAGTAGTGCGGTAGTGGTGACAGATGAAGTGGGTATATTAAATGAAATATAAAAAAGCTAAATTCTCTGAAATTGTTCAGTTTATACACAAGTGGAAAGTGGAGTAGATAAAATAGTGGGTATATATATGGGTATGGGTATATATATATATATGTACTCCGTATGCCTCAGTATAGCCTTGACTGCAGTACTGTCTGGAGCACGCTCCTGATATTCCCTCCAGTAGTGCAACCCTCTATGCACAAACCAAAACTCAATTGTGGAAGTAGGGAGCACTGTAGTGCATTCCACAACCAAACCCCACATATATAACCCGGCCATATCTCTGATCTACAAATAGAACCACCTAAATAAGAGTAGATACTAAATAAGAGTCTTCCGATCTATGTTGCTAAATATAATGATATATAAATATATATATATATTGTAATATCCTGGCTGTGTTGACCTGTAATGTGTTTACCTGTCCACTAGATGGAGATACCAGGTTTGTGCTCTGTACACTATATAGGTGCTTCCTGTTTCATTGAAGTTCTCCTCCTGGGCAGCCATGTTTTTTGTACTACGGTCAATTGTTTGGTGTGCTCTCCTGGTTGGGAAGTAAAAAGTCAAAACGCCTTTTTGGTCTGCTTTTTCCTTGGCTACTCGGCTATCACATATATATATATATATATATATATATATATATATATATATATATATATATATATATATAAATACATTATAAATATAATGTATAATGTTTAACAATGATAATTATACACAATGCACCTATGCACCTAAGCTAACCTATGACAACAACAACATTGAGAACTAGCTCCAAGCTCTGAAATCTGTGGATTCCGAAGTCCCTGAGTAGAACAGACTGAGCTTTTACTGAGAGACCAAGAATGTATTGCATATTGTATTGTACAAAGCAAAATGCAATTGTCAATGGGGAAAAAATGAACAGTGGCGAGCACCACCAGGTTGTGGGCTCTGGTGCATTTGTAATACTAACAAATGAAGGAATGAACGGACAGACTTCTATTTGATATCTTGTGAAATGGGATTGGACAATGTGGCAAAAATCAAAAGCTTAACAATGATTCTCAGGATTTGTACGCTATTCAATGAGACACACTGCGTCCTACTTTCCCAGAGATTGATGTTATAATGTGTGCTCCACGGCAGGTGTGGACAGAAATGTCAAGTCCTCTTACGCACAGACAAGAGAAATCCTGAATGTCTAGTTCAATGACTTCACTGGCATGGCAAAAGATGACATTTTCTCTCATGCCTAGTGCACATGCAGAGAAACCTGGATGAATGTAGGTTATAAACTGTAGCACATCCATTACCTGTGCTAAAATGAGTACTTATGCACAGTATGTGCACAGGGAACAAACCGGTGTGATAATTGTGCATCCTGGGGAGTTGGAAAAATCCTGAGTAGTGAACACAAAATGGATACAATGCTACGATCATAAAATACATTACACATACAGCCTGCGTTCATAATTCTGTGTGGAGTGACGGGCACCTGGAAGGGACATATTAGTAAACTAGAAATGGAGTTTGAGCACAGCCCTCTGTCTGTGAATGCAGCTCATGGCTCACATGCGTGCAAGCATGCGTGCACATGTGTGCAAGCAGGACATGTTCGGTATTGCTGCATTTGTTATAGGTTGAGAGCTGAAACAGCCATATGTTGTGACCTTCTCACGTCAAGATATGGCCTTTATGTGCAAATAAAATAGCAGGATGTTTGCATGTGGGTAACACTTTACAATAAGGTTATACTATTCACAAATGGTCTATAAAGGGTTTATAGTTACATTATTAAAGCTACATGAGATAACTCGGCACTTTGGCGGTCCCTCTGGTCATGATAAAATCGGCACTGTTTTAAGAACCACATTTCCAATAATCCCCCACTCACTCACTGTAGTGATGGGAAATATATATATATATATATATATATATATATATATATATATATGATAACAAACGCGCGTGGAACAGACTGGTTTGGAAGATTGTAGCTACTTCAATGGATTTTCTGGAAGGATGGCTTCAATGCAAGTAAATACCGGTCTTCTTTCTTTTATGTGCATGTAGTTTCATTTCGCGGGGCGCAGTGTTTGTTGTCTTCCGATATTGTGACATGCAAAATGCGTCAGTTCTGTTTCCACCACAAGGTTTCCCGCCAGTGTACTAGCCAGTACACCGAGATTCTAAAATAATTAATTCACAGGGTCTCATGCAGTCTCATGTCACAAAAATAATTTTGGGGTCTTGCTAAGGCCAATTCAGAAACTAAAAGCAAGGTGAATATTGACCTATAAAAAGTTATCTCATTGAGCTTTAAAGGTTATTTCAACATTTGTTAATGCATTATGAACCATTTATAAATGGTTATAACATGATGAAAATACTGGGATAGCTGCCAGCTCTATATTAATACTATATTTTGACCAATGAGTTATAACAGTTTATACATGGTTCCTAATGCATTTACAAATGCTTAGTAGCAGAATAATGTAATTAGAAAACCTTTATAGACCCTTTACAAATGGAACCTTATTTGAAAACATTATTCTTCATCTGCACCACATCCAACGTGGACATATCCAACATGGACACATCCAACGTGGACACATCCAATGTGGACACATCCAACGTGGACACATCCAATGTGGACACATCCAACGTGGACACATCCAATGTGGACAATTTATGTTATGCCATTTGGTTTTGTCCATTTACAGAATCAGAGCCTACACATTATTATTATTATTATTATTATTATTATTACACACAGGGTACTGAACACTCAAGGTCAAGTCAGGTTAGAGTACTGTATCTATGCTGTATCTCCTAAGACGGCACCCTAAATGAGGGATGAAAACTCTCAACCCTCTTCTTGTGATGCAGTTTTCTGTCCCAGCCAGGTTTCCTAGTCAGACACCTGAGGGGTTTGTCTAAATCAAAGGCATGCCTCATAGGTCAACATATGCCTTCTGCCCCAGCACAGCTCAAAGGCTCCCTACTGCTGTGTATAGAACCGTGCTGTGAACAGCCACACATACACGTCCGTATTCCTGCTGGATATATCATATCCCTGGGATGATGGAGGCCTGGACGAGGCTGTAGTGAGCCTCGCTCCACAGTGGCAGACATTGGCCATGGCAGGCAGAATAGCAAACATACTGTTCAATCTGAAACGTATGGAGATAGCTGCACACTAATCGAATCACTCTATTTCTTATCTGCATAACGTAGAGAAGGAACCGTGTGAATAACTTCTACATAGTGTCATATTTGTGCATGCAGTGGCCTATTACGTACCCAGTCGCTGCACTCTGTAGAGGCGAATCAGCCTGTTTCTTATCTGCGTTACAGTATGTGGATATTGAACAGGTTTCTGCCATGAAGAGAGAGGCGCCATGCAGTACAGGCCTTATCACTGGGATGAGAGGCAGCATGAATCCATCACCTTAAAGGGGACATGAAACAGGCATAACTTTGACCAGTTTTATAGATACTAAGTGTATTTGGATTTATTTTGAGAAAAAAAAAGTATATAAAATGGTTACACATTAAATTATAATAGATTTATGTTTGGTACTAGGCTATTTTTTTGTGCTGCTTGCCGCCATATTGTTTACGTCACACTGACTACGTCATGAGGTTGGTTGTGCGAAGTCATCCATACGCTTGTAGAGTTGCAAAGAGCTTCAGTAACGGTAACCGGTATGTCAGACGACGAAGTAGAGAGGTGTTTTGGGTTTCAGAGAAATCCAATGGCTTACGCCTTCGAGCCAGTGAGGAGGAGAGAAACTTTCCACGAAGTCGAGGACGCGGAGGCATCTGTAGTTCCTAGATGTGTGGAGAGGGTAGGCAACACCAGCTGGTGTACCTGTGGTCACTGCACCGAAAAGCCGACAGCAATTGAATCGATCTGCTGTCAGGAAGCGAATGTGGACCACCTACTTGAGCATTTTCAGTGCATAACCCTGGACCGCACTTTTAAAATGCTCTGCCTAGAAAGGGAAGTCTTGGAAGTGTCCATGCTCTCCCTACGTGATGTCCGTGCGGAGACCCTGGAGCGACCCATCGACAGCCGGTAATGGCTAACAATAACTAGCTAGCTGTAGCTATATGTAGCTATATGTAGCTATAGCTAGTTAAATATACATGTATACATATAACGTTATATAGCTAAACGTTGGTATGAATAAAGCACTTTTCTTTAGCCAAGTCAGTAATGTTAGCAGTCGCTTTCTGGCTGATAAAAGTAGCTAACGTTAGCTCGTCTAGAAGCTAACGTTAGCTCGTCTAGAAGCTAACGTTAGCTAGTCTAGCTAGCTAACGTTAGCTACCTAGTTCAACTGTTTGAATGCAACTATGCGTGTTCGTTAGCTAGCTACTTATACAAACGTTAGCTATCATTACAGCTAGCAAGTGATATCGGCAGTTTGCTAGTCTAACTAGCTTAGCTAGCTGGTAAAAATTATATCAATACGCCATTGTCTGTACTCTATATGGTGAAATGTATAAGCAGCGTCGTCTCGACCCGGTACAGTTAGCAAGCTATGTCACCACTTTGCTAGTCTTGCTAACGTTAGTAAAATGTGAATCACATGACAACAAAAGACTAGACAACATGGCTTTTTTCTCCAGTCTGTTTAGGTTAACAGCCTACAGACAATTTACCCTTTGGGCCAGAGGACACCTGGGCAGGAGAAACAGGATCCCTATACCATCTTGTGTAGTAACCTCCATCAGAGCTGCCTTCCCATCACCAGAATACCATGGCTTTGAATACTACGAGGACATTTAATGTAAGTACCATTCATTTAATGTACAGCCCAGTAACACACCAAGAAACTATATAATTTTCTGATACATGTAGATTTAGATAACAAGAGTATATGCATATTGTGATTTATGAATGAATTATTAAGTTATCCTCTGATAGCTTTGAAGATATTTGCAAGTTGAGTATTCAAGACAAATATTTCATCTCATGCACACAGTATGTTGATGTTTTTATCTGTGGTCTCTCTCTCAGTCCAGTGTGTGGGCGCATACCCCAAAGGAGGACCCTGGCTGATGACCTCCCTGGACCCTCACCCCTGGCTGGTCTTCCTCGGACCCTTGTCCCTTGCCGTTGTTCCGTGTCCCTGCACCTCCTTGGACCCCCAGTTTATTGGTGGTTCTTTAATCCTTTCTTTTCAGTATTTTCTTATAGTGTTAGTTTGCCCCATGTTAGTTGTTACCTTTACCATTTACCCTTTACCCCTTTACACAAATCTGCTCAGATGTCTTGCCACTGAGTGAGCCTTGTCAGGTTTTTCAACACCTTTGTGCTGAGCCAGGGTGACTCTTGTCTCTGCTTTTTGATCTTCCAGTGCCCCACGGATGGATACAGACTTGCACCTGCGGATCACACCAGACACAATGTCCTTTCGGAAAGTGTAGTCCTTCTCTACTTTCCTTGGTGTGACCACAAACTGGTGAGCACCCTTTGAATACTGGTGTTTGTGCTGTTTCTGACCCTCCTTTGTTTTAGCTGTTTCTCTTTCAACATTGCTGTTATGGTCCAGTGCAGCGACACGCAAGCGGGCCTCAAAGCTCTCCCTCTGGAACTTCTTCCTTTTTGTGGCATATTTTGTGTAAAGTGAGTGAAGACTCTCCAGTTGTCCTGTATGAATGTTTTCTGTTGTTTTTTCCCGTTTTTTCAGGAGCACCTTGTCGAGGACTATCTTTTGCAGGTGTTCAAAGGCAGCAGAGTTTGGCTGGAGCCAGGGCCGCATGCTCTCTTCTTCAGGGGTGTATGGAGCATGCTCACACCTTGTCATCATCTCACCACATGCCCAGTGGTGCACATTAGTGATGTGGTGAAGGATGGAGGTCCACTTCTCCTTAAGCTTGGCTGCGCTTCCGCCACAGGTGCTGACACAATACCAGAGATGGTTTGTTATCATCTTCATCCACTCATATAGCTCCTCATTGTGGGTCTTCAGTAATCTCTTCCTGACAGACTTGACAATGTGCCACAGGTCATATTCATGCTTTATGTCTGGGTGCTTTTCTCTTAGGACCTTCTGCACAGAGGGGTGGCAGTCAGTGGCAATCACCGATATGTGTGTACCGTACTCTGCAACCTTCGACAGACATCTCTCCATACCTTCAACCTCCAGCCAGTAGCTGTTCTTCACCTCTGTGACTTTGACAGTCTCCTGTGCTACCACCATGTCTGACTTGGTATCCAGAAGTGAGTAACTTCCAAATGTTGCATTGTGGCCTGGGCTATCATATCTACAGTCTCCAGACACAGCCAGTGGTTCATCATGCACTGCTGCCAGCACAGCTTCATTGTGTGTTGTCCACACCTCATTTACCTCAGGGATAACATAAGCTTTCTGAATGTTAAACCATTCTCTCTTTGACAGGGTTTCCAGACCAATGGTGTCACATATCTCCAGAAATGGACTGCACTCATTGCCAGTGGCAAAACTAGCAGCTGGTATTGCAACGTTGCACTCCATCATACCTCTGATTAAAGGCTGTGAGTTCCAGGTGTAGTCATGCCCATCAATACATTCGGTATGAATCTGTAGTCCAAAGCCACTTTTCCTTAAGGTTGGTGGCTGGACTAGGCATTTTCCACAACCCTCCCAGTGGCACACACGGAACAGCTTTAACAATTCATGAGTGGACACAATGCTCTTTCTGTCCTGAGAGATATTTAGTTCCTCATCTGCCACTTCACTTACACTCATTATCATCAGTAGTGCTTTCCTGGTCACTCATTTCAAACTCATCACACTCGGTATTTGAGCCCTCCTCCATTGAGCTAGCCCCCTCAGACCCTTCCCATTCTTCAGCAGCGGAACATGCAACAGATGATGGTGATGAAGGTCTGAATTCCTCAACTGGTCTGCCATAGGAGTGGTCATGGGTAAGGTCATGGGTGAATTGAATGTCATCAGTCAGAGTGCATTTATCATTGTAGTGCTTGGATGTTGTTGCCACTTCCTGCTGACAATGCTCTGTCTGGGTGCTCACACTGACACTGACCCCTATACTTTCCTGCAGCTCAACACTGATGTCGCTCTCTGGCATACTACTCCTGAATCCTAACGAAATCTGTGAAAACAAAGAATGTCTCATACAAAGGGATCTTGACTGTCTACTCAACTGTTCTGTCAAAGAAAAACTGTCTGTATGGATGGTGACTCTACTACAAACCAAATCTACAAATAAAGTAATCTGAACTGAATTCACCAGCCCATGTTATTGATGACAAAATGTTTACAGTAATGAAAGATAGTTGAGGTGTAGTGCACCTTATTCTAAATGGGTGAAGACCAAAGCATCCTGGCCAATCGGAGCTTGATACAAGATCTGATTGTCACTAACCTGCCATGGTAAGAAAGCTGGGTTGAACTTGCTTCTTATGGTTGCAGTGAGTATAAGCCTATGATATTATCTATTAATTATGCTATAAACCAAATGGCTGTGCTTTAACAAGAAAGAAGTAGCATGTTTGTGGACTACTGTATATTGCTCTGTTGGGAGCCTATTCCTAACCAGTAGTTGGTGCTCTACACCTAGAGATTCAGGTATTAGCCTGTGCTAATACATTATGGTCAAGTTCACCTTGTGTATTAAAACCCAGTTTGTTTGTTTTTCTCCATAATTCTTAGCTTGTCTGGTCTCCTTGTGCAGAAATGCTTGAAAAATCTCAATCATATAATGCATGGCCAATAAATAAACTTTTTTTTTTTCCAGGACAACCTGGGCTATCAGAATATGAAAGCTGCGCTTAGGTCACATCATGAATGTCAACCCACTTTTTACAAGTGAGAAGTTAGTGCCATGCAGATGAAAATCTACAGATTATTTATCAGATATATAGCCTACGTTATTCATTATAATTTGTGCTGCAATCATCATGTTCTGCCTAATGGTTCTTGACATGATTGGTTGGGTCTGTTGTAGGAGTGTGGGAAGCAGATAGTTGACGGATAGCGACGGAATATTTCATGCGCCCTGGGCGCACGTCTCCATGCTATACAAATGTGCTTATGATATGATCAAATCAATATTGCGGATAGCCAAAGCCAGAGTGACGGCTAATGACAAGGATTTTCAACATAAAAAAGGATAAATGACCACAAAAGACGTATAATATCGTTATGGATTCATACGAAGACTGAGAAGACACTGAAGTGTTAAGCTTCAAGGCAAACAAACAGTAAGTAGGCTAGCCTTCTATCATAGCCTTTGCACAAGCTCCACTAGGCTACTTCATGAAATTCTACAGGCATCCTTATTTCATGTCCCATACTATTGGATGGAGTAATCAGGTGTGCGGCACACCTGATCACTTCCATCCAATGGCATAGGACATGAAATAAATATGCCTGTAGAATTTCAGGAAGTAGTGGAGCTTGTGCAAAGAGCCTATTTTGCTATCGGATCCGACTTGCCTCTCTCTGCTCTGCTACACTGGCTCGCCGGTGAGCCCGCTCCTTACGGCGCACAGCTACTTGGCTTGTAGACTGGGTTGGACGGTCTGTACACCCAATCTTGTAAGACGTAAAGTCAAATACTGAGGGAGCGGCCTCGGGCTTCAACTTGTTGGTCAGACGAACAACTAGTTCGTCTCCCTCAAAAACACGCTCCTCCACATAGTCTTCGTTGACGAAGTGCTCGCTACAAACCCTAGCATTACGGCTAACTGGAGGATTCAATCGCTTCAGAGCAGCTAGCCAACGTCGCAGAACCGCTTGCCGCTTAAGAGGCAAAGTATGGAAGTGGACAATCTTGGTCTTGTTTTTCACTCTGTAAAATTCATTGCTGCATCCAGGTGCTATACAAAAGTGGCCTCCCTTACTTCGCGTTTCACTTTTTTTCTCCATTTTAACACAGAAGTGTAGGCTAGCTACAGTAGTTACAGTAGTTATGATTTCTAGCAACCAACCCCGTGACGTCACGTTCAAAGGCGGGACAAGATGGCGCTACACTATTGTCAAAAATATATTTTGGATAACTTGTTATTTTAAAACCAGTCTCTCTGTCAGGGTGAAACCTATAAGGATAAGAAGAGTGGGAGTCAAACTTGTAAATTAGGCTAACTTCTTCTAGTGTTTCATGTCCCCTTTAAAACACTCGCACCTCTTGGTCTTAATGTAGACTTCCACCGTTTGTAGGCTCACTATTAGTGTTGATGCCTCTGTCTTATCTATAGGCCATCCTCCTGCAATTGTTTTGCAGAACATATGCCGATGATGATGGTGGTGGTTTTGCGAGATTAGCCTATGTTTATCTCCATTGGTAGTTCCATGATATATGGGCTAATGTTTGCCTAATTTCTACTATTTTTCTACCTTTCTATTTTTCAATTATGCTTTGTACAGTATTTACTGCGATGATGTTGTTTAATGTGTGGCTCCTGATTGACTATTTGCACGGAAGTGGAATGTTATATTCCGATGGTATAATTAGTGTTGTCCACCTGTGCTCTCTCTATTGGACAGACTGTTTTCATCGGCCAGGACCTCGTCACTGCATGTGTGCGTTTCCCCTACTTTGATGTTGTCTAATCTGTACACCCACACACATTTATTCCCTCAGATGCCCAATCCCATGTCATATATTACCGCTTAGAAAAAAGTGCAGCGCTGACACACACACGCCCCCGGCACCATTCAATCACATCTGTGGCCGCGCCACGTCTATTTAGATGTGACTTGTCACACTCTAAATAATGCTGCTGTCAAAACAGCACGGTGAGCCAGAGACGAATGGACAGCAAAAAAAATATTAACTTTGCAGGTTGTGGTCAGCAAAAGCTCTCTATGCCCCCCCCTCCCTTCCCCCCCACACCATCAAGAAGGTATAACTTGCATAGTATCCAGAGTGCCAGGCTCTGCTTCTTGGATTATAACTGCGGCACGTCGGTGGCTTTTCAGTCTCACGTTCAGGGTTGGGTGGGTAAAGCAGCCGCCCACGCAACCACATGTGGTAACATAGAGCATCGGTGGGACTAATAGTGGGCGCTTATGTGATTAGAGCTGAAGTAGATGATCCTCAGAGGTGATCCTTTCGGTATCCGGACTCCTGCGTGCTGATCTGAGAGCTTGTTGCCCCTCCTGCGTGCTGATCTGAGAGCTTGTTGCCCCTCCTGCGTGCTGATCTGAGAGCTTGTTGCCCCTCCTGCGTGCTGATCTGAGAGCTTGTTGCCCCTCCTGCGTGCTGATCTGAGAGCTTATTGCCCCTCCGGAGGGCTGATCTGAGAGCTTGTTGCCCCTCCGGAGGGCTGATCTGAGAGCTTGTTGCCCCTCCGGAGGGCGACGGGTAGAGGCTGAGCTGGCGGTGCTTCAGGGCTGAAAAGGGGGCATGAGGGAGCAGAGGTAAATCAGACCTGCTCCCCCCAAGCGCTCATCTCTTCCTCCTTGCTGCCTATATCACACACAAAAAAGAACATCTCAGATCTTGGATCTCAGATCTGATATGAGAATAAATAATTGATCATACTATACTGTACAGCACACACTATACAAATATCAACTTGTCCGAGCAAGACCTTAAAGTGAGGAAGGTGCTTGCATGGGAAGCTCTGAACATGGCCGGTGTGTGGAACTCCAGCCCCCCTGAAAAATACAGCTGCGTTTCTTCTACGCAACGCTAGAACCTGTTCTCCTTCATATATGGCTGTGAATTCTGGACCCCGAAGCCCACACTGCAGAAGTCCCCAGATGGGTGCTACACCAGAATGCTGCATGCAGTACTCTACATCAACAAGAGCGAGCATTTTACCAACACGCATCTGTATAGGGGGTCGCCAAGGGAGAGTGAGAAAACAGCAGCCAGGAGAATGAGGCTGGCTGGTCACTGCCAGAGACACCAGGAGCTGCCAGCCAGCAAACTGGTGCAGTGGGAGCCGACACACAGGCATCTGTCACGAGGGCGTCCCACACTAGCAAACGTGGACGTACTCAAGAAGGATGCAGGGGCAGAAAGTACCGGCGAGCTGGCCAAATATATGGAGGATCGGGAAGAGACTGGAAGCGCCGACAGAGGACTCGAGACCTAGAGAGCGAGCGAGAGTGAATTTATCTGTAGTTTTTGACATTTGTGATAAAATGGTAACACCAGATATATGAAGCTGAATGTAGGAGGCGAGGGAGGGCATGAAAGAGCTGCGATTGTAACCAAAGTGTTCCGAGTTTGATCCCAGCAAAGTGAACCCTTTTTGCTGCGCTACTGCTTTTATTTTGTTAGAGTAAACCTACACCTACGCCTTAACCTTTAACCCTAACCCTAACCACAGTGTAGTGTATGCCTAACCCTAACCTGACCACCTGAGTGGAGTACCTACGGTAAGCTTAGCCGGCAGGTTTGGCCACTGCTCGGTAACACATTTACAAGCATGTAGAAGTCAACGTGGCTAATCATGTAGTCCGAACGCCTGGGGACGATAATACGTTGGCACAGTTGTACTGCGCTGTACTATTGTAAAAGATGACAGCTACAGCCCGGTAGATCTTTCTTTCTCTGTGTCTCTGCGGGTTGTTGGCCCACTGGAGATTGAACTGATTGCCTCGCACAGTAGCCTGCTTCCCGGGGTGTAGAGGATGTGTGAGGCCCCCCAAGGGCCCCAGCTGCTTTGAAAAGGGCAGAGCACCAAGGTGTTTCAGGGAAGGTTTTCCCACTTCCAGCCTTCATAAATTGCAACATTACTCGCAGTGATTCCTGGTCCCCAAAGCTGACGGTACAACAGCATGTAAGTGCAGACCCTACAGGAGGGAAGGAGAAGAGTTGGTAGAAGCACTGTGCTATTGTCTCTCTCTCTCTCTCTCTCTCTCTCTCTCTCTCTCTCTCTTTCTCTCTCTGTCAACGCCCCTCTCTCTCTCTCTCTGTCCCCGCCCCTCTTTCTCTCTCTCTCTCTCTCTCTCTCTCATGTGCATTCACAGTTGTCTCCTTGTTCTGCACTTGCTCCCAGATGTTCATAAGCATGTTTCAGTATTTGAAAAAGGGTTAGTGAGGGTTGGCTTACTGAGACATTTATACACCTTGTCTCTTATGAAACAGGTACAGTAAAGCTCTCATATGCCACCACATTTTCTCTCATACAAGACAGCAGTGGTAACATTGTTAAAGGATGTGCATCCAAATGTCAAGTCGGAATCAGACTCTACTGTAAGCTGTTGAAATGGTGATCATGTATAAGTACAACAAGTGTAATGACCGATGAAAGTCAAAAAGAGGGCATGCAGATGTGAAATCATTCCAGAATTATTTCATATTATAAATTAAGAACGGCATAATTGATCGTACTGACTTCCCATTCAAGTGTTAGCTGGACTTCTTAAATTGTATTATCTCTAACTGGAATTGCATTATCTGTGCTATCTAGTTGCATTAATTTCCATTTAAGTAAATCTCACCTGTGCAGAAAAGAGGCCAGAAGTAATGTTTCAATTAGCGGTGAGCTGGCTACACCATCAGCCTTCATTACTTGTCGCAGGGGTGTCTACAGAGGACCTCAGCATGGCTCCAATTTGTCCAGTGGTATATCAACAAAACAAATTGATTTTGTGGGCACATTCATCAATTACTTAATGCAATTGATGTCGGAGTAGTATCATTTACGGGCAGCATCTCGAACCAAGCCAGCCTTTTATGTTTAAGTGTGACCCTGTTTTTGTGTGTGTGGTTTTTTTGGGCATCCATTGTGATTATGTTGGTGCAGTGAGAGTAGAAAAGCAAAGTGCAGCAGAGATGCCAAGCAGCTCCACAGCTGGGGGGAGTGTCCTCGGGGAGTCTGTCCTCAGGCTCGGCCACCACCAGGTGTTCTCTGCCATGGGCTGTTGCCTCCACAGCTCGCCTCTCCTCACCTGGGGGAGCCTGGGCTCCGAAGCAGCGGGTGAGTCAGACTTTGGTGCCACTTCAACGTCCCCCTCGGCAGGCCCTGCGGCCTGGAGCTGCTTCACTCAGCCTCCCCGGGGGAGGAGGGACAGGCAGGAGGGATGAGAGCAGACAGAGAGACGGGGGCAGGGAGAGAGGGGGAGGAGGGACGGGCAGGAGGGATGAGAGCAGACAGAGAGACGGGGGCAGGGAGAGAGGGGGAGGAGGGACAGGCAGGAGGATGAGAGCAGAGAGAGAGACAGGGGCAGGGAGAGAGGGGGAGGAGGGACAGGCCGGAGGATGAGAGCAGACAGAAAGACGGGGGCAGGGAGAGAGGGGGAGAAGGGACAGGCAGGAGGGATGAGAGCAGACAGAGAGACGGGGGCAGGGAGAGAGGGGGAGGAGGGACAGGCCGGAGGGATGAGAGCAGACAGAGAGACGGGGGCAGGGAGAGAGGGGGAGGAGGGACGGGCAGGAGGGATGACAGCAGAGAGAAAGACGGGGGCAGGGAGAGAGGGGGAGGAGGGACGGGCAGGAGGGATGACAGCAGAGAGAGAGACGGGGGCAGGGAGAGAGGGGGAGGCGGAGGGAGAGGGGGGTTCTTGGACGCAGTATAGTATAGTTGTAGTCTGCTGATGTGGACTCTGTTTTTTAATCTCTCTCTCTCTCTCTCTCTCTGTCTCTCTCATTCTCTTTTTCCACCACTACCCCCCCTCTCTTTCTCAGTCTTAATCTCTTTCATACCCATATATTCTCACAAGCGCACTCACACACATACAGTACCAACATTTTATGATTCCAGTGTGTCATTGCAGGTTGTATAATTGTAGGTCCTGTAATTGTATTTTTCAGTACGGTTTCCAATTTAAAAAAGATGGACACAATTAGACACAAATGTGTTACAATACATATGCATTTCTATAGCAAGTTACAGCTAAGCTAAGGCATTCAACTTCTAGTTAGTAAGGTAAGATTTGGGGTCAGAGTTAAAGGAGAATGCTCTTTTTCCTTCCACAACCTGGACCTTATTTACGGCATATTATAAGACGTTTGACTCACCAAGATAACTTTGGTGTAATTCGGAGGCCTGTAGGAGAAATGTTAAATCCAGCGCGAGCCAAGTATATCCATGTAATGGCAGCGGATGGGGCACCGAGAATGCAGCTTCTTAAAAATGTATTTTCTGCTGCGAAACGGTTGTTTTCATCAATCTATTTTTATGAATCGCTAGTTGTGCTTCCATAGAGCGAGGGCTTGTTGTGATTTTCACATGCCTCTGTAATATCTTTAGAAACGTCTTTAGAAACGACATAAAGCTTCCCCACTTACTCCAGCACACATGCGCACAGCGCGCAGACTGGCTATTCTCTGTCTGTAGGCTACACTCGCGGCTCACATTCTCTATGCTACGATCAGCTTCCATCATATTCTAAGTCATCTTCTATATCCTCAAAATCAAAAAAATAAATATTCAGCCATATTGTACACAATATTCCAGGCACCAACAAGCTGATCGTAGCGTAGTGAGATTGTAACTCGTTTCCAAGATTTTTCCAAGCGAGAGCAAAACAATTTTGTTGCCACTCAAAATGTGATTATAACCTCCAATTGTATTAGTTTATATCCCTAACCCTAACCATTGACTTTTCCTACCTAAACTAATTTAATATTTTGGCAATTCATTGTATGTTCTCCCTGGTCTTTGAACCCATATGTTTCAGCATGCCCAGGGTAGGATCCAAGCCCAGGTCTCCCACGGGACAGACACTGTTTTAACCAGCTACAACGATTAAAAGCTAGCTCTGCATCAGCTCCATCTTCATCGGCGCAGGTTGATGGTATTTATATACCTGGGGGGTGAGTTTAACCAACAACTCGCTACTCAGGACTCACAACGACTCTGCTATCTCTGTCATCGTGCATGGCTGGGATTGGGAAGCACGTGTTCTGATGTGAGGTGTGTGTGTGTGTGTGTGTGTGTTTCTTCTCTGCAGATAAGGATGTGTCTTCCAGCATTCTGGCAGCTGTAGCGTGTTCTAGGGTTAGAGCTAGGACTATGACCAGTATAATTATGATTATACCGCGGTGATCACAAATATGAAGGAAAATGTATTTTTATCAACTCGTATGGGGCACCACTCTGTTATGTAAAGAGAAACAGATAACCTTTATCAATAGTCTAATTTATTCATCAATCTCATTCTGTAGGCGGAGTTCTTGACTCAATCAAGTGACCTAAGATTATGTAATGACGCTAGGACGTGATCAAAAATTTATAATATTTATTGAAGTTATACTAATCAGTTATCAAGATAATATTATAACACAATTCAATAATATATGGAAAAACACATGTGGCAATATGAAAACACAGCAGAAATGAAAAGAATGATGTCAGATTATCAGTGCCTATCCTAAATCCTCTAAGCTTACAACACTTGGCATCCACACACACATCAAAGAGAATGTTGGGTTCAATCTTAGCAGTGTGTGAAGCGCGATATCCGTAGGTGCTGTCTGGCTCGACGAAGGGAAGAGGCACGTGACGTGGTGGTCGCTCGGTTTGATGAAGGGGGCAGCGCGCCTGCGCTCCCGTTGAAACAGTGATAGTAGCGTTGCCGCGCAAAGTTGATGTCGCGGAGTTCAAAGTTCAGTTTCAGAGTTCACAAGTTATTCAAAACCTCTGCTCTCGCCAGAGGTGGATCTTTTGAAGAGTTGGTGGAGATTCCTAAGCCCCTGTGTTGACTCAGAGTTCTTAGATAGCGGTTCAGCATTCCACAGATACAGGCTGATCTTATCAACCAGGCACAAAATTAGTTACTGGAGAGTTGAGAGCACACAAGAGTGTGAAAAACGAGAGAAATCACAAGAGAAATAACTTCCTGTCTGATCCCTTTTTAAGGAGCAGAGAGATGAGGTGTGACCGGTGGGTGTCGACAGGCACACAATTGGTCACTTGGGTCAATAAACCAGTGGGCCCTTGTTACCATCGTAAAACAGAGCTCACATTCTGTACTCACTCTGGAATCATCAAAAATCCCGGTTATGGTTTCAACATGATTATGACAATTCCACAACATGCCTAATCACCTGAGTCATGATTTTAGCTTCAGACTGATACCAAACACGGCTATACAGATTAAGCAGCACAGAATCCGTTATTTATAACATACAGTACAGTTGGATTACCAATACAGTGTATCACACAATAACTTTGTTCACCGGGCTTATTCACGTGGTGTTTGCATCACGTGGGGGAGAATGGAGCAGTTTCATCTTTATTAAAGAAACAAAGAAAGAATGGAGGTTCCTTTGTTCCACTGTGAGTGTCTGTGGATGTGTATTGTTGGCCTGGCCTGTCGCCGGGGATGGGGGAGCAACAGGGTGTGAGAGGGTCTCTTATCAAGATCTCTCACATTCCAACCTGAGGCAGAGTGTCCCACAATATCACAGAACTGTTTTGTGGTCAGTAGAACGGTCAGTAGACTGTGTCATGTCCTACACCACTACACAGCTATGAACGCCAAAGCACACTACCTGGACTGACACGTGTCAAGATGACAGAACTAGTGTCAGGACCAATCAGGCTCTTTGTTTCGAATGCACTGCGTCCCTTAGAGCATAACCTGCTATGACACATGCCTGTGTTGGTGTGAGGTGCATCATGTACTGTGTGATACTGTAGAGGGGGCTGAGACCCATCCCCCCTTCTGCTTTTTAAAACTGTCGCAATATGACAAAAATACCTCTTCTGGTCACCATCCTCAGTCATTGAATCTCATCTGTGCTGCTCTACTTTCCTCCCTTCGCTCAACTCTCCCCCCCCCCCCAGTTTGACTTCCTTCTCTGGAAACCTCTCCCCCTTCTCTCCCTCTCTGCCCCCTCTATCACTCTATCTCTCCCTCTCTGTCTCTGCCCCCGACCAGGAGCCTGGCCAGCTCCAGCAGATGGGGAGTCATTAGCTGCCGCCCCCCCGCTGACTCTGTGTGATTGACCGATCCATCCACCCGCCGCGCAGGACCTCAGGGAAGCCCTCCCGCCCTGAGGGAGCGAACCACACCTTCCACAGGCCCCCCCACTACTGCCCCACTGAGGGAACAAACCACACCTCCCACAGGCCCCCCCACTACTGCCCCACTGAGGGAACGAACCACACCTCCCACAGGCCCCCCCACTACTGCCCCACTGAGGGAGCGAACCACACCTCCCACAGGCCCCCCCACTACTGCCCCACTGAGGGAGCGAACCACACCTCCCACAGGCCCCCCCACTACTGCCCCACTGAGGGAGCGAACCACACCTCCCGCAGGCCCCCCCACTACTGCCCCACTGAGGGAACGAACCACACCCCCCACATGCCCCCCCACTACTGCCCCACTGAGGGAGCAAACCACACCTCCCACAGGTCCCCCCACTACTGCCCCACTGAGGGAGCGAACCACACCTCCCGCAGGCCCCCCCACTACTGCCCCACTGAGGGAACGAACCACACCCCCCACATGCCCCCCCACTACTGCCCCACTGAGGGAGCAAACCACACCTCCCACAGGCCCCCCCACTACTGCCCCACTTAGGGACACGGTGAAAGAGGATAAAGGGCCAGAGCTTGGATAGGGAAGAAGGGGCTTGCAAATTGAAGGCAAAATCTAAAGCGAAATAATAGGAATAAAAGATCTAGCCTTGGAAACTCTGGGGTAGTGAAACAAATAAACATACAGTACAGTAGCATACAGAGAAGAAAAAGCTATTCTAAAAGGAAATGCAACTTTTCGACTAGTGGGGCCGTATCTGGGGTAAGCTCTTTTTTGGGGGCGTATGGCGGTAAATAAATTCAACCTCAATGGAGTTGTGGACAAAAGTGACAAAAAGGTTTATTTCTTATTTTATTTTCTTTCAAGATCCTGCTGAATTGTGTTATTTTTACCAACAGCGCGGCCATAAACTGGGTGTGTCCTACTTAAAGAGCCCCAATAGCATTATGGGAGGTGGATAGAGACATACCCGCAATTACAGTATACTATTAGTGTGTGTGTGTGTGTGTGTGTGAGTGAATGCATTGGTGTTTAGGTGTTATTTTAGGGCAGCGATGGGCTCATTGAGCGAACTCTAGTGCGACCCTGGAGATCAGTTGTACTCTGGATGGTTGTTTTTTGTTATGAATTACTTCATTTGTGAGTCCATCCATGTTCTCTCCCCATGTCTCAGACAAAGCTGTCTCAGGTTACATTACAGTCTTTTAGCAGACGCTTTTATCCAGCGCGACTTACAATAATTGCATTTAACGTAGGAAAAGCCAATGTACTACTTACCAGAATTCACAAGTGCATCTCCTTTCTAAAACAAGTGACTAAGAGCATAATCTAGTGCTGAAGGCAAAGTGCAAGAATAGCAATCTAAAAAATACAATAGGTGCTTAAGAGGGAGGATCATGGTAGTACTTCTTGAAGAGATGAGTTTTGAGCCTGCGACGAAAGATGGGCAGCGACTCTGCTGTCCTGATGTCAGTGGGCAGTTCGTTCCAACACTGCTGGGCCAGGACAGAGAAGAGCCGTGACCGTGTCGATCGACCGCAGGGGCCTCGGAGTGATGGGGCAACCAGTCGCCCGAGGTAGCAGAGCGTAGCGGTCGGGAGGGGGTATAGGGTTTGACCACAACCTGAAGGTAGGAGGGGGCTGATCCTTTCATTGCCCTGTAGGCTAGTGCCAGAGTTTTAGACTGGATGCGAGCAACTACAGGGAGCCAGTGTAGGGAACAGAGAAGAGAACTCGGGGTGGTTGAACACCAGGTGAGCAGCAGCTTTCTGGACAAGTTCCCGGGTTTTAATGGCTGGCCTGGGGCCCCAGCAAGGAGGGAGTTGCAGTAGTCCAGGCGGGAGATGACCAGAGCCTGGATGAGCACCTGCGCCGTTTTGTCAGTGAGGAAAGGGCGAATCCTCCTAATGTTGTAGAGCAGGAATCTGCAGGAGCGTGTGACGTATGTGATATGTGCGGAGAACGACAGTTGGTCGTCCAGGTTCACACCCAGGTTCCTCACAGTCCGGGTCGGCGTCACCACTCTGTCTTCGCTATCCACTCCGAGATGTCAGCCAAGCACCCAGCTATGCGTGTCTCCACTTGTGTCAGAAGGGGGAAATGACAGGACCAGTTGGGTGTCATCGGCATAGCAGTGATAGGAGAAGCCATGCGAGCGAATGACAGAGCCCAGGGATGTAGTGAAGAGGGTAAAAAAGGAGAGGACCCAGGACAGACCCTTGTGGAACCCCTGCAGTCAGACTACATGGTTTCAACATCGACCCTCTCCATGTCACCTGGTAGGAGTGGCCCGTCAGGTAGGATGCAAACAGGGAGCGTGCAGAGCAAGCGACGCCTTTCTCCTGGAGGGTGGAGAGGAGGATCTGGTGGTCTACCGTATCAAATGCTGCTGACAGGTCTAGGAGTATCAGGACAGAAGAGAGAGAGTATACTCTTGTGATATGGAGTCACTGCAAGGAGCGCAGTCTCTGTCGAGTGGCCAGCCTTGAACACGGATTGGTGAGGGTCTAGGAGGTCGTTCTGGTTGAGATGTGAAGATAATTGGTTAAAGATAGCATGTTTAAGTGTTTTATATAGAAAGGGATAGAAGGGAAACCGGTCTGTAGTTTTTGACGTCAGAGGGGTCGAGAGATGATTTGTTTAGGAGGGGGGTTACTCTGGCAGTCTTGAAAGCGGAGGGAAAGCATCCTGATACAAGAGATGCATTGATGAGGTGGGTTAGGAAGGGGAGGAGTTTGGGTGCAACAGACTGAAGGAGAGTGGAGGGGACAGGGTCTAGGGAACACATGGTGGGGCGGCTAAATGTTACAAGGTTGAGGACCTCGTTGGGGGAGAGGGGAGAAAAGTGGGATGAGGTCGGATGTGGAGAGGAAGGGGGTAGCGGAGAGGGAAGAGAAGGTGGGGGTGGGAAGGGGTGGGAAGGTGTGGTTGGTGCATGGCGCGTCAACCGGGAGGTGGGGGAAAGAGGATCTGATATCTTTAACTTTCTTGTCAAAGAAATTGGCAAAATCGTCAGGGAGAAGGGAGGAGTTGGGAGTAGGAGGTGGGGGCTGGAGTAGTGAAGAGAAGGTTTCAAAGAGTTTTTTTTAGGATTGGAAGCAGAGGTTAGAATTTTAAAGGGGAAGAAAGCAGTTTCAGCAGCAGATAGCGAGGAGAAGAATACGGAAAGAAGAGGTTGGAAATTAAGAAGGTCCTCTGGGAGTTTGCATTTTCTCCATTTACGCTTAGCTATTCTCAAGCTCCGTCTATCAGTACGCATTGAATCTGACAGCCATTGGGCAGCTGGCATTAGCCGTGCTGGTCTAGAGGTAAGGGAACAGAGATTGTCCAGAGAAGAGTAAGAGGAAAGAGTAGAGAGGAGAAAATCAGTGGCAGTATGAGAGGGTAGGAGAGAGAAGGATTCAGGGGCAGGGAGGGCAGAGGTAACGGCAGAGGGAAGGTCAGTAGGGGAGAGCGAGCGGAGGTGGCTACGGGTAGTAACCATGTGAGTAGAAGGATGAATTACGGGGGAAGAGGGGAGGGAGAGGGAGTAGGACATGAAATAGTGGTCAGAGAGATGGAGGGAAGAGACAGAGAGGTTAGAGGTCGAACAGTGTCTAGTGAAGATGAGACCCAGCTGGTTGCCGGCTTTGCGAGTAAGAGGACAAGAAGAGAGGTGAAGATCGAAGGAGGAGAGGAAAGAGAAAAGAAGTTCCAATTTCTCACTCTGGATGTTGAAGTTGCCGAGAAGGATGAGTGCAGACCCATCATCAGGGAAGTGAGATTAGTGCATCAGCAGGCCTGGTGGGAGGCAATTGTCTGCCCTAGGCAAAATAACGACAGTGCGCCCCCGACAAGTTTTTGAGCGGGGGTGGGGGGGGGTGCTAGTGGACGATTCCGATTGTCGGGAGACTTGTTGAGCGGGGCTAGCGGACAATTGGAAGTGTCGGGATTGTCCGCACGCCCCTAGTGCCTCGGCGCCCTAGGCAATTGCCTGTGTATCAGGCTCCTCCAGGAACTCACCAAGGGGGCCTGGTGGGCGATACACAACAGCAATGGTGAGCGTGATTGGATACGTGACAGAGACAGCATGGAATTCGAAAGAGGACGGGGAAAACTGTAAAACAGAGAAGAGAAAATATTTCCATTTTGGGGAAATACTAAGCAGGCCAGTACCACCACCTCGCCTCACAGCTCTGGGAGTGTGGGAGAAAGAGTACACATCTGACAGGGCTGCGGATGTGGTAGTCTTCTCTGGTGTGATCCATGTCTCAGTAGCCATGTTTCCATCCACATGTTTTATGCGAATTAAGTTATATCGAATTGAAAATGCCTTATGAAAACAGTAAAATTCGATTAAAAGTCATGAAAATCAACAAAAAGTTTGTACTGTCGATCTCGTCGGATTTTCTCTTGTTCGATAAAAGGCTTTTGTGATAAATGCTTTATCCAATTTAAAGCTCTAGATGGAAATGCACGTTCACCGGCTTTATTCACATTCATATTTTTAGCAATCCTCACATAATTGACAAGTGGATGGAAACATGGCTAGGGAGAGCAAGAAAGTTGAGGGACAGTGAGGATGCATAGCCTGAGATAAGCTCATCTTTGGGCGCCGCCAACTGGCAATTCCAAAGTCCCCCTGTCACCACTTGCTCACTATTGAGTTGAGAGAGTAGGATAGATGAGGCTAGAGGGGTCAGAGTCTGGGGGTGACCCAGTGTCTGTGTGACCCCCGGAGAGGGGAAAGGACAGAAATAGGATGCAAACACATAGTGGTAACAACAAAATATACAGGCAGGGAAAATACAGGTAAATAAGCAAATGTAGATGTAATACTTTCCTGACACTTTCTTTCTTGACAAAGTCGCTCTTGAATAAGTCGCCCGGTGCCTTTGGTCACCTTAGCCTTCGGTGAGGGAGCTGTCGCCGTCTAGGGCAGTAGTGTTTAAGGCCTGTTGCCGCTGATTGCTAATTGTCCGCCAGGAGAGTAGGCCACTCCCTCAGGGCAGTGATCAGGGCAATTAGTGTAGCTCAGGCAGAAACTGAGGGCGTATTCACATATGTTAGCGCGCACCATTCTTCTTCTTCTTCTTCCGTATATCATCAGATGGTCAACTCAATGTGGTGCAGCCACGCCCTCGTCTCTGGTCCCAAGTCGAAGAGGCCAGCTTCTGAAGGTGGGCTGTGTATAGGGGGCAGGCTTCTGAAGGTGGGCTGTATAGGGGGCAGCCGGTGATTATGTGCTCGGCAGTCTGATCAGGCTCGCCACACTCGCATGCCGCACTGTCCAATAGGCCCCACTTCTTCAGAGATAACTTGAAGCGGCCGACCCCAGTGCGTAGACGGTTCAACGAGGTCCATAGATGGCGTGGTAGGTCTTCTCCTTTTAAACCGCCTCCTGGGTCCGGGATGTAACGGTGGATGCGGGAGGGCCCAACCGTGCACCATTGATGCGCACCAAAAGCGAAAGTGATATATTGTTTTCATTTCTCAGCTACTGCGGTTCGCTTTCACACAGCACTTTCTTTACTCTGGTCCAAATGCAGCACCACAAGTCACATGAAAAGGCTCAGTGCTGTCATTGGTCAATATCTTTCTGGGGGCGGGTGCAAGAGTGTCATGAAAAACGTTTTAGGTCAAACATGTGGCGTGCACAAGGTAGTTGCGTCGGTCCGAGGTTGCACGCTTTCACACCATAACTGGTGCGCACAAGAATTCAGTTGAAGCCACTCTGAGACCACCCCTTCTGGAGGGTCTCGGTGCGGCTGTTTTGGTGCGCACCTGAGTGCGATTGCTGTGTTCACACAGGCCTAAACGAAGCACTCTCAGGCCCAAAGCTCATTTGGTGCGCACTAACTAGTGTCTGTGTGAATACACCCTGACTCTCACAATAGAAAATTAGACTTAGGAACTATTAGAGTACAAAAATTAGACTTAGTAAAGGCCTGTGCTGTTTATATATCCTGAGTCGAGAAGTCACTCCCTCAGGGCACTGACCAGGGCAATTAGTCTAGCTCAGGCAGAAACTAACTCTCACAATAGAATTGACTATCAAAGCAGCTTCTCAACAACACTAGCACTCAGGACTGCCTATTAGAGTAAGAAAAGTATACTAGTTCAGTCTGAGGGTTACGTCTGTTCACATACTTCTCAGGTAGTCTATAAAGGGTATGAGGAACCACTGGAACGATGGTGGAATAAATCACTTTCTGGGTTTATGTAAAGAGTTCAAAAGTATGATGTGGTGCAATCGTCACAATTACGCACAATTTTTCAACGGTTTGTGCTGAAGAGGTTGTTGTCAAGCTCACGCTCGACAAACTTGAAGGCTTTGTTTACGGAGCCCAGCCACCCTTGGAGCCTGCAACAGATAATAACTACAACGGCCGTCATTGTGAATCTACTTGCAGCGGTGGCTCAACCTTTCTGAGAGAGGGGTACTTATCCGCAGCCTCAACTCTCCGGTGCTCCGCTCCTTAGAGCCTGTCCGTTTCTCTTCTCCGCTCCATCCATTCAGCCTGCTGGTCGGCAGCCTGGGCAGAAGGTCAGAGAGTCGATCTGTGCCAAAACTCTGAGGATTTCACCGCCCCCCCCCCCCCCCACACACACACACACACACACACATCGCTCCCCCTTCTCTCTGTTCTCTCTCATAAATTCAGATCCCAGGCCTCCTAATGAGTGTATGTTACTCCCTGATACCATCTGTTCTCTGTGCTCACTGTGGGAAAATAAATTAATAACGAACGTGAAATCTTTCCAATGAGACTGATTAATCAAAGTCATAGTGACCCTCAGGAACAAGACTATTTTCTCACGGCAACAGGTTGTCTAGGTTCTCAGATTAAAATCTATTATTAGACTTTGTTTTGGGTGCACTTGTTTTGTCGTTCCAAGAATGACATACAGACAGGCTATACAGTGCAGCCGTACATTGGATACAACTCGGTTTGACCGGGTCACTGCAGCAGGATGAGATTACGAGGACCCAGCATTCCTTTAAAGGACAATGCTCGTTTTTGACAACCTGGACCTTATTTACGACATATTATAAGACGTTTGACTCACCGAGATCACTTTGGTGTAGTTCGGAGGCATGTAGAAGAAATTTAAAATCCAGCGCGAGCCAGTATATCCATGTAATGGCGGTGGTGGGGGCACCGAGAATGCAGTTTTTTAAAATCTATTTTCTGCCGCGAAACGGTTGTTTTCATCAATCTGTCTTGATGAATCGCTAGTTGTGCTTACATAGAGAGCATAGGCCTGTTGTGGTATTTTACATGCCTCTGTAATATGATCTTTAGAAACGTCTTTAGACACGAAATAGCTTCCTCACTTCCTCCAGCACGCATGCGCACAGCGTGCTGTAGCAACGATTGCGCGCTGTGCGCATTAGTGCTGGAGCAAGTGAGGAAGCTATTTTGTTTCGAAAGATGTTTCTAAAGATCATGGCATGTGAAAATCACAACAGTTATGCTCTATGTAAGCACAACTAGCGATTCATCCAGACAGATTGATGAAAACAACCGTTTCGCGGCAGAAAATAGATTTTTAGAAACTGCATTCTAACTGCCCCGACCACCGCCATTACATGGATATACTGGCTCGCGCTGGATTTTTAATTTCTTCTACATGCCTCCGAACTACACCAAAGTGATCTCGGTGAGTCAAACCGAGATAAGGTCCAGGTTGTCAAAAACGAGCATTGTCCTTTAAGTCACTGTAGCTACAAATAGATGGGCTTATTTGATCAAAGTACTGTAGTCAGGTTCACTATGTAATTCTGTGGGTGTTTCGTGGAGATTTGCAAACATATACATTTTTGGAATCTTCAGACCTTGGGGAATCCAAAAAACAATGTTGGCATTTGCACAGACACCTGCATGTCGGCCATTTTGGATTTTCAAAATGGCCGCCAGAAAATGTAGGATTTCAGGTACCTTGACCTCTGAACACCCTAAAAAATCAATTAAACATGCTAATCCTATGTGTTCTTGGTCAAGGAATCCAACAATGGTATTTATTTGTTACCCAGATAAAATATGGGGCTGTTACAACCTTCCTTTTTAAAACTATGCATAGGAGGAAATCAAAATGTAATTTTTCGGTTGTGTATCTATATATAGCAGAGTAACTAGGTAATATTGACATTATTTTAAACACCATATTTGAAATCTGGCAAGTCCTACCTTTCACCAGGTACCAGGTTTATGTCTGTACCCCTTATAGTTTTGGAAATATACTAATTTCCATATGTGTATGTTGTTTTAGGCAGAATTTCCATAGGGAGTTAGAATGACAGCTTTTAGAACATTCTAACTCCCTATGGACATTCTGCCTAAAACAACATATGCATATGGAAATTAGTATATTTCCAAAACTATAAGGGCTACAGACATAAACCTGGTACCTGGTGAAAGGTAAGACTTGCCAGATTTCAAATCTGGTGTTTAAAAGTGTCAATATTACCTAGTTACTCTGCTACAGTGTTTCCACTGGTAAGGTTTTGCCGTGGTGCCCCGCCACGGCAAAATCCTTGCCGCCACAACTTACATTTGATACAAAAAAATAATACAAATTAGGCTATATAGCCTACTGTATATTAAAGTCTTAAAAGAAAAAACTTAAACTTTCTTATTTCTGCCTAGAAGCACTTTCAAAACCATGACAATATTGTGCACACATTTTTATTTTCAACATTAGCTTGGGCTGCGCGCTCCGTGAATGCTGCTTTCTGTGGTCAACTCAAAAGACTTGCGTGTAGGAGGGAAGTTTTGCGTGTGAAGGGATGTTTTCTTCAGCGAGCCTATTACAAAATAATGTAGGCTAGTGTTTAACCAGTGTTTGAATTGGACCAAAATGTGCTGGTAGGCTATCTAGCCTACTCCTCACTAGGGTACATAGCAGTTTAAAATATATTAATGTTTGTAATAAGTGGACTCATATACAGCATAGAGCTAGATAACGTTCTAAGAAGTGCCGAAAGCTCCTACCCATCTCTGGCTTATTTGGTTTTATCATTCACTGGCGGATCCTAAAGCATAAAGCCTACATTTTCCAGATGGACATCCGACAATATTTGAAGAGGAACATAAAGTAGAATGATGTTGAGAGCAGTCAGGTAGGCTGGCCTATTGCTTCCCCCGGACCAGTAAACTCTGTTCGGGCAAGTGCCTCATGCAGTTGTCTGATTGGACAAGTAAAAAATAGCCTATAGTTGAAGTGTGATAAATATGTAATGTTATCTAAAAAATACAGTGTAGAAACACGACGTGAAGTTACACATGCACCCAGTCAGTGTTTCCTGTGGAATTGATCCCTTGGTGTGGTGGTGCCAAGCTCAAGACCGCCAAAATAGGGAGGATTTATATACCAAAACGGGGGTCTGGGCGTCCTCCCCCAGAAAAAACTAGTTTCCTGTATTCTGGTGACTTTTAAAGAATGTAAATAAGAAAATCATGAGACATATAATTGAAAAGTATACTGAAACAGCATGTTTAGCCTACATGAAATATGCTTTCTTTAATTTTGAGTTATGGGATGATAAT
Organism: Borostomias antarcticus; assembly: GCF_949987555.1. NCBI lineage: Eukaryota > Metazoa > Chordata > Actinopteri > Stomiiformes > Stomiidae > Borostomias > Borostomias antarcticus. The sequence continues at coordinate 14,267,483 of NC_140249.1, read as the reverse complement.
AATAGATAGAATGTTTTATGTAATAAAACAAATGCCCATTGATGCTTAACTGCATACTCATTCCTTCTAAATCATCACTCTTTCTAATCTCTCATCCTGCCCTGTCCCCTTCCTTCTCCTCTCTCTTCTCCTGCTCTCCTCTCAACAACCTCTATCCTCTCCTCTCTCACCTGTCCCTCCACTTCTCCTACCACAATCACTGCCTTTTTTTTACATAGTTTACATAAATAATAGGCAAGATTAGGCTACGGTTAACTGATATTTAGTTGCTTAGGCTACTGGGTCATGTATAGATACACAACCGAAAAAAATAATTTAGATTTCCGCCTATGCATAATTTTAAAAAGGAAGGTTGTAACAGTCCCATATTTTATCTGGGTAACAAACAAATACCATTGTTGGATTCCTTGACCAAGAAAACATAGGATTGGCAGGTTTAATAGATTTTTTAGGGTGTTCAGAGGTCAAGGTAGCTGAAATCCTACATTTTCTGGCATGCAGGTGTCTGTGCAAATGCCAACATAATGTTTTTTGGATTCCCCAAGGTCTGAAGATTCCAAAAATGTATAGGTTTGCAAATCTCCACGAAACCCCCACAGAATTACATGTTTTAACATAGTGAACCTGACTAAAGGTTTGAAAGATGAAAGACATTTCTCGTAAATTCTCGCAATTGTCCAGGCAGGCAGGATCCTTTGCCCTTTGTCATTAAAAACACGAAATGGTTCCACGGCCAGTTCACATCTTAAAATGCAGTTACTTTATTTCCATTATTAGACTGTTAATAGCATTTTCAGTAAATTACAAAACTTGACAGTATACCGTCAAAAGTACCACCATTCACTCCGGCAGTGAAGAGCACAGAGGCAGTGGGCTCATAGGGGTCTTTGTCTCAGGCTCATAGGGGTCTCTGTCTCAGGCTCGTAGGGGTCTCTGTCTCAGGCTCAAAGGGGTCTTTGTCTCAGGCTCATAGGGGTCTCTGTCTCAGGCTCGTAGGGGTATTTGTCTCAGGCTCGTAGGGGTCTCTGTCTCAGGCTCGTAGGGGTCTCTGTTTCAGGCTCGTATGGATCTCTGTCTCAGGCTCGTAGGGGTCTCTGTCTCAGGCTCATAGGGGTCTCTGTTTCAGGCTCGTATGGATCTCTGTCTCAGGCTCGTAGGGGTCTCTGTCTCAGGCTCGTAGGGGTATTTGTCTCAGGCTCGTAGGGGTCTCTGTCTCAGGCTCGTAGGGGTCTCTGTCTCAGGCTCTTAGGGGTCTCTGTCTCAGGCTCGTAGGGGTCTCTGTCTCCGGTTCGTAGGGGTCTCTGTCTCAGGCTCGTAGGGGTCTCTGTCTCAGGCTCGTAGGGGTCTCTGTCTCAGGCTCATAGGGGTCTCTGTCTCAGGCTCGTAGGGGTCTCTGTCTCAGGCTCGTAGGGGTCTCTGTCTCAGGCTCGTAGGGATCTCTGTCTCAGGCTCGTAGGGGTCTCTGTCTCAGGCTCGTATGGATCTCTGTCTCAGGCTCGTAGGGTTCTCTGTCTCAGGCTCGTAGGGGTCTCTGTCTCAGGCTTGTAGGGGTCTTTGTCTCAGGCTCGTAGGGGTCTCTGTCTCAGGCTCGTATGGATCTCTGTCTCAGGGTCGTATGGATCTCTGTCTCAGGCTCGTAGGGGTCTCTGTCTCAGGCTCGTATGGATCTCTGTCTCAGGCTCGTAGGGGTCTCTGTCTCAGGCTCAAAGGGGTCTTTGTCTCAGGCTCATAGGGGTCTCTGTCTCAGGCTCGTATGGATCTCTGTCTCAGGCTCGTAGGGGTCTCTGTCTCAGGCTCGTAGGGGTCTTTGTCTCAGGCTCGTAGGGGTATTTGTCTCAGGCTCGTAGGGGTCTCTGTCTCAGGCTCGTAGGGGTCTCTGTCTCAGGCTCGTAGGGGTCTCTGTCTCAGGCTCGTAGGGGTCTCTGTCTCAGGCTCGTAGGGGTCTCTGTCTCAGGCTCGTAGGGGTCTCTGTCTCAGGCTCGTAGGGGTCTCTGTCTCAGGCTCAAAGGGGTCTTTGTCTCAGGCTCATAGGGGTCTCTGTTTCAGGCTCGTATGGATCTCTGTCTCAGGCTCGTAGGGGTCTCTGTCTCAGGCTTGTAGGGGTATTTGTCTCAGGCTCGTAGGGGTCTCTGTCTCAGGCTCGTAGGGGTCTCTGTCTCAGGCTCGTATGGATCTCTGTCTCAGGCTCGTAGGGGTCTCTGTCTCAGGCTCTTAGGGGTCTCTGTCTCAGGCTCGTAGGGGTATTTGTCTCAGGCTCGTAGGGGTCTCTGTCTCAGGCTCGTAGGGGTCTCTGTCTCAGGCTCGTATGGATCTCTGTCTCAGGCTCGTAGGGGTCTCTGTCTCAGGCTCTTAGGGGTCTCTGTCTCAGGCTCGTAGGGGTCTCTGTCTCAGGCTCAAAGGGGTCTTTGTCTCAGGCTCATAGGGGTCTCTGTTCAGGCTCGTATGGATCTCTGTCTCAGGCTCGTAGGGGTCTCTGTCTCAGGCTCGTAGGGGTATTTGTCTCAGGCTCGTAGGGGTCTCTGTCTCAGGCTCGTAGGGGTCTCTGTCTCAGGCTCTTAGGGGTCTCTGTCTCAGGCTCGTAGGGGTCTCTGTCTCAGGTTCGTAGGGGTCTCTGTCTCAGGCTCGTAGGGGTCTCTGTCTCAGGCTCGTAGGGGTCTCTGTCTCAGGCTCATAGGGGTCTCTGTCTCAGGTTCGTAGGGGTCTCTGTCTCAGGCTCGTAGGGGTCTCTGTCTCAGGCTCGTAGGGGTCTCTGTCTCAGGCTCATAGGGGTCTCTGTCTCAGGTTCGTAGGGGTCTCTGTCTCAGGCTCGTAGGGGTCTCTGTCTCAGGGGTGGTGCTGTCCGTCTCCAGACAGACTTGGTGTTCACCAGACAGATGCTCAGTGTTATTCCAATCAAATCTTCTCCTGTCTCAGGACATGACCATCACACCAGGCCCTAATGAGAAGCGACACCCGCTAGGGCTGCTCTGGTAGACCAATCACAGAACAGTGTTAGGATGGTTTACATTGATTACCAGTGTGAAGCAGGACAGGAACAGGACATGGGGCATCGGGGGATCATTTTGAGATGATAATGAGCACCAAGTCACCAAACAACAGCCAGACATTCATGTTCCATAGAAACCATATACGTGAAAAGGAGTATTTGGTTTCTCCAGTTAGATGTGTGGTTTCTAGTGACTTTCTAGAAAATATATAGCATAGTCATGCATTTGGCATCTATAGAGTTATCACTATGAAGCAGCTTGGTTGTGGTCAGGTTTCATGAATGGTTTGCTAATTACTATCCCTGAAAACATGTCACATACTCTATTTTTTAGGACAGATTAATGATCTTAAAGATGAAAGTGTCTTAACGCATCTACAGTAGCTAGCTGCTCTTCCACCGCCAAGCAAACATCCACATGCATGTCGGTATTGTACGCGCGTGCATGTGCTCACATCAGTGACCCTCTTCTCATGTTGCATCTCGCTGACCACAGGGCTGGGGTGATTCAGACGTTGGGTGGGCTGTTCGTTCTCCCGTGGGCAGTTCTGAGAAACGTGGTGACTCAGACTCCATAGTGGACGTCTAAACTGGGACATCATGAGGAAAACATATGGTGCTATTCTGATGTATGACAAATCAATTAATTTTAAACCAGCCATAATTTTTGTCATTTGGACATTTGTGTCACTTATGTCTAGGCACCGGCAGAGGTGCGACAGGCAGAGATGCCTTGCAGGTAACAACACCAATCTTGTAAAAAACTAACTTATTGGGGTTTTGCTGGGCACAATGGAATCAAACAAGGCAAAAGACTGTTCCTGTTCCTGGCGTGTCAGGGTCATCTGCTCTACAAAGAGATTAAACATTTTAGGATACCCTAGTGTGCAGATACATGCGTCTTGCTTCATAATGAGTACTGTTGTATAAAACAGATTCTGTCCATTCAGTTCATCTCTATCACTCCTCTGTCGACCACGACGAGCTCAACAGCTCTCTGCGTCAGGGCATGTTGAATCTGTGCTACGGTTTGCAGAACCGGAGAACTGGAACCCATCATGAATAGTGCATGTTCCATCCTGTAGAGCATAGAGCAGGAGTGTTGAGTCCTGGGAACGGGAGCAGGAGGGGGGGGGGGGTACGCTTCACTGTTGTCCTGAACAGACTGTGTCAGTAAATAATTCACCTGGTATGAATACCTCCTCTGCTGCCATCTTATAAAAATGATACCAACAGCATGCAGGCCATGAATCATAGATGCCACTTTAGGACCCAGCTCTCCGCGCTTGCCTGGGTCTAGAGAGGGTCCTTAGCCCTCACGGCAGGCCCTGCCCAGGTCCAGAACACTCACAATGTTTTGATCTTTTCCCCTGGTAGAGATTTCAACGTCACAATCATACCAGGCGTAGGTAGACAGAAATAACCAACATCAAAGTAGTGCATGGATGTGCTCAGAAAAATTGTACTGGCTGGGCATGACTCAAATCTAAAAAGTACCTTTTTTTTCTTTGTGAAGGGCCTGGCAAGAAATGTTTTTTGAGATAAAAAATAATAATCTTTACGTTTCATATACCCAAATGTTTAAATGCAGGCACTCTCCATCAAGTCTGTAAAAAAAAAAAAAAAAGAACAAATAATGATAACGCTGTTGTGTGTTGAATGGTGTCGTGTGTTGAATGGTCTGAGGAGAACCAGCTTCAACTCAATATCAGCAAGACCAAGGAGCTGGTGGTGGACTTCAAAGGAACAAGAGGCCTCCAATTCCTATCACCATCCAAGGGGAGGAAGTTGAGATGGTGGTACGTGGGAGAGCACCTGAACAACAAGCTGGACTGATCACACAGAGGCCCTCTACAGGAAAAGACAGAGCAGAACAAGCTGGACTGACCACACTGAGGGCCTCTACAGGAAAGGAGAGAGCAGAACTAGCTGGACTGACCACACTGAGGCCCTCTACAGGAAAGGACAGAGCAGACTGTTCTTCCTCAGGAGGCTCAGGTCCTTGGATGTGTGTATCAGGCTGCTGAGGATGTTCTACCAGTCTGTTGTAGCCAGCACACTGTTCTTTGCCGTCGCCTGCTGGGGAGGCAGCATCAAGTCTGGGGAGACAAACAGCTGAACAAGCTGGTGAGGAGGGCCGGCTCTGTTGTGGGTCAACAACTGGACAGCCTGGAGGCTGTGGTGGAGAGGAGGATGAGGGACAAACTGTCCATCCTGGACAACCCCTCTAATCACTCCATGATGAGCTGTGGCAGATGGGGAGCACTTACAGCCACAGGCTCATCCCACCCAGGTGCAATACGGAACGGGTCAGGTGCTGTAAATGGACTGCACTTATATAACACTTTTATCCAAAGCACTTTACAATGAAGGCCTCTCATTCACCCATTCACACACACATTCACACACGAATGGCGGTAGCTGCCGTGCAAGGTGCTAGCCTGCTCATTAAGAGCAATGTGGGGTTCAGTGTCTTGCCCAAGGACACTTCGACATGTGGACAGGAGGAGCCTGGATTCAAACCGCCGACCCTGCGATCATTGGGCGACCAGCTCTACCTCCTGAGCTACAGCCGCCCCACATGTATGTATGTATGTAGGTTATGTTTGAGTATTATACTCAAATGAGTATTATTATACAGACTGTTTAGACAGGCACACGGATCATCAAAAGAAGGAAATGTCATTCAAACATGTAATAGATTAGTAGAGACACTTGTGTGAAATGCCTCAGTAGCACATTTTAAGCACTTAAACGTAGAATACACACGTTTAAAAATGTGTAATAGAGCAGTTTTACAATGCACGTACTCAGTACTTGACACAGGGGTCAGGCTGATTTAGGAAACTGGACCCAGGAGTGGAGCTACTCGGACGGCGGACGGGCTCGCGGGCGAGCAGGGGCACTGTCCAACGCTCGCTGCCCGCGCGCCTCTTTGCTGTCGGCTATATGCAATAAGAGAATGGTTCTAGGCCCTATTACATGTTTAAGCAATGGGTCTATTTCACATTTTTAAATAACATGTATTCTACATTTAAGCATGGCTAAAACACGATACTGAGCGGTTCCACACAAGTGCCTCTATACACGTTCAGACGTGATATCCTGTTGACCTGCAAGGTGATGCAGACATCATAACTTCTATGCGCAGCTTTGCAAGTCCTTGACTCTTCTTTCTTTTGATGATCCTTGGAAAGTTGTCTACATCGGAACACAATCAGAAAGAAGTTCATTTCTCAGAAATAGGCCTAATGTGGATTATTCATTCACTGATTCACACAAGCTACGCTAACGTGGCTCTATGCAAGTATTTTGGTTCACTCTGAGCACGCGGGGTTCGCTGCCTTGCGTCAGCGTCCCTATCGGTTTGTGTGAAATAGCACTTGCGCTCGCGTTAAGTTACAATTGTTGACATGACACACGTTTCTACGCAAGGACACGTCAACATCACCTTGCGTAGCTCGTGTAGCTCGTGCTAGCGTAGCTTGCGTAGAGTATGAATGGGCTCTAAGATGCATTGATTCACCTGCATTTTCTCTTGAGATCAGGCCTAGGCCTATAGGCTAGACTGCAAGACAATCGGTTTGACTTTAGACCTATAGCCTAGCTAGAGTTAGGATATTGTTGTGCAAAGAAATGAGACTGGAGAGGACTGATACATGTTTAATTTTTTGATTTACTCATTTTAGTTTGCACAGCTTGTATTATTTATTTGAGAAATACAGTAGGCCTAATAGCCTAGGAGGTTAGCCTATAGGCTAGGAAGCCTACACTGCGCTGTTCAGCTATTCAAATATGCCTCAATTTAATCTTCCTTAATATGCAACTCAGCTGTTAAAATAATAATTTAAACCCATGCCAATGGATTTTCTGGTCAAAGACAGCCCAAACAAAATAGTATATATAGATGTGGAAAGTTAGAAATGTCACATGCTGCAGCATTTCACCTTCGCGGTATTTGGCAGGGAAATCCCGTTGGGAATCTCGTGGGATTTCAGACGGGTGTTATTTCGTTTTAGTGATGCACCACTGCCAGGTGGCGTCTTTGAGTAGATTTAGCAGGCTGGGCTCAGTGTTTTTCTCCTATAGTCTACGAATGAAGCATCATTAAATTTCACATTCTTTAATTTAAATGCTCTGTTGTAAAGCACTTTGAGCTGAATTTATCTGTATGAAAGGTGCTATACAAATAATGTGTAATTGTTATTATTACCTTGTTCTCAAACACGTTTTCTCCATCTCGATGTAATTTAATTATTACGAACACCTATAATATATCTAGGCCTAAAGTAGCCTATTTATCTCGGCAACTGACGTCGGGTCAAGACGTGGTGTCTGTTAAGTCAAATGTGCAAAATAACAGTAATGTAAATATATGTGTTAGTAAAGATGTGGTGAACGTGAAGGTTTTGCATTTTGTTTCTGGAACGCATTCAACTGGTAGGCTACTCGTAAACCCCGGAAGTAAATTTGAAGATGGGGCACCAGCTAATGTAGCCAAGTCTGAGCACAGTAGGCTATATGGCTTCAGCACGATACAAAGAAAAAATAAGCTTGATCGGAGGTGTGGATCCATACAAAATTGAAATAGTCGCCATGAGTAAAGATCACTCATTGCCAATCATATCCGGACATTAACTATCTTGTGCATAGCGGCAGGTTTGAAAGTGAGTGCGTTCACATGCACACTATACGCCGATCAACCGATAATTGTAATAATGCGATTATTGAAATGGTCTTGTGAACGCCTTAATCTGATTTCCAAAATCGGGGTAAGGTTTGGACGATTGTGGGTTTTCATTTGCACATAACTATATTTTAATAAAACATTGAAGTCCGCCTGTCAATGACTTTCCCTAAAATTGTGTTCTGTTGCACCCCCTATTGTTAAATTCTAAATTAAAAAAACATACACAATATTTTGTTATTTGAATGTATATATATTCAAGATCATTCAAAGAACAAAATATTGTGTATGTTTTTATTTATTTAATAATAATGAGTAGCCTAGTAGGCTATAAAAGGAATTCAATAGGGCCTAATTAGCCTTAAGTTGTAGCCTAGGCTACAGTACAATCACAAGACGCATAGGCCTAGGCTACCGTAAAAAGCGTTGCGTTCTCATAGGCCTATTAACTTAGATAATTATTAATTAGATAAGTATTATGTATCTACGTTCTATGCTGCATCTGTACAGTAGACTACTGTTTTATTTGGATCCTTGGCCAAAATGCCGTTTCATCGATTCTTCTCCTTTTGTGAAGTGTAGGCTATATTCTTGTTAAAGTGCGGCCTAGGCTTTATTCTAAAAAATATGAGAAAGGCCTACAGACACATACAAATCATATGTTGCTTTTAGTAACATTAAAAACAATGCAAATGCAAATCATGCAAAGTTGAAGGCCACGACTTCATCAGTTAGGCTAGTGTTGGCATGATCTATAGATGCTCAGGTCATAATCTCCATTGAAAATAATTCCCTCTAAGCACAATTTGAATTCTATTAAAATAGGCTAAAATTAAATTTCCACATATTCTGATTCCTTCTATATAATTTTTATTGTTTTATGTGTAGCCTAGGCTATAGGCTTCTGCGATTAACAAAACAGCCACAATGTAGCCTGCTTATAGCGAGCGAGAGCGCAGTCTACCATAAAGTGTATAACCATAATGTAATATATCTAGACTACATGCATTGTGCTATTTCTTTATATAGCCCAGCCTGCCTATCAATTGTTTCTCAATAAACAGTTATGTCATCCTCTCAGTCTGAATAAGTAGGCTAATAGACCGGCAGCTCTAAATGCTTTCCCAATCAATGAGACATGGTTGTAAAAATGATGTTTTATTGATGAAAAGGGTAAAACTGAAAAACATGTTGAGTCATTGCATTGATCGATGCAGTCCGTTCAAATAGGCATCAAAAGATAAAGTAGGCCCATTTAATATGACCAATTACATCTTCAAATCCCTTCTAATCTTGGCCTTTGATAGGGTTTTTCCCGCCCTACTGCCAATTATATCCGGACATCTTGTGCATACAGAGCACAAACAATGAAACGAATAGATTTCCTCCCTGTCTGTCTGTGGCATTCGCTACCAGCAAACACTGAAAATACAGGTCCTCAATTTATTTAGATTAGACTAGCCTATCCAACTGGACCACTCCAATGAATGTTGAACGTAGCCTACTTTTATTCTTTAGGTTTTACAGAATCGGCCTACAATGTCCACACATGCATGCGATTTTTGCCATATCTGACTAGCTCGCCACTCGCCAGCGAACCTGGACTAGACTTTTGTAACCCCCCCCCCCTACAAATTATTTTATATTCAAATAAACTGGATGGACCGGTTTCCTAGCCCTGGATCGTGGGGAGGGGGGTAGCCTACATTAGCGGGTGCTTTGCCATGACCGGCCATTCCACAGGTGTTGGATTGAATTCGCTAGTTTGATTGATAGATGGATGGATTTAACGTCCAAAGTATTGTGCAAGTATTGTATAGGCCCATGTGTAAGAGATGAATGGTTGTAACCATGAACTCAGCCAGAGGTAGGCCCTACTGTAGATGATCAGCATTATCACCAGTCTCAATTGATGCTTTCCTACGTGTTGCCATTCATTTAAACCACCATCTCATCTAGACTACTTCTGTTGCTGCATTTTTACATTTATGCTTTCATGATTTTAGAGCGCAATCAACATTTTCCAGGATTCCAATAAGTCCATCCATTCATCCAACTTTGTGCTGAGCGCAGCGCAGGCTGGTAGCCTACTGTCAAGGATCACGACTGATGCACTCCCTTAACACGTCTCGCAACTCCCCAGACCATCAAGAGAATTTCAATATGAAAGACCTTAAGTGGGGTATTCCAGGAGGTAGCCTAATGCTTGTTTGCTGTGTAGATCCAGTCATAGAAGCGGGCATCTCGTCCGGCAATTTGAAACAGCTGGTCAATTCACCCCAACAAGAATAGCCAAGCGAAGGACAAAAATTAAACCACAAACGTTACTGCTGGTCTTGAAACAACTGTGTTAGCCTAGTTCCATATGAGAACACTCCTCGGTCCAATTCCGTATAGTAGATCAGCCTGTGTCCACGTAGTTAGCTAGCTAACTGGTGTGTACATTCCATGAATATCCGAAGCAATTATTCCCTATGTAGTTCACTATATGGGTAACACTACTTAGGGAATAGGGAGTGAGTGAACCATTCCAAACACATCTCTAGTCAACCCCGTTAGCTAGCTTACTCGTCCTGATGCCATGTTCCATGAGAACACTCTGCTAGCTAGCTAGTTAGCCTACTGTATTAAACCTCTACTTGTCCCGATACCTTGTTCCATATGAGTTAAAGGACAATGCTCGTTTTTGACAACCTGGACCTTATTTACGACATATTATAAGACGTTTGACTCACCGAGATCACTTTGGTGTAGTTCGGAGGCCTGTAGAAGAAATGTAAAATCCAGCGCGAGCCAGTATATCTGTTACGGTCAATGTGAGAAAACGGGGAATGTGAGCTTTTCCCGGTTATTGCGCACATTCCCCGACCTCGCGGGGAATGTAGGAGAAACATGTGCGTTTCTCACATCTCCCGGGTAATGTGCACATTCTCCGACCTTGCGGGAGATGTGAGAAATTGGTTAGTATTTCTCACATCTCCCGTACAGTCGGAGATTGTGCACATTAACCGGGAAATGCTTACAATTCCCGACCTTGCGGTAAATCTAGGAAAGCTCAACCGTATGCAAAACTTCTGCGCAGCCGGGTGGTGGGAGAGGGCTTATGTGACGCCTCAGAGGGCGTGCACCATAAGAGGCACCCACGGTAGTTGGGCTAACGTTAATGGCGCACACCTGAGAGAGATTTTTTGTCTTTTCGTCTGTCTTTCGGCTAGCTAACGTGTAGGGTTCCTTTGGAGGTTCCCACCTTCCTGTTGTTGCAATGTTCCTTTTGCGTTTGTTAACTTGATCACCAGTGTAGGCATATCCTCCTAATACTACTTACACTGTGTGCAGCATAGGCTATATTACTGTTCAAGGTAGACCACAGACTGTTATTAACTGTAGGGGAGGACCGGGACGAATGAAACACTTTTTGGTTTGATCAGGTTTACACAGAAATTAATAAAGATGGAGATTACATTTTTTGATGACAAACAACTTGTACATGTCCTTTACTAACCTATTAGTTGTTAGTTTCGTTCTGTGGTGTAACAGTTCAATTCAAGACGGCCGAGAACAGAAGATGTGCATTGTTTCTCTTGTCCCTGCCGTGCAGGGCGAGTGAAACAGATGAGTGGGACGAGTGAAACAGTGAGATTGTTTTGCTTATTGTGTTGCGTAGCCTCGCGGCTTGTAGGCTAATTATCTTTACTTTCAACACATGTATAATTAGACCCAATTTAATGTTTCCATTAATGCAATTGATGCTATGTATTTGAAAACCATGGGCAAAATGTCAAGCGCCTCTCGTTCTAAGCGCACGAGCCCTCTCCCACCACCCGGCTGCGCAGAGGTTTTGCATACGGTTGGACTTTGCTAGATTTACCGCAAGGTCGGGAATTGTAAGCATTTCCCGGTTAATGTGCACAATCCCCGACCTTGCGGGAGATGTGAGAAATACTAACCAATTTCTCACATCGCCCGCAAGGTCGGAGAATGTGCACATTACCCGGGAGATGTGAGAAACGCACATGTTCTCCTACATTCCCCGCGAGGTCGGGGAATGTGCGCAATAACCGGGAAAAGCTCACTTTCCCCTTTTTCTCACATTGACCGTAACATATCCATGTAATGGCGGTGATCGGGGCAACGAGAATGCAGCTTCTAAAAATCTATTTTCTGCCGCGAAACGGTTGTTTTCATCAATCTGTCTGGATGAATCGCTAGTTGTGCTTACAGAGAGCATAGGCCTGTTGTGGTATTTCCCATGCCTCTGTAATATGATCTTTAGAAACGTCGTTAGACACGAAATAGCTTCCTCACTTTCTCCAGCACGCATGCGCACAGCGTGCTGGAGCAACGATTGCGCGCTGTGCGCATTAGTGCTGGAGCAAGTGAGGAAGCTATTTCGTTTCAAAAGACGTTTCTAAAGATCATGGCATGTGAAAACCACAACAGTTATGCTCTATGTAAGCACAACTAGCGATTCATCCAGACAGATTGATGAAAACAACCGTTTCGCGGCAGAAAATAGATTTTTAGAAGCTGCATTCTCGTTGCCCCGACCACCGCCATTACATGGATATACTGGCTCGCGCTGGATTTTACATTTCTTCGACAGGCCTCCGAACTACACCAAAGTGATCTCGGTGAGTCAAACGTCTTATAATATGTCGTAAATAAGGTCCAGGTTGTCAAAAACGAGCATTGTCCTTTAACAGATACAGACCTGACGACAGTTACAGAGATAGATAGGCCTACTATAGATAGATAGGCTTTGTTTGTAATAATTAAAATTACAACCAGACAGAGAACAAAGAGTTTGAGTTCACATAGTTGTTAGCTAACTGGTACAGTAGTTAGTTAGCTAGCTGACCCCTGACGTCTGTCCCCTGTGTTACGTGAATGGTGGTTGTTTACGTTGCAGTCTAGCTTACAATAGCTTCTCACGTCGTTCACTACCATTCCATATTTTTTTCTGATTTAAGGTCCCATGACGGGTTTCTCTTCCTGCTTCTGCCAAAGCACTCCACAATACCACAATACAACTGTGTCATGTTTTACCGAAGGAGAACTGAAGAAGACAGTAGCTATCAGTGGCTAAAGCAGTTAGCTAATGTTAAGATCATTCCTGTAGCTGCTTTGCTGCTAATGCGAGCTCGTCTCCATTCCTGCCTGAGAAACAGAAGTTGAACTTATAGCATCAAGATCAAAATAGCTACAGGAATCATCGTTGTAAAGTTAGCTGTGTTGTTATTATAGTACATAATATTGGTTCCGCCCTATGTTGTTGTACCCGGACCGGGACCTGACATGAGGTCCAGAGTGCCTGGAAGTAAGGGATGAGCAACTTGTGATTAAAAGCCAGCTCAGAAACCCAGCCTGTTTATTACTAGTTAGGAACACTGGAAATAACGAACATAACATGGTGTCAGAAGTGGGACTGGCAACGCGGAGTTCATCGACTTATGAAGAAGGAATGTGGGGATTCCAGAGGCACACATCTGCGCACTGCTAGCAAGAGGAGCGTCATGCAAGTATGTCTAGCGAGAGTGGAAGTGACGGTGATCAAGCTAACGTGAATGAAAACGTTTCGAACGATCGACAAGGAGACCAAGTAAATCCTGCACCCGTAGTGTTCCCCATCATGGATAAACTCAGTCCTCCCACACCCATGCAGTTCAGTGGCAATCTTGCCGATAATTGGATGAGATTCAAGCAGAGATTTAATATTTACTTGGCCGCGAGCGGGGCGGGGGGAGGAGATGAGAAGGTAAAAGCGTCTATATTTTTGCATGTAATAGGAGAGGATGCATTGGACATTTACAACAGCTTTCAGATAGATGAGGGGAATTTAACATTGACTGAGCTAGTGAAAAAGTTCGAGGAGTACTTTGTGCCCAGTAAAAATGTCACTTTTGAGAGATATAAGTTTTTCTCTGCCGGTCAGAAAACAGGCGAGAGTTTTGATCAGTACTTAACTGAACTACTTACGTTGAGCAAGTCATGTGAATTCGGAGATTTAAGAAACTCATTAGTCAGAGATCGAATAGTATGTGGGATTCCTGATAATGGGCTTAGAGAAAGATTACTACGTGAACATGATTTGACGCTAGAGAAAACTGTTCACATGTGCAGAGCAGCAGAAACCACTCGCGCACAAGCAAAAGAGCTGCGCATGGATGAGTCGGCAGCAGTGCATGCCGTGAAAAGAGAGGGACAGCGCCCAAAACAGTTTGGAAAGCAAAAGCCTACAGAGCAAAGTCCCAAGAGTCCAAACAGTAGATGTGGGAGATGTGGAGGCAAGCATATGCCTAGGTCATGCCCTGCTTATGGAAAAATCTGCCACAAGTGTGGGAAGGATAACCACTTTGCGAGGTATTGCAAAGCTGAGGCCTCAGGGATGAAAGTGGACACGGTGGAAGAAGAGCCAGAGGAGTTCTTTGTTGACTCAGTACAGTCTAGCACAGCAGATGCAGCCGAATGGGTAGTCCCATTAACCGTGAATGAGACCATAATTCCATTCAAGATAGACACTGGTGCACAAGTCAACCTTTTGTCCATACATGATTACAAGACCCTCACAGTTAAGAGCAAAATACACCCGGTGAAAGTAAAAGTGACAGGCTATACAGGAGAGACTGTTCCAGTTAAAGGTTGTTGCATAGTGACTCTAAAGCACAAGGGACGGCAGTTAAAGACACAGGTGCTCATAGTAGAGAAGAGCGTACAGCCAATCCTAGGTTTGGGTACCTGTGAAAAGCTTGACTTAGTGAGAAGGGTGTTTGTAGTGAATTCCCAGACTAGCACAGACCACAACGCAATCATGCAGGAGAACAACGATGTCTTTGAAGGACTAGGATGCTTGCCTGGTGAGCACAAGATATGTGTGGATGACACAGTGACTCCTGTAGTGCATGCGTGCAGAAAGATTCCATTTGCACTGAGAGACAAACTCAAAGAAGAGCTAGCCCGCATGGAGAAGATGGGCGTTATAAAGAAAATAGACGAGCCAACAGATTGGGTGAGCTCACTAGTGGTTGTGCAGAAGCCAAATGGAGCTCTACGCATATGTCTCGATCCACGGGATCTAAACAGGGCTATAAAGCGTGAGCATTTCAAGCTACCAACAAGAGAAGAGATCATGTCACAGTTTGCTGGGGCTAAATGGTTTAGCAAGCTGGATGCGTCAACAGGCTTCTGGCAGATGAAGCTTGATGAGGCAAGCTCAAAACTATGCACGTTCAATACACCAGAAGGAAGGTTTCGCTTTCTGCGTTTACCTTACGGTATTCTGTCTGCGCCAGAAGTTTACCATAAAACAATCCATATGATCTATGAGCACATAGAGGGAGTGGAGACCATGATGGATGACATCATCGTGTGGGGATCCACAAGAGAAGAACATGATGCACGGCTGAGGGAAGTACTGGATCTGACACGCAAGTCCAATCTGAAATTAAACCAAAACAAGTGTGAGTTTGCAGTGAAAAGCCTGACCTTTGTGGGAGATGTGATTTCAGAGCAAGGTGTCAAGCCGGATCCAAGGAAGACGTCAGCCATAGTGAACATGGAACGTCCACAGAACAAAGAAGAGGTGAGGAGATTTCTGGGAATGGTCACATATTTGGCTAAATTTATCCCCCAGTTGTCTGCCCAGTCAGCACCACTCAGATGGCTTCTAGAGCAGAAGAATGAGTGGGAATGGTCCCATGAGCAGGAAGAGTGCTTCCATAAGCTGAAAGAGATCTTAACCAAGGAGCCAGTGCTCAAGTTTTATGACCCAGAACGGAGCACTAGGATCTCGGCAGATGCTTCTCAGTACGGCCTAGGGGCAGTACTGCTACAGATGTATGACAACAGCTGGCAGCCCGTAGCCTACGCGTCTCGTGCATTGACAAGTGCTGAAGTTAGATATGCACAAATAGAGAAGGAACTTTTAGCCAGCACATATGCATGTGAACGTTTCCATCAGTACATATATGGAAAGGCTTTTGAAGTGGAAACAGACCACAAGCCCCTAGTATCGATAATGTCCAAGCCCCTCAATGATTGTCCTCTGAGGATTCAGCGACTGTCAATCAGACTGCAGAAATATGACGTGAAAATGGTCTATACACCAGGAAAATTCATGTTTGCTGCTGACACGCTCTCACGCGCAGTCAACAAGATGGAAAGTCCAAATGAACAGCAAAGTGTCGAAATAGAAGCCTATGTTGATATGATTGTCACATCACTTCCTGTGTCTGCTGAGCGAACAGAGAAGATCAGGAAAGCAACTGAACTAGACGAGACAATGAAAGAGCTCAAGAAGACCATACTGAAAGGGTGGCCTGTGCAAAAGCGTGATTGCCCAAGTCAGATCCAAGATTACTGGGCATGCAGATCAGAGCTTTCAGTTGCTAATGACATTGTCTTTAAAGGAAGCAGGTTTGTCATCCCGGCATCCATGCGTAAGGAAATGTTGCAGAAAGTGCATGAGGGACATTTGGGTGAGGAAAAATGTAAACGTAGAGCGCGTGAAGTAATGTACTGGCCAAGGCTCAACCAAGACATCAGCCACACCACAGCTGCATGTGAAATATGTCTCACCTACAGGTCCAAACAACAAGCAGAGCCGCTCATGCCCCACCCTGTACCTGATCGCCCGTACCAGAAGGTCGGAGTGGATTTGTTTGACTGTGACGGTAAAAGCAACATTGTAGTCACAGATTACTTCTCCAACTACCCGGAAGTTGCAACACTGCAGTCAACATCCAGCAGAACAGTCATAGCCTACCTTAAAACAGTCTTTGCGAGACATGGAGTTCCCTGTGAGGTGTTTTCAGATAACGGGCCACAGTTCTCCAGCAGCGAGTTTGCTGATTTTGCACAGGACTGGGGTTTTCACCATGCCACCTCAAGCCCTAACTACCCGAGATCCAATGGGCTCGCAGAGAGTTCAGTCAAGATCGTCAAGGCTCTCATGAAGAAGGCTCAAGATGGACAGGAGGAGTTCCAGAGGAGTCTGATGATATACAGGAGTGCCCCTTTGGAAAATGGTTTGTCCCCAGCCCAGATGCTGATGGGAAGGCGCTTACGCACTAACCTTCCTATCCATGAGAACCTGTTGACACCTGAAGGAGCGCATAAAATCAGGACAAGGAAACAAGAACAAAAAGAAAAACACAAATTGCAACATGACAAGAAGGCAAAACACTTAACAAGCCTCAAGCCAGGCGATACAATCCGTATCCTGGATCACACAAAAGACACATGGAGGCAAGGAGGATGCGTGCAAAGAGAAGTTGCACCACGCTCATACCTGATCCAGACAGACCATGGTGCAGTTCTGAGACGAAACCGCGTGGATCTGAGACCACAGGTGACGGTCCCAGAGACAGACTCTCAAAAAGGAAGCACTGGAGAACTGTTAGATGCTCCCAGGAGTGAGCAGTTTGGTCAGAGTTCTCCAGACCGCAGTGACTCTGTCATGCCAAAAGGGGGCAGCACACCCTCTGAGACCTGTTGCAGGCCTAAAAGGACTGTTAAACCTCCTGAGAGGCTTATTGCACAGTGCTAAAAACCATGTGGACTGTGGGCAGGAGACAGAGTAAAGAAAAGAGGACACTTATTGTTGAAAGTTAAGTGAAAATGTTTGCGGAAAAAAAAAAAAAAAAAAAGGATTGTAAAGAGATATGTGATACATATGCTTATTATTTGAATGCATAGGTTCATGTTTGAAATGCAGGTTTATTATTGGAATGCACAGATTTAAGAACAGTTAGAAACTAATGTTTTGTTATATGACTACAAGAAAAGAACAAGTTGTTTTCTTTTGAAAGAAGGGAAGATGTGTTGTTATTATAGTACATAATATTGGTTCCGCCCTATGTTGTTGTACCCGGACCGGGACCTGACATGAGGTCCAGAGTGCCTGGAAGTAAGGGATGAGCAACTTGTGATTAAAAGCCAGCTCAGAAACCCAGCCTGTTTATTACTAGTTAGGAACACTGGAAATAACGAACATAACATTAGCTATCTGCTTTTTAGCCACCGACAGCTACCGTTAATATTATGGAAGCTGCTGTCGTGAGCTAACTTGCTATCACGGTCTTATCTTGCAGCTTCACAGCCTGCTATTATTAGCAGACAGCACTAAAGTTGACAAAATCACACTTGCACATCATTAGAATTCCAACCATTTATATGGGATTTATCATTAAACTAAACATGGAACCTGAATACTACCTGATATTTCAACCTGCTGCCATCAGTGATCGGCGTGTCTGCTTGTTTGCGTCATGAATATCCTACGCAATGACATTCCATGTAGTGTCGCAAAACTGTTAAATCATTCCCTATGTAGTTCACTATGAGTAGCACTACATAGGGAATAGGGAGTGAGTGAACCATTTCAAACACATCTCTGGTCAGCTCCGTTAGCCATCTTACTCGTCCTGATGCCATGTTCCATATGAGAACACTCAGTTAGCCTACTGTATTAAACTTCTACTTGTCCGAACACATGAGTTAACAGATATAGACCCGGCGACAGTTACAGAGATAGAAACTATAGATAGATTGTAATAATTAAATTACAACCAGACAGAGAACAAGGAGTTTGAGAACAAGGTAGGCTCATCTAATGTGCGAGATGAGCTACAGCAATGGGTCAATGAGTAGTATTACTGCGCCCATATGGGCGTGCGAGCAGTGGTGCGGAATGCCGTAAAGCGCCTGTTAGAATACCGCGGGTCAAGTTACATTCTTATGTTCTCACATCTGTACTATTATCCACTATTAACTGGTCCTTGTGCAATTCCATTTTTCCCTCTGTTCATTATCTATGTATGTATGTATGTATGTATGTATGTATTAATGTATGTAGGTATGTATGTATGTGTGTGTGTATGTATGTATGTATGTATGTATGTGTGTGTGTATGTATGTATGTATGTATGTATTTATGTATGTATGTATGTATCCAATATCTAGGTATGCTGTTTATACTATATAGATATGTTTATCCCTTCTTCTTGTAATTTCTCGTATATAATTTAATTGTATGTATATGATCTATCTATCTATTCCGCTGTACCTCTCCCACTGCTACTGTACCTTTGCCACTGCTGAAACCCCAAATTTCCCCGACGGGAATTATTAAAGTATATCTTATCTTATTGTTTTTCTACAGCCAAGAGAACAGACTTTTCTCAATCTCAGGAGGAGGTACTGTATGATGATCAGTATTGATCCATGGCTCTTGTGTGCACCGTTAGACAAGATGCAGCTCCTCAAAACTTCAAGTCAGTCGGGGTTCACATGGAATCAGGACTGATTTGAACATGTGTCTAGGGATGCATGATATATCGTCAATCAGCTGCTGTTGTGTGTTGTTTTGAGAGGAAACGATGTGGTAAATCTATGATTTATCGGCTTTTCCAAATGCTTTAGAAATAGGAAATAGGAAAGATAGTGTTTCCATGTGTTCCAGTATGTATTAAAATGCGTATCATACGGTATCGACATCGGTAAATGTCGGTTATCGGCCATGACAGCAATGTTAACACCTGCTATTGGTATCTCACTCTTTCTCCTACACCCCCCCCACACACACACATACACAAGCACAACTAGTTTCAGATGAGCCCATTAGTGATTTTGAAATTATTATAATGATAAATGTGTGAAGGATGTATGTCCATCCATGATCTGATCGCTGTGTGTAGTTATGGCTTGACCTGATTAGAGAGCAATGTGTTCAGATTACTAATTCCTAATTCATTACTAATACAGAAATAACAAGCTCTCTCTCTCTCTGCCTCTCTCTCTCTCTCTCTCTCTCTCTCTCTCTCTCTCTCTCTATCTCTCCTTCTTTAGCATTACTAATGACATATGTAATCCAACTGAGGTCAAACAGTGGACCCCTCTTAACACTTATATGCCTATAATAATGGCATCTCTTAGGACCACTACCATAGCAGAATATTTATGGAAACAGGGCAATGAAAGTGGGAGAGAGAGAGGGAGAGAGAGAGGGAGAGAGAGGGAGGGAGAGGGAGAGAGATGATCGTGACAGAGATGATAATCACTCAATGCTTGTTTATTACCCTTGAAAACATCCCTGTGGTTTCCTGAGGTGATGTGAGATATGGTATTAGAGGAGAGGACATGATTTTTGATCCTAAATCAGTTGTGGACCACACACGTGTTACCATCCACAATGCCTGCATTGCTCAGGTGAGCCTGCAGATAGAGTGCGTCTGCTCAAGGGTGCAACAGATGATGTGGTTTTTATACAGACGCAGGGTGTTTTGGGCGGAGGACAGCATCGCGCTACTCTTCTATCATGCAGTGATCAAGAGCATTGGTCCTCATTCCTGAACATTTTCTTAAGTGTCTTCTTAAATGTCTTCTTACGAACTTCGTAAGACCAACCCTAAGAAAGATCCCCGCCGGATTCATGAACAGGTGTGTTCTTAAACTGCCAAAGTGTTCTCAGCTGTGCTCCCCTTCTTAAGTTGAATGCGCATTCTCGTACACCTGAATTTGCATACATAAACGCCCCACCAGCTCCTTACTACAGGGTCGTGTGAACACAAAATCCCCAGACAGCGCGGAAAAAGTTGAGACGTTCCCAATTGACATGATTGATGTTCAAGGTCACGTGCAAATTTGACGTTTTATTCATCACATGCAACATAGCCTACCAGTAAAATGAGCAGTGAGATGTTTCTCCGCTGGCTCTTATAACGTGCACACTAAGCTTAAGCAAGGTGAAATAAACCAATACAAAATAACAAAAGAAAACAAGACGGTATATATTGACTTTTAATACAAAATGCAAAATATATAGCCTACATGAAAGGGATGGGATGTGCTGAGAGCAGATTCAATTGTACAGTTTAGTTAAATGCATGAGTAGGCTACTTATGGATCTTGATAGGCCCTATCTATATTATGTAGGACCATATGATATATTGTAGTTATGGATATTCACATGTTTATTTACAGCATGTAGATGCGTCCATTCTGACGACTATGGAATATAAGGTGCTGTTGTGCTGAGTCTGAGTATAGCTACTGAGTTTAGTGCTTATTTATTTATTCACTGCCATTTGCAGTGTTTGTGTAGTGCTTTTATTTATTTTAGGACACTGCGATGCCTTGTAGAATCATGAATGTGAAACGTAATTGGAAATGATACAAATATCCTCGTATTTATGATTATGATTATTATTCAAGCCTAGGATGTCTGTAGAATTGATGTGAACGCAATCACCTCGGATTTCTCATAAATTCAGCGGTCCATTGTCTGGTATGCCATCACAGCAGGGTTTGGCAAGCTGACCATCCAGATGAAAAGCAAGTTATCTTTCACTTGGTCTGTATGGCTCTTCTTGTTGGTTTGTTCCTGCTTCTATCAAAGCTGCCAACGGAACAAAATTAACAAAATATTGTAAATTATATGTATTGCAACATGATCTCTTTCTACATTAGACTAATATAACATGTGCTCGTAAGAGCATGCAGTCAATGTTTTTCGATTGTCTTTAAAACAAATATTTACATTTTATTTTCATGATACGGGTCTCGGCCACAAAGCTCGTGGTTTTATTTACAGTAGGCCTAGTCCCAGAGCAAGATTTTCGTTAACGATTAAACGTTAAATTATTCAATTATTCTTACCACACCTACCGACTCCCGACACCTTGAGAGAGTGAAATACCATCACATTTGAACATTGTGCCTGTATATTATCTTTTTGCCTATCCTGTAGTATTTTACTATTGCCTCTGTCAAACAGCACCACCGTGTCCGGGCCTACAGTATTGTGTGTTTGTGTGAAACACTTGTTGTTGGCTTGAATCAGTGACACTGGCCACTGAGAATGAGAATGAAGCAGGTAATAATAGAGAGAATAAGCCATGCATCAGCTGGAAGCCCGCTTGTCACATTTGAAACATGAAGCTCATTTACTCGAAAGGGCATTATTGTAATGGGAGATGAAAGTGTCATAAATGCAAGTCCCACTTTCTTCTCCTGTATGCTTAGCAAAAGAGAGATTTATATCCATCCTCTCAACCTTTGCGACGGATCTGATCCTCATACGCAAGGCAGATTTATACAAGAAGCCTATTGAATTTCCCTGAAAGCCACCCTTTCTCTGGAATGAACAATAGGCCTTTAGATTAAAAGAGCTATATATGTCCACCAATGTTCTCTCTATTACTGTCTGAATGTGCCACTTCATGTTTCTTTGTTCTTCTCTGTCCATCCATCCATCCATCCATCCACCCATCCCTTCATCCATCCATCCATCTATCCATCCATCCATCCATCCATCCATCCATCCTTCCATCCTTCCATCCATCCATCCACATATCCATCCACCCCTCCATCCATCCATCCATCCATCCATCTATCCCTCCATCCATCCATCCATCCATCTCAATCCATCCATCCACCCATCCATCCATCCATCCATCCATCCATCCACATATCCATCCATCCCTCCATCCATCCCTCCATCCATCTATCCGTCCATCCCTCCATCCATCCATCCATCCATCCATCCATCCATCCATCCATCCATCCATCCATCCATCCATCCATTCATCCATCCATCCATCCATCCATCCATCCATCCATCCATCCATCCATCCCTCCCTCCCTCCATCCATCCATCCATCTCAATCCATCCATCCATCCATCCATCCATCCATCCATCCCTCCACATATCCATCCATCCTAGCCTGGTACGACCATCTCGCGAGCTCACATTCTGTTTCACTAATGCAGAACGGTCTGGCCTTCGCCTCCTCCAGAGCGATTATGCCAAAATCCAGACCATACCAGGCCAATCAGGGACTGCGTTTTAACTGCTGTCCCGCCCCACAGTGGAAAGCAGCCCCTGATTGGTTCGTGACCCTGCCACTCGCTAAACAAACATGGAGGCTCCCGAAGCAACGAGTGGTAACGTTAACGTTAGAAGAATAAATTAGCTATAAGTGCAGTTATTGCAGAAATAGACTTAATCACAACACTTAAACAAGAACAAGAGTATGCACTAGTGGAGTTTCTCGGTGGAAAATATGTTTTTGCCGATCTTCCGACTGGATTTGGCAAAAGTTTGCTGAACGCTGATTGGCTGAAGGTGTTTGTCTGTCAAGGCAAGTACCCCCTCCCACATAATCACTCTCTATGGGGCGAAGGCCAGACCGATATTGCGGAGCGAAGCAGTGAGCTCGCTAGATCGGGATGGTCATACCAGGCTACATCCATCCATCCATCCACATATCCATCCATCCATCCACATATCCATCCATCCATCCCTCGTTCTTTTTAATGCATATCTATGCATGCATGTGATGAGAATAAGAAGAATATGAAGAATAGCTTGTGCTGCGTCAGCCAGATGGTCTGACCACCTCTTCAGATTCAGACCTCTTTGTCAGCTGTTCAAGTCAAGTAGAGAGAATGGATGGATAGAGAGAGAGAGATAGAGGAGAGAGAGAGAGGAGAGGGGGTAGGGATGATCTCTCTGCCTCCCTGCCCCTAGGCAAAAGGCTCTTAAATGGCCCACTGTCCATAATGGGAGGCCCATTAGAAGGCAGCAGGAATACTGGGGCTGTGATATACTCTATATTCTCTGGCACTTCAGGGGGAAACACAGAGGATCTGTCATATCCCTGTAAGAGCCATGGAGGATACTGTACATGTTTGCTCCACAGAAAGCGTGTAGTTCAGTTTTTGGTGCTCAAAATGTCCCTGAGCATCGTGTACTTCGTCATACCACCGACAGGCACACGACATCACACGATCACACATGACATCACACAACATCACACGACATCACATGACAACACACAACATCACACGACACCACACAACATCACACAACATCACACGACAACACACGACATCACACGACATCACACCATCACACACGACATCACACGACAACACACGACATCACACGACATCACACGACATTACACGACAACACACAACATCACACGACATCACACGACAACACACAACATTACATGACATCGCACGGCAACATCAAACCAGGGCTGCGTAGAAATTCAGCGAACAGAGGCAAACGTTCATGGCGACATGTTTTCTTTGAACTGTTAAATTTTAACTTTTGCATTTGAATTTGAGAGCCCTTCTGTGATCAATGATAATTTTGTGGGTGATATAATTTGGGTGTAGCTCCGCTAGTACAATCTAATTTAACATTACTTTACTGTAGAAGTAAAAGGGCCTCCGGTATTCAATTCATTAATTCAATCATACAGTTATATTTCCCGTAGTACAGTCTATTTTTGTTCACCACAAACTACCGTCTCAGACCGTTCCCATGTGTTTGCAAACGTTCGCGGCGAACACAAAGCTAACTGAAAAAAGATACAAAATAGTTCAGAAACGTTTGATTTGTTCGCTGAACTTGAACACACCCTTGGTGCACCAGGATGATGTCTACCACATCACTAAGCCATATCGGCCCAAACCCACTTTCAAAACATGTACACAAGTGGGGAGTCAATGTTTGTGTAAGATGCTACAGTAGAGAAAATAGCTACCAGGAAGTTTAAAAGTTTTCCAGCCAGCATTGACAGGTGGGGCCCACATGGGTACCATGGGGGCTGGCAATATGGGTCCAAACTGGTTTGGTCAGCGATGTCCACAGTGGCCCCATCTGGGTTCACCCACATAGGCTTGAAATGGGATCTAACCAGGCCTTAGTCAGATCCCATTTCAAGCCAGTGAGCAAACGCAGGTGGGGACACTGTGGACATCGCACACCAAACCAGTTTGGACCCATATTGCCAGCCCCCATGGTACCCATGTGGGCCCCACCTGTCAATGCTGGCTGGGAAACTTTTAAACTTCCTGGTAGCTATTTTCTCTACTGTAGCATCTTACACAAACATTGACTCCCCACTTGTGTACATGTTTGGACCCATATTGCCAGCCCCCATGGTACCCATGTGGGCCCCGCCTGTCAATGCTTGCTGGGCTGAATCAAAATAACTGTTCTGTGTGGCTTCTTCTTATCTTCAAGAGAGGATGAGAGATTTCAGAGCATAATAAAGGAAAAAAAGCAGAATAGGCAGCACTCCAGGCTCATTAGTTTACTTTGTTTCCCATATGGATGTTTCGGACAGTGCCCTTGGCAATTCTTTTTCATGATAATAAAGGAACTTTTTAGTCATGGCGCTTTTCATCTCACCATCTGTCAGTCCCCAGATCAACTCTAATTGTGACTTCCTGTCTGGCAGCTCTTCCACAGTGGCTAATTGAAATCGGTCACCTGGGCAACAGCAGGGCAGTCTGTAGTGCCTGCTACTCGACAGTAGTCGCTGTCTTTCAGAGGTTGTCGGGCCACCTGTTTTGGGGGCAGATTGAGGCTGACTTACTCCGTTTCACACAGCTCCCATAAGCATAAAAAACAACATCTAATTTATTAAGAATTTTAAGAGGTTTACCTCTCTCAAACCACAAAGAACTAAAAGACCCAAATACGTTTTGGAAAGTAATAAAATCCTATTCTGGCCATGTATCCTATAGTGAACTTCCAGACTATATTGTTAATTTGTAAATTGAGTATTAGAGTTTCTGGAGCATAGTCTTGGAGCTGGCGGCAGCATTTCACTGTAACTGTACAAGTACATTACATGTGACGAATAAAGACATCTTGAATCTCTAAAGACTCCTGCACTCAGACTGATGAGTGAGCCATGCTTAATTAGCATCTTATTTCCTATGGTTTTTTGTTTGAATCCTTGCATCCTGAAACGTCTAAATGTGATATGCAAGTTAACGTCTATATTGCATTAACCTACTGATGCCTATTTCAATTCATGCCTGTCTCTGGACCTGAAGAAACCAGCAGGCCCTGATAAGCTTGATCTGCTCTTTCTTAAAGGATGGGTTCGGAATTTAGCATTATACGCCATGTTAAAAGGTTATTTACGATCATATAGAACAGCCGATATCAAAGTTTCATCAAACGGTCTACTCTTGAGATAAAACCTGTCATCGCTTACACACTCAATGGATCCATAGATGCACAGACAAAATCCCTCAAAAACACCATCAACTCTGTTGATGTTCTGGCAAAAAAAATCGCCACAAACTATGCTTCTGGTCGGGTTTTACTTATAATTTAAAATGACCTCTCACTAGTCACGCACTCAGATTCACACATTGAAGTTCCATATAGAATCTTAACGTCCATATGCCATTTTCCAAGTGAATTGATCGGTCAGCGGGTAGTGTTTCATACGTTTTGATCCGTAATCTGGAACTTAAACTGCCCCGGAGCAGGTTAGCTCGGCAGCATAAGTTACCATGGCGATATAGCATGGTGAAAAACCACCTTTGTGATATGGATAAACCAGTCTTGAACCTGAAGTTATTGCACTGTTCACTGGCAATGTGTGTGTGTGTGTGTGTGTGTGTGTGTGTGTGTGTGTGTGTGTGTGTGTGTGTGTGTGTGTGTGTGTGTGTGTGTGTGTGTGTGTGTGTGTGTGTCGCCGCTCATTCACTGTGTGTATTTGTGTTCATCACTGTGTGGCGAATGAAAAGACATGCAAGGTCCTGAAATTATTATTTTAAAAAAAGCTCAGGGTGAAATAGTTTTTGTTTAAAAAAATAAACAAATTGTGTCGGCAACTCTCTTGCCTCTGGTAGACCATGGTGATTTATTGCATATGAGTGCTTAATCTGCCCAATGTCTGCAGCCCCTGGACACTGTATCATTGTGCCTGTGATATGGTACTGGCTATACATATTACCCATCATTGTACCTTATATGCAAAAGCTGATTGGCCAAGGCATACCCATTGGTTGAGCTTTATCTATAAAACTCTCCTGGGATTGGTCCTTACTTACTTGTGCACATACAGTATCAGAAACCTGGCCATTATAGCCTGCGCTTACAAGATGTCCTGTTCCATGTATTCCCACTGAGCTGGGCAAAAAGCTCTTAAATACTGCACACTGCCTCTTTTCCTGGAACAGCTTCCAGAAAGACTTGCTGCCATAACTGGTCACATATGATGCCTTTGCTCCAATCTTAAAGGACTTAGAACGTGAACGTATTGGAAACTGTCACTGTACCTCATAACTCCCTTTTAAATGTTTGATATTTATGTGCTTATCTGTATGTGACCTATGCTATACCTCTTGGCCAGTTCTCTCTTGGAAAAAATCTCAATAAGCTGCTACAGTACCTGGTTAAATAAAGATTTATTAAAATTGAATGAATGTGCCTACATTTTAGCGCTTATTTTAGGCGTAATTTTGTGTCGTTTTGTTGTTTACACTGCTCTCTCTAACGCAGGTACTGTACATCTGTTCATAGTGGTTTATGATTGCGCTGAGGCTTAAAGGAAGTGCAATCAGCAGCCCGGTCCAGCAGTCTGACTGGCTTTCAAATGTAACATCACATTATTTGATTAGCTGCACTCACAGCTTTACAGTGGCCATTAGGGTTAATCAAGCAAGCCCTGGGTGGTCAGAGCAGGACACTGGTTAGCAGCTTGTCATGCATGTGACTGCTTTGCCACGTTACCTTAAAGAAAAACCTGAGTGAGAGAGCTAGGTTTCCCTGGTCTAAAGAGAACCATCTAAAGAAAAGGGGTTGCAAATGATGTCAACCTTTTTCTGATATACTGTACTGTTGAAAAGCAGTCTGCTGAAGAGGGTTTTCTTGTGTACTATGTACGGTATCATACCGCAGGTGCTTGGTTTCGGTGTTCTTAGGCCCTGTGCCAATTCACAGTCGTAATGAGTGGGATGTCAGCAGAAAGTCTCTATGCCACAGACCACAAAGTGATTTTCTCAGTGTGTGTGTGTGTGTGTGTGTGTGTGTGTAGACGCACAGTAAAACTACACATTAACATGAATTCTCCCTGTTGGCTCAGTACAGTGCAGTCTGGCCAGGCCAGGTGTGTGTGTGAGTTACAATGAAGGTCACACTGATCTCACTACTACATGTAACTACAACAGTATTTTCAGATATCTCATGTATAATATTAAGGTAAGGCTTTCAAAAATTAATTATAACTAATATATATGCATACATGCCTACTATAATCAAGGCGGAAGCCTGCTACAGTATGATACAGAGCAAAGCATGCGTGTATTTAATTTTGCGGTATTTCCAATTTTAAGTATGACGTAAAAGGCATGATTCATGAAAGCTCAATTGAAAGCAAATCAACAATTCTGTGGATTTGTCCCAGTTCCAAGAGGTGCACTGATACAGATCACAGAGACATGTCAACATGTCCTCTACCCTCATTCACGGAAAAAAATATATAGAGAGAGAAACAGTTTCCATGATGAATAGCTAAACCATCTGTTTACAGCAAAGGACTGAAGGTTCCCCATGAAGGAGGCAGGCAGGCAAAATTAACAGAAATGTAGATATAGTTAAGCTAGACAAGGAGTGAAATATACAAGAAACGCAAATATACAGGTACATAAGTGTCCCAAAAGTGGCATAAATTTTCTACAATCACTCGCTTCTCACTGGAAAGATCCCTTTTTCTTTCTCTGCCTGGAGCGACAGAAGCATACATGTACTTAAAGATATTTTCGATGACAACGGTCTCCGTTCCTTTGACGACTTACGCACTATAAATAATCTGCCTGGTTATTCTTTTTTCTATATCTCAATTGCATATGGAGTTCCCTGGAACACACAACTCACCCCCATGCTTTACACAATATCCTATATAGTGAGGATCAAAACAAGAGGGTGGTCTCCGAGCTTTATTTTTTACTTTCTCAGTCTTTCTACAAACTCTTACCAGTCTGAAAAGTGTGGTGTAGAGATCTAGGTTTACCTATTACTAATGAATCTATACCGTGGCAGAAAGTATGGGGTTCAGTGGTCGAATCTTCCAAAAACCCTGACCACCAACAGATTCAACTTAACTTTATCCACAGGACCTACCTCACTCCAAGGAAGCGTCATGCAATGAAAATAATATCTTCTCCACTGTGCGACCTCTGCTCTGACAGTCATATGGGTACCTTTTTACATTATGTATTGGGAATGTAAACCTGTGACACATTTTTTGAGGCAGGTGTCTTTGACTCTGTCAGCTCTGCCGGGTAAGACGGTGCCATGTTGACCTGCAGTAATGCTCTTGAACAGTTGAGCTCCCATACCCAGGGACACGGGTGGTATTGGCCGGCCTTACCACTGCCAAAAAGCTGCTTGCTCTTAGCTGGCAACCTCCTCATACACTAACACACACACAATGGTTAAGAACTTCTTTAGATGTGACTGGAATGGAGCTCTCGGTGGCTAGAATGCATGGGGCAAGCAGTAGAACCTTAGCACAATGGACTGAGACATATGAACAGATAAACAACTTACTTAAACAGGCTTGATGCTAATATTTTTAAAAAGGTGCTGGAGGGGTGACTTTTCGTTTGGTGGTTTTCTTATATATATATATATATATATATATATATATATATATATATATATATATTGGATGGATGGATGGATGGATGGATGTATAGGTATGTACATAGGTATGTATCTGTGTGTGATGTATAGGTACAAGGTGTATGTAAGCTCTGATAGGCACAAATGTATGTATATTTATGAGGGTGTGTGTACGCTACATGTATGTATGCAGGCTACATGTGTGTATGTAGGGGTGTATATTGTAGAGTCAGTGGAACAATGCAATATGTTAGTAACATTTATATGAGATCAGATGGGAGGGAGGGGGGAGGGGGGTCACCATGGGGAGGGAAGCTAGGGGTATAAATTGCTTATAGATAATTTGATTTGAGACGTCATATGTTACAGTTTGAACTGCTCTCCATAAAGAAAAATAAAAAAAAACATTTGATAAAAAAACAACAACAAGGGAACAAGCGGGAAGTATCAGTGCATGTGTCCCTCCACCCTGATACATCCATGCCCTCCACCCTGATACATCCATGCCCTCCACCCTGATACATCCATGCCCTCTACATACTGTAGCTAACTCAGGAAAAGCAGACAGGAGCCTTGAGGTTAAATGTGTTAATGGCTACAGTAGCTTCCCAGGAGGAAAGTATTAATAGATTGCTGACACTGGTCAAGGTGTTAATTTGTGTATAGTACTTACTGTATAAGTTGCTCAGTGTTTGCTTCTAAAACCCACAGTAGGATCTGTTGTGATTCACAGTTACTGCGTGGATTCATTAACAAAACACAGTGGAGAAAGAGTGCCACATTGCATCAGATAGTACATCACGCCCAGAGATTGATCATAGGCACCTCATACTGCAAACACCCTCTGGGCCAAGCCATGGCGATAGAGGAGTCATCATCATTATTGTAATAATCAGTAGAAAGGCACTCAGTGCAGCACTATCCTCTTGTGAAAATCTGAGTCATATATCCCCTCTCAAGATGAATTGTCTTCCTTCGTCGTGCCCATTAAGGGAAAGTGAAAATACTGACTGGGTTAGGGCCATTCCATAAACAAGAGCACAGTAAACATGTCCTCCACACATGATGCATGTTCCTCTGGGTTAATGAGTGGAAGTGCGATATTTTATTCATGAATATGAATATATTAAATGTTTTCAAAGTGTTTCTCATTGTGTGTATGTATACTGTATCATAGTATTTAGTCCCGGAGCTCTAAACTGAAAAGTAGAAGGGCCCCTGAGCACTTTCTTTCAATTCTGGAAACCCAGAAAAAAAATGCACAAATAACTCCCGTCAATTGTTTGGCAAAGACACAATGTGCACCAGTCATTTTTGTGCTTGCATCGTGGCAATGCGAAGCAGATTCTGTTATACTATTCCTGCATTTGGGAAATCTCCGACCGTTTGCAGGTGAATCAAAGGATTCAGCGATGTATGATTATGAATTATGTAGCTTCTGTCCACCGGTTTTCATTCCCCCTGCTTCTCATTCCGAGACGCGCGTTGCATCTGGAGTGCATCGTTCAAAGCGCATTCTTGACCAGTGAACATGGAACTCCAGGGCATAGCTGAGAGAAGCTTTTCAGAGCTGGCTTGGTGCGAGCCTCTAAGCACGAACCCAAACATCAATCACGGCCTACAGAGCGCTGCGGTCCCGATTCCCAACCTAAAAGCATGACTAACTTCCAACATGAGCAAACTACCTAAATAAGAGTCACCTAAACTATGTTGTGAAACGACTAACTAAAGATAATCTAAAGGAGGCATCACTGGAGCATATATGTAATTTTCGAAACGGTAGTCGTGTTTAACTGAACCTACTGGCCTCAAATGCCTCGTGTGCTCCAGCAATTCCTCCCTAAAACTCTACAGTCCCTCCCTGAGAAGCACCAGGCTGCCCCCCCAAGCTGACGCGTGACGGGGATTGTTTTGTTTCACTAATGATCATTTTACCCATAAGGCACCTAACCTCCATAATAACCTATGCGAATCCTAACATTTGGAACTAGCGCCAAAAGAGGTACTAAACACCTCACCTTGTTTGGCGCTGACCTAAGGCCATATAATAATTTACAATTGAGTGTGTGTCGCACACTCCAATGCAATCATTTGATTTGCTAAGCCGCCTTCATCAGGGCTGCCGAAACGTTGGCAAATAAAACTGAGCATCGGGGTGTGCAACTATCTCTCTAATTTTTCGATACTGAGGCGACTGGAACACAACATTAAACAGCAACACCGCCAGGGCCTTGAGCGCTAATTGGCTCGACAGCCTCTTTTGTCCTCAGATTTCAATAGGAAATTGTATTCCTTGTCACTTTTTTTCAATGTGAAGTACAGCAGCCAAAAGGGTAATACCGTAGTTGAAAACTCAAACTTCAGAAAGGCCTGTAGCCGACGCTCTTAATAATCTAGCCGTCACGTCGGGCTCTCCTTCAGAACTCCATCTGTCTGTGTGACAGACTTGAACTTCGCGTCTGCAGAATGTGGGCAGGGGTGTTACTGTCACAGTGGCACCTGTCACACACTCATATAAATGATTCAATGGTTGCAGATAAGTGAGTGAGGCGGTGGAGTGATGTAGTCAGAGAGTGTCTCGGTGGTGGAGAGCTGGGGTTTCTGTCACATGGGCCGGGGGCTGAGCACTGGGCTGTTCATCATGACACGCCGGGGGATGAGATGCAAGCAGAGGAACAGCAATGCAGTTTGTCACCCCCCTCTCTACACATGTTCACCCACTGTCTGAGGCGGTGTGTCTGCAGCATGCTCATGAATCAGTGTGTGTGTGTGCGTATGTCTCTCTCTTTCTCTCTCTCTCTCTCTCTCTTTCTCTCCAACCTCCTTTTCCTCCTCCAAAGCTGTGCTCAACATGCAAATGGTTTGATTGAAAGTGCGTGTGTGTGTGTGTGTGTGCGTGTGTGCGTGTGTGTGTGTGTTAGCGTGTGCGCGCACATGCATGTGACTTTGCTGTGTCTGTTTGACATTGGCCAATATCTGAATCCTCGTCTCACACAGGCTGGTCTCATTACAACCCGACTGGCCAAACATCATTGACTGTTTAGGGTTGGGAAACGACTTTCATGTGTTGAACAGTGTATGGATCCAAAGGAGAGAGAAGAAGTATAAATACTGGTGAATTAAGTGTGCCTCGTGACCAGTGAATGGTATTCATGAGATTTGGCTGGTGTTGGTGTGCCAGGCCCCCAGGGGCCCCCCGGGGCCGAATCACTCCCCAGGTGGGGCGGGAGTTCAGGCACGCAGCCAGAGGAAGAGGCCGGAATCCAGGCCACGCTGCTGCCTTTTCCATCACTCATTCCAGGCTTTATTTAGCTCCTGCATCCAATAGATCCATGCAGGGAAGAGACAACGACGCAGACATCAGGAAGGTTGTGTTTGTGACGAGGCAGATGGACACGGTCGTCACGCCCTCTCCCAGTGGATATAAAGGAAGGCCAAGGACGAAGATAAACGCTCTCAACAGAACTACCAATGATTGTTTACCCTGTCTGTCTGACTCTTAGTGCTTCTGACAGAAGTCATCTTTGCTCGTGTGGCATTTGCCCCTCAGCCTGCAATATATTCACGTTTCATGGTTTTCTTCAATGCTGGTTGAGAACTGAAATGCGTGAGCATTTACAATATGCAGTATAGTACACAATAAACACACACACATATACTCACTCAGGGAGAGTGGATGCTTTTCTGTGTTCAACCAAAAGTGAAACCAGGAAGGATTAAGCAAAATAGGAGAGGCTTAAAATGCTGGCAGCGAGTTTAGAGAAAAGCTTATAACTACTGGCTAGGGGTTTTCACTGTGTGCTAGCCATACAAGGGCTGTCTAAGCTCTCCCAGTTAGATGCAGTGGGGTTTGGGGGGCAGAAGTTGTCCTTCGGTGTGTGGTTTTGCCTGTCATTTTATGTCTTTGCCTGACCGTTAAACATGGGATTAGAGCAAGGATATCGACTGCTCTCTCTGAATTCAAACCATCTTCTCATGGCTTAAACATGTTTCAGTCGAGATCACTTTTGTCAAATTTGAACATTTATTATACAAGCGGCATAATACATAGCATATGAATTTTGGCGGTGTGCTCTGTCCGGGGGGCCCCCTGCCTTCCACCGTCGTGGAAAGCGCTCCACCGGCGTGGAGCGCGTTAGCAGGGGCAGGCAATCTAGGTGTTCCCCCCCTCTGGGCCAAGCCCTTGGCCCAGAGAGCCAGGAAGGGGAAACGGCATCTAGCCCCCTGCCTCAATGACGATCAGAGTGGGCCGCGATCGGGAAGACGCTCGGAGGTAACTCAGCCCACTAAGACCGTCAAAGAGTGCCACAGGAGGACTGCTGTACATTATAGTCCCTGGTCCCCACGGGCCGACGCTTCGTGGGTTCCGCGGGAGATACAGCCTAGTGTCTCTGCGTCCATGGCGCCCGGAGGGACCGCTGGATGGCCATTCGGAGACGTAGCGGCCCACGTTCGCCACGGAAAGCCACAGAGACCAGCTAGCGGCTACTCTGGCATCCACTAGCCGACGCTAGTGGAATACCTGACAGACTACCCCGGACAGAGAGCAACGATGACAACAGAAGACATCGACATACGCAGGAGGAGCAGGGGAGGAGGTGGGGCGAGCATACAATGCACAACCAGCAGTAATGGCAAGCGCGAACAATGACATGTTTTGACAGCTTAAATACATGCGCTCTAGTGAGCTGACCAATGCTATGACAGCTACAGTCAGCTGGTGCTGGCGTCGTGCGTGACTGATTAACCTCTGCTGACCCCCCCGGGCGTGACGTACGTGCCTCGTCTGAATTTGCGTCGGAGACTTCATTTCAGTCGAGATCACTTTTGTCAAATTTGAACATTTATTATACAAGCGGCATATTACATAGCATATGAATTTTGGCGGTGTTCTCTGTCCGGGGGGCCCCCTGCCTTCCACCGTCGTGGAAAGCGCTCCACCGGCGTGGAGCGTGTTAGCAGGGGGAGGCAATCTAGGTGTTCCCCCCCTCTGGGCCAAGCCCTTGGCCCAGAGAGCCAGGAAGGGGGAACGGCATCTAGCCCCCTGCCTCAATGACGAGCAGAGTGGGCCGCAATCGGGAAGACGCTCGGAGGTAACTCAGCCCACTAAGACCGTCAAAGAGTGCCACAGGAGGACTGCTGTACATTATAGTCCCTGGTCCCCACGGGCCGACGCTTCGTGGGTTCCGCGGGAGATACAGCCTAGTGTCTCTGCGTCCATGGCGCCCGGAGGGACCGCTGGATGGCCATTCGGAGACGTAGCGGCCCACGTTCGCCACGGAAAGCCACGGAGACCAGCTAGCGGCTACTCTGGCATCCACTAGCCGATGCTAGTGGAATACTGCTGTACATTATTGTCCCTGGTCCCCACGGGCCGACGCTTTGTGGGTTCCGCGGGAGATACAGCCTAGTGTCTCTGCGTCCATGGCGCCCGGAGGGACCGCTGGATGGCCATTCGGAGACGTAGCGGCCCACGTTCGCCACGGAAAGCCACAGAGACCAGCTAGCGGCTACTCTGGCATCCACTAGCCGACGCTAGTGGAATACCTGACAGACTACCCCCCAAAAGAACACACCAGCAACTCCGCGGCCCGCATGCGCAGAAGGGTTGACGGAGAGCGCTCTGACTGATGAACTGATGACTGAGGTACCCCTCAACCCAATGTCACAGTCCACTCATAGCTCTTTGGGCATCCAGAATATCCAGGACTCCAGGCCGTAGGTAGCGTTCATAAGCAGACGAAGACCATCAGCCCATGGACTTCAGGGCAGACACCGGGGCGATGGCGGCGGCGGTGGTTGCCGCTCCTATGCGGAGGGAGTGTGCAGGGAAGACCATCGGCCCATGGACTTCAGGTAGACACCGGGCGATGGCGGCGGCGGTGGTTGCCGCTCCTATGCGGAGGGAGTGTGCAGTGAAGACCATCGGCCCATGGACTTCGGGGTAGACACCGGGGCGATGCGGCGGCGGTGGTTGCCGCTCCTATGCGGAAGGAGTGCGCAGTGTACCGGTCCGGTGGGAGCCCACACGCCTGGCAGAGGGTGCGGAGTCCGGCGGTGAACCAGGCTCTGGTCATGGGCTTTGCCTCTCTCGTCATGAAGAGGGGCTCCTCCTCACCGGCCTGGGGTCAGCTCGTCAGGTAGGAGCTCATGGAGGACAGAGAACAAAACAAGGTGTTAGTGCCTGATAAGGAAACGTTCACGCCGGCACCGGCTCAGTCCGCCTTGAATGCTGCAGGTGCAGGACGAAATAGAGCGCGTGCAACGTGACATCTGCCCGAGTTAGGTCGTGCGCGGGGTTGAATGACAATGTGCGTGTAGAATATTCGCCGACCTTAAGGAACCCATAGAAAGCTGTGAGAATGACTGTTTCTAACATGAAATCCGAGTGACCACCAAAACACCCCTGCCTCAACTGTGCGATTAACCTATGAACGAGCGAAGGAGTGAAGGGAAGACGTATATCCTTGCCTTGGGGATGCTCTTCGTGATGCCATTAAGGAGGAGCTGGATGGATCGGTTCCCCAGCAGAGAAACGGTGGAGGGGTCCAGGCATCGCATGTGGAATGAACACCTGCAACAATACTCTTAACCGACTGAGGCCGCAGCCGCCTAGACACGACACAATGAACTATGAATGCTGATAGTATTGAATATTCACAGCATGACGTGTACATGAATATGGAGCAGAACGTAGTGGACGCCGGGCCCCAGGTAGCGTTCGTATGCCGATGAAGGGGTCCAGGCAGCGCATGTGAAATTGTACGCCTGCTACGACACTTCGACCGATCGAGGCCGCAGCCGTCTGGATCCAACACGATGGACAATAAATGCTGATAAACCGAAACGCTAGTGGGCACGAAGGTTCATCAAATGTGGAGCAGAACGCAGCGAAAAGAGACCATGCAGTCGCATTGGTCAATGCGGTCCGGGCCAGACCAGCTCTCATGCATCGGGCAGCGGATACAGTAGGGCACGAGGCATCGCTTGGTCCAGAACCATCTGCTGAAGAGGCAGACCAGGCCAGACAGGGCCGCCCGCAGCCGGGCACAGTCTGCAGAACTCTGTAAATCAACAGGGAAGCGAGTCAGTGATTCGATCGTTGAGGCCGGGGACGAGGATGCGTGGAAAAGAATTTCCCCCTGCCCGGACAGCCATGCGAGCAGCGCATGAATTATTGACGAACGGAATGTGCGAACGATCATAGTTGATAAAATTCACGGTGCACCGTTATT
This sequence comes from Borostomias antarcticus, assembly GCF_949987555.1. Classification (NCBI taxonomy): domain Eukaryota; kingdom Metazoa; phylum Chordata; class Actinopteri; order Stomiiformes; family Stomiidae; genus Borostomias; species Borostomias antarcticus. The sequence continues at coordinate 14,231,130 of NC_140249.1, read as the reverse complement.
GCAGAAGAGAAGCGTTTCCTAGACCACTGAGGGGCCCCGCAAAATATTACGACGATAGAGAAACTGCACGTCGCGCATAACAGCCTATCCATCGTCCAGTCGACAAACCGATCATGTCATGCACGCAGCATTATAATCAGGTGATTAGTCTTTGAAATAACGCAGAGGGCTAAATGCGAAGAGCAATGCAGGATCCCGACGCAGCGTAAAATGACACATCCGACATTGAAGCGTGACCAGCGCAGCATACATCCCTTTTACATTTAAAAATAAAAGCCCGTAAACCCTGCCCCAAACACCGCGGAGGAGCAGGCGACGAACGTAAATGGTGGAAGGAATAAGCACCGCGTTAAACCAAAACAGCCAGGATAGTCGCGCACACGCAGCAGATTGCAGAGCATAATGGCTTGTATCAATTGATGACAACGCACAATTTACAGTACGTTGCCCTAAGGAACCATGCAGTAGCCCGATGCTACTGACCCGAACTATTTATAAAGCCAATAAACTGCAATAATTGGTAAGGCATCATCGCCGTCGTTGTCCCCGAACGAGGTTTGGACATGCCGAAGCAATCGGCCATACAAGCCAGGCCTACCAGACAGGCGAGACAGCCTTAATATTATTAAAATATTTATCGTTTCTTTATCTCTTTACTTACATTCATTTATTTATTTCTCATTTATCTCTATATTGTTTGTATCTCCGGAAGCAATTTCGATGCGATCATGAACGTCAGGTCCCTACCAGAATATGTAGGGGTGGGACGTATACCCACCTCCCGTGTTCTCTGGAAAGCGCACTGTGCTGCCTCAGGGCATGAAATGCGCTATCAAAGCTAGCATTAGCCACACCGAACGGCTAACGCTAGCTGCGTGGCGGCACTCGCAATATGGGTGCTAGCGAGTAGAGTGCAGTCAGCTGGAACCATCGGGCTGCAACAATTGAACGCGAGAATCATGAGCTAGTATTAGCAATCTAACATAATGACGCCCCGACGTGCAATACGGGAACCTTGACGAACGCCAGCTAGTTAGCAACGAGCAGTATAGCCTGTCATGCAGCCAGCAAATCCACGAACGAGCCGCGAGGGGAGGACTTAGATGAACCAAATACATAACGAGAATCCACATAGCACGTCCACGCCCGAAACTGCAAACATTTCAATGGTGAATGCACCCGGCGTACATCGACAGTTGAGTAATGCGGCAGACGAGGCATGGACAACCTCCGACATCAGCGGCTCATGAATGAAACCCAGTGACCGGCGGCGTAGCAATGCTTAAACGGACTTCCAACGCAAGCTATGCGAGCAACTTAACCATACGCAAGTATGGCACGACGGTGCTACGGGGAGACGGGCACCTCGGCCTCGGAAGCCGGCGCTCCACGACGCCACTAAACGGACCCCCAAACCACGGACCGGAGAGACGACGCGGGCAGAGAGGAACGCAAGAGCAGAGACGCGGAAGCAGCGAGGACACCGCGGGCAGCAGGTAGCAAACGCACCAAATCACAATCATGAGCACGGAACGCGAGCAGAGACACGGAGCAGCGAGCGCGCAGACACGAGCAATAGCAGTAATGGCAGCGGACGCCAGAGCAGAGAACGCGGAAGCAGCGAGCATACAATGCACAACCAGCAGTAATGGCAAGCGCGAACAATGACATGTTTTGACAGCTTAAATACATGCGCTCTAGTGAGCTGACCAATGCTATGACAGCTACAGTCAGCTGGTGCTGGCGTCGTGCGAGACTGATTAACCTCTGCTGACCCCCCCGGGCGTGACGTACGTGCCTCGTCTGAATTTGCGTCGGAGACTTCATACTTGTGTGTGTGTGTGTGTGTGTGTGAGAGAGAGAGAGAGAGAGAGAGAGAAAGAAAGAAAGAAAGAAAGAAAGAAAGAAAAAGAAAGAAAGAAAGAAAGAAAGAAAGAAAGAAAGAAAGAAAGAAAGAAAGAAAGAAAGAGAAAGAAAGAGAAAGAAAGAAAGAAAGAAAGAAAGAAAGAAAGAAAGAAAGAAAGAAAGAAAGAAAGAAAGAAAGAAAGAAAGAAAGAAAGAAAGAGATAAAGAAATCGATAGTCAACAATCCACATACTGGTCACTCTCAAGGCAGTTTCTTTGACAGAACTACAGTAGATAAACAATAATTGCTGCATCTGCTGCAGTAGTCCACCCGGAATGCTGTTGAATATGTATATGTTACTAAAATAGCCAGTTTCACTCTGCACTTATCACTTTGCGTGACGTGTTTCCACGTACACTTCTGCAAAACACTGCATTTTCTGGCAAAAGGTTCTGTTTACCTGACCTACTCTGTTTCTATCTTAAGCAGAAAAGCAATGCTTTAATATTTCTATTTTTGTATTTTCATATGCTGAGTTAAGTTTATGCTGACAGAAGGAAGCTTGAGAGTCTCTCAAATGTTGCTGTGCTACATTTATGCATTATTAGTTCTGATGCCCGTTGGAGCAATCGGTAAATGGCCATTTAGTCCGTTGTAGGCAGCTGGAACACTGGGGGCGGGGTTCTATTCGGAGCAGTGTTTATATTGGCTGGCGGCCCCAATAAGTAATTAAAAAAGTAGTTAAAATTAGCCAAAATGTAAATTGATTCAAAATCCGTCCCTGTCACAGTCTGTCTGGGACCCCTGTGTATACCTGTACCAAATATGAACGCTGTCAAGTCGATGGTGTCCGAGGAAGTCCAGACAGACAGACAGACAGACAGACAGACAGACACATAGACAGACAGGCAGACACATAGACAGACAGGCAGACAGACAGAGAGGCAGATACTGTAGTAGCTTATTATCATGTAAGATGTAGGAGATGAAGGCCTGTATGGAGTGGACCATCTGGCGGGGCCTCTCCAGCGGCTCTTCAGCCTGAGCCTGCAGGCAGGGAGAGTCCCGGTTCTGTGGAAAACATCATGTCTTGAGCCGGTACCCAAAGCTGGGCGTCCGGCCGAGCTCAACGACTACAGACCGGTGGCCCTCAACGACTACAGACCGGTGGCCCTCACCGAGCTCAACCACTACAGACCGGTGGCCCTCAACGACTACAGACCGGTGGCCCTCACCGAGCTCAACCACTACAGACCGGTGGCCCTCCCGTCACACATCATGGAGACCCTGGAGCGGCTGTTCTTCCGTCACCGCCTGAGACCACAGACCAAACACGCACTCGACCCCCTGCGGTTCGGGTACCAGGAGTGCATCGGAGTGGAAGACGCTGTCCTCTACTTCTCACCCCGGGCCCACTCCTGCCTTGATCAGCCGGGGAGTCAAGTGAGGATCATGTTCTTTGACTTCTCGAGCGCCTTCAACACCATCCAGCCTCTGCTGCTCAGAGAGAAGCTTGGACAGATGGGAGTGGATCCTGCCTGCATATCCTGGACTACCTGACGGGAAGACAGTCTGTCTGTCTGTCTGTCTGTCTGTCTATCTGTCTGTCTGTTTGTCTGTCTATCTATCTCTCTCTATCTATAATAGAACATACAGTCGCTGCATGTTTGAACATGCAGTATACAGTACAGTATGTGGGAGGAACACAACCTTCACTCAATTCCATTTAGTATGTTTATATCAACATCATGTGATGATCTACTGTGTCTAGCTCCTGCCAACTCAGACACCCAGTGTGTGGTATGTGTGTGTGTGTGTGTGTGTGTGTGTGTGTGTGTGTGTGTGTGTGTGTGTGTGTGTGTGTGTGTGTGTGTGTGTGTGTGTGCGTGTCCTGGTGTTTTGCAGTGGAATAACTGAAGAAGGAAAGTATCAAGGACAGACACAACAGTGATGAGCTTAACTGGACGGGATCAGGGAGGCACAATGACAACACAACAGTGGTGATTTTAACTGGAGGGGGTTCAGGAAGGTACAATCATAACTGCCATTTACCCACCCCTCCCAGTCAGGCCTCACAAAGGGTGGGGGTTTGAGACAAGATGGCCTCGTGTCTGTCTGTAGCTTTTGTACTTCTCTGAGCTGTTGGCTAAAATATGTTCATCTATCACGTTCACGTTTCCATCATCTATTACAGTGGGCAAGATAAACCAATGATCAAATGGCAGCAATTTTGTCAGGGCACTTTTGGCACATTGTGCATGAAGTAATCAAAGTTTGTTAACCTCAGAGGTTTCTAGTAGCTAAGAAGAGGAAGATTCCACCTGGTGCTCATGTGAGTGCAGTGTAGTCAGAAATAAGCAGTAGGCCTACTCTTGGGGTTCTGGGAAATAAACGGCTGCAAAAAAAAGAGAAAAAAAAGGTATATATATACATATATATATATATATATATATATATATATATATATATACATAGGCAGTCGATGGTAAATGGAGGAGGAATAATGTAGATTAAAAAGCCTTTATTGATATATGGCTGTGAAAAATATAAAAACGCCAACATGTTTCGACCTTGAGGTCTTCATCAGGACCCACTAGCCACATTCTAGTAGATAATTCCATCCTAGATCATTGATTGATTTCTTAATTGCGAATTACCAGGTAAGAACTATCAACTGCAACATTTCAATTTGTCAAATTTGATTAATGTGTCAAAAATGCATAATTTCCCAGTTGAAACATAATTGCTATGGCGATGTTAGTGTTTTGAATGACTTTCCTGGACATTCCATTGGTTTAATGCTCATATCATGTCACATCTGCCATCTACTCTCATTCTTCATCTCACGATTAATCTAACCCAAAGACTGCTACCTTGCCCATAAATTATTACTCCAAGCAAATCTAGTTAGGAAAGTCATCGCTTGCCAGTCGACTGCTTGTCCTTATCATCTAGTTAGCGTGAGTGTAGAGAGCCTTATTCTTTCAGCAGGATTATGCAAAAACTGCCAGACCGATTTTTATAAAACTTGGTGGAGGGATGTAGCATGGGAAAAAGAAAGAACCCATCACATTTCGGAGAAGATCCGAATCTCGGAGCAGATCCACAAATTAGTTTTTACTTTTGTTAGTAGCATTGCGAGTGTATTGATAGGAGTTATTAAGACTGACTAGCAGAGGGCAGCAACGACTACATCTCTCCATAAAGCTACACTTGTAATGTGGATGCCTAGGATGTAGGATGTAGGATTTTAGTAGAAGTCACCACACTATGCTGGATGCACATGTTAACCGTTTTGCTACAGTAGCTAATACATAATCATCAGTGTCGTGCACAGACATTTTGGGGGGCAGGTGCTCAGTGAAAAATGAGGGCAAGATGTTGAAGGGGGGGGTGCTGACAGATAATTTGTATTTTGATTGTCGGGCGAGTTGTTGACGTGGGGGGGGGTTCTGACAGAGATTTTTGACGGGGGGAGGATGCTGACAGAGATTTTTGATTGTCACGCAAGTTGTTGACGGGGGACGGGGGGGCGTGAGACTTGGTTAAGATTACTACATAATACTAAATATTCAGCTTAAGTATACTGATAGCTTCACATGCTGTACCAACAACAAATTCTACCGACATTGGTTGTGTGGTGGTCATCATTACATTAAATCCATTAATTGATTATGCTTAGACTAGCTTGTTAAGCAGGTGGGCAGTCGGCTAATTTAGGATCAGCTGTTTGGCGCTGTATGAGACTTACTTCACAACAGAGACAAATAAATGCAAGTTATAGTTTGGCTACTGAGGCTTAGGGGGCAAACAATACACTCGTTTCGTTTATGTGTTACCTGGCTGGTTAGCTGTCATCACTCATCTCGGGCACTTTGGATGGGGAAAGGGCAGTGGAGGAGTAGCGCGCCTTCGTTTGTGTCTGCTTTTCGCGTTTACCGTTGACAAAGGAAGAGAGGGAGGGGAGGGGCACGGATGTGCCGTGGGCACGTGTGTGTGCGAGGGGGGGGGGGCTGGCAAAATTACAACGCATTTTGGGGCATTATAATTACACGCTTTGAATCGAGAATTGATCGATGTCACCATGGGCCACATACAGTAGGCCTACACTGTAAAAAAAAATAAAAAAAAAATAAAGAAGGTAACTTTCAAAAGGGCACTTGTCTTGTCCAGAGGGCAAAGGGTAGGTGCTCTAGCACCATCTGTGCACGTCCCTGATAATCACGCTTGATGAACCCAAGTTTCCTCAGTTTAAATAGGAACATTACAGCGAGATATGGCAGCTGGCCCTGTTATATTATGCACCAAAGATCCATGTGGTGTTTATTGATATTGCAAGATAGGCCATTTGGCAGATCCACTAATTATTTTTCACTTTTGTTAACATCGAGAGACGTCCATCTCTAAACTAGAAAAAAGCCCATTCTTCTACATTCAGCAACTGTACATGCTGACGGCAAGCATCATGGTCCATGATCCTGCCAATCCTCATTCATTGCCAGAGGATTTCTTCCAGCCTACCTTATTAACGACAGTTTCTGTTCTATGGTAGGACTGGTGAGGAGGATGGCGGGCCACGCATTCAGCCGGTGTGTCTGAACAAACAGGCTACATGGAAAATTAAAGGGGAGGATCGCCCGTCACTTCAAGATGCCACAAATTGTCTGAGCTCGTCACATCTGAATAGGTATGTCTGCTCCCGCTGCCATGAACAGAGACGGAAACAAGGAAGCAAACGTGCCGATCCGAGGGTGCACCGCGTCAAAGTCGCCTGTCATAGCGCATTACAAGGCTTATTGCTGAAAGAGCTCTCTGATTGTCAGCCAAGATTTTGAATCTCGGCTAACTTCATCTACTGCGTGTCCACTGACAGTTCACTTACAATTTAATGTGACGAGATAATCTACAAAGACAGACTCCTGGGCTGGACCACATGCTTATATTTTGTGATGGTTCAATAGACACTTGTTGGTATGCTGTGCTGAGGCTACTCAAGAGACTCAAATTGTCTCAAATTGTATGTATTACAAACAGTAAATTGTGAAGGCTGTATTGATTGTGAACTCCACACACGGTAAAGCAGAACAAATGTGTTTTACTGTCCTATCCTTGTGAACACATGCCTTTCTCACATCCTCATTAAGGGCTTAGTATCTGTTATGTGAAGTGAATATTTAGGCAATAACACACAAGAGGGAGGGCTTTAACATGGTTATTGGCCCGGCTGTCGGTCCTGCACAGCCACACCAATAACCCACATGAAGTACCACCTCAGGTGTGCCAACACTTTTATACAACAGCACTGCACTGTCATGAAAAATATAGGCTAGTAGTGTTCAATTTCGCTAGATCGTTGCTTTCAGCTCTTCGCAATCTCAAATTGTTCTCCATTGTTTATCGTTGCTATAGGCAACTTAACGCCAGCTGGGCTGGTCCACAACCTAAACAGAGCAGGCTTGCTAGCTGCGACCAACTGGCTAATATAAACGTTATATGTGATAATTGGTTTATCAAACATAAATCACTCCGCTTTGATACATTGTATCACACGAGTATGTATGTTGAGTAATAGAGTGATACTTTCACGTTGGTAAATCTTTGATTTGTATATTGTGGTTATTGGTACGGCTCCAAATGTATCTTGGCCAATCACAATGCACGGTTGGAACTAGCTGTTGTATAATCAACAATCCAATATATTATTCAGCAATTAAATGCAGGACCGCATGCAGTATCAGCCTCTACAAATGTCTGGGCATTGGTGATGGCTTCTCAGGCGTAGCCGAATTCTAAAGGCGTTTGTTCCCCTGCAGAGCAAACAGCTGGCCATGCTTGACTCACTCTCATCTGAGGACACTGCAGTGAGAGTTTTTCCTCGGAGAGCAGGCCGTCTGACACCGGCGAGGGTTGTGTTGTTGTGGAGGAAATTGCAGCCAACAGGAAGGAAGAGCAATAGCCCTGGGAGCTAAGCAGAGCACTGTGCTGGAGTTAAGAACGCTTACATGAGGACATACAGCCCAACATTGAGACCTGCAGTCCTTCTGATTATCCCATTCCCCTACACCCCCCCCCCATTACCTTTGATCCTAGTACAGTAGTCATACCCAGTATGTACTGTATGTAAATTGTAAACACCAACTAAGATGTAAAGACTGTAATATTGAGAAGTCTCTAAATGGTCACCGTGTATCCCTTGACAGGGAGCTCAAACCAGCCATGCTCCTACTCCCCACAGTCCTTTACTCGGTTAAAGTCATTTAGTCACCGCATCATGAACATCGAGTTGAGACGAGATGCGAGAAGACATGTTTTGCTGCGTTTTTTTTCTTAACTGCTGTGATTTCGAGTGAGCCAAACCATTCTACTAATTAAAATACACAACTCATAATGTCACTGTCACAGCGGGGAAGAGCCCTCAGTGTAGCGCACACTTCTCCTCATTGGAACTACGCCTGAATGCACATGGCAGATAGTTTCTGTCAGATGGTGTGCAGTGTCTTAAATCTATATCACACTCCTAGGAGTAACTGCTCATTTGATGAGAGGAGACTGCCTCTCAACTCAGTGCAACTCAATCACCCCCCACTCAGATACAGCGCATTGAGCTCACGCTGGGTGATACTGGCTCACGCTCATGCGTGTCAGTATCGGCGATTGTATTTCGTCATACGCCAGTCTGCCGATTGTAGTGATATGCCAGACAGCAGGATGTAGAGTCAGATGTATTAAACCGAGTGAAACATGGTGCTGGTGAAACACACTCGTCAAAAGAGCGCTGGCAGTCCCTCCAAGAGAGACGTCCCTATTGGTGCAACTGTCAGCGCGTCCGCCTCCCAAGCGGGAGACCTGGGTTCTAATCCCGCCCCGGCCATGCCGAAACTAATGGGTTACAATGGTGCCGTGAACCGGATGTCCAGTGGTGTGGAGTGAGTTTGGAGGGCTGAGGGTAACTGAGTGAAACGTGGAGTATCTGGTGAAACTCACTCCTCAAAAGAGCGCTGACAGTCTCTCCAAGAGAGACATCCCTATTGGCGCACCTGTCAGCGCCTGCCAAGTGGGTAGTTCTAATCCCGCCCTGGGAAACGGACGGGTTACATACAGTCATCTATAACACTCTCTGGGATCGCATGCGATGGGATGGGTTTGTGAAATACAATACAGTATATCAGTGGTAATACTAACCTTAAGCACAACCCTAACCACTCTGAGAAGGAACCTAGCACGGTGTAACTGTGAATTGAGTCCAAAATGAGAGGTCTGAGAAATACAGTGCCACAAACGTGTATATGCTCGCGTTTAGTACACACTTTCATGTCATTTTCCCTCTATTTCATGGCTCATGGCTATACTATCCAATCATATAGGCTACATACGGTAAAACTGTGATTGCCACTGTCTGTGTGTACGTGTGTGTGTGTGTGTGTGTGTGTGTGTGTGTGTGTGTGTGTGTGTGTGTGTGTGTGTGTGTGCGTGTGCAGATTTCTGTCCTTATGTATGTTACTATGGTGCCTCCGCCTCCAGAAGCAGATAGATGATGATGATCAATAGAATGATAGCCATTATAGATATCATTATCATCATGCTTTCATGAGCACTGTCCTCTTCTCTGGTCCTCACTTACCTCTCAGCACTGCAGCTAGCATCCAATAAACCTGCTCTGCTTTCCCTCTCATGTAGTAAAAGATAGTTTAGTACAAGGTGGAGGATGTTATTAGGGCTGACCCTGCGTTGAATCAGTCAGATGTGTCCAGATGAAGGGTTGGAACAGAGAAATCGAGATGAATGCTAGGGTTTGGAAATCAGAGTGTGCGTTCTTCGATTGTAAGCCCTGTGGGCCAGAAGAGCACTTGGGTAACGAGGGATCAGTGTGGATCACAGTGGAGATTAAATGGGACGGCAAGCATATTGATACACCACATTAGTGAGTCTGTGAAATTTCTTGAATTGCTCTGAATCGCACAGATGTCGCCAAGTTTTCCATGGTATTGTACTGCAATGTGTTCTTAGTTGGATTACAGACATCGGACACTAACTACAAATGGAAATGATTTCTTAGGTTTTGTTGTGGCGTGTAAGAAGTTAAGAGAAGACACAACTCATACTGAAGGCAGGGAACAGGAACTGTCTACTGCATTCAGCTGGTGAAATAGATTGACAGATACAGTAGTGTTGAATGGGGGCAGTAAGAGAGGAAGGGGCATCTCTCTGGCCGGTGGTAGCCTGGGGACGCTGGAGGGAGCGTGGAGGGGCGGACGCCTCCTCATCCGCCTACTTTATTTCACTGTCTCGCGCCGCGATATGTGTTGCTCTATATGCTCAGAAAACAACATTGCTGCTAATGAACATCCAACATTCAGTTTTTCAGCCGTTATCCTCTGGATTGGATGTCTGTGAATGGCAAAACGGAATTCCTGTCATTCCACTCTGGATTAGGCCTTTCCTATTGCTCTGCATGTTCCTTCAGTCATATCACCCAGTAATAAAATACACACAAAACCTGAAGTAAACAAAATCCCTGAACAGATATTGTTTATGAAACAATCAAATACAATAATAATAAACAGTAAAGTAATCATAAACAAATAATGCTGAATACTACGCTGCAATCTTTAGTTTTTTCATCTCTTGATGCCGTTTCGATATTATTGTCCTTGTTAGGGGCCAAGCACCGAAGGTGCGAGGCACCTATTGTAATTGGCAGTATTATTATTCTATACAAGGGTAGAGGATCATGCAAAGAGGCCATGGAACAAGTCTCACATCAATTGGCCAAAGGGGGGCGCTATAGAAACCATTCCAAGTGACAAACTTTGAACATGCATATTGCATGCCCCGTTAGAGCTAGAGTCATGAAGCACATATGCTTCTCCTCACAAGGAAGGAACACATTTGCCTTCTAAAGTTCCATCTCAGCATGAGTTTGAAAAGTTGATTAAAAGAGCCACTATGAGCCAATGAATATATAAGAGGATGTGTCTTTTCACATGAAGGTGGATAAGTTATGAAGGGTTGAATGAAACACCACAACAGTTTTATATGCATATCAACAAAGATAAGCTAACCGTGCAATACTGGACCAATCAAACCAAATGGGGGTACTAGAGAGCTCATTTATGGTTTTGGCCTAACCGCCATGCTGATTTTCCCGAAACATGGTACAGTGGTACCAGGGCATGCCTAATGGACACTGGAGAAATATGAAGCTGATTGGCCACAGGGTGGCGCTATAACAAGCCAACATGTGTAAAAGTGGCTAAAACGCAATCAATTGCTGTGGTGCCCCCGTGGCCAAATGGGGTTCATGTTTGTTCATGCTTGTATGGCTGGGTCATGACATGCTCTACAGTTTACTCATTGGACACTAAATTGTCAGATTACATTTTGATGTCAATAAAAGTGTTTTTGTGCAACAACACTCCCATTGCACTTTCATTGTATTTTCTTTTACGTCAATGGCCGCATAGCTCAAATGTGGCTATGGCATGTTTTGCTTGTTGCCTTTGCTGCATTTGTTGTGCTTGGGCCCGTAATTGCTGTTTGGAGCTATATTTGTTATTGATTGGTTACTACTGTAGGTACTAAATGAGGTGGTGGCACAAAAAGTATTAAAGATGAGAAGTGTTGAGTACAACAAAAACAAACAACTTTAATTGTCATACAGTGGATTTGCACAGCACACAAGTGTCCACCAATTAAATTTGTCTCTGCTCTTCACCCATCCCGTCGTCTTTCCCCCAAGGGCAGCTGGGAGCAGACAGTAGGCAGCGTGCAGGGGACGCGCCCAGGGGCCAACCAAGCGTTCCTGTCCATCATCACCACGGACGGACTGTGTTAGCAATCTGTTTTTCATAATGTTTTCTTTTTATGGGGGAAACCCTTGCAAACACGGGAAGAACATGCAAACTCAGCACAGAAAGACCCGGAGACCTTCTTGCTGTGAGGCGACAGTACTAGGTACTATGCTACCGTGCCGCATGTGAGTGATTTTGGGGTCCAGTGTCTTGCTAAAGAACACTCTGGAAGATCGAACCGGGGAACATGCGTTTCCAAGCCGGCCACTCTACCTCTTGAGCTACGTGCCCACACACCCCCTCCCCCCACCCCCTAGTGTGTGGCAAATTCCTTTTAAACAATGGATGAATCTTACATTATTATTACATTATCTACAGTAACTGCATCCCAACATCTATTATTCAAAGCTTGACAAACAAAATGCTCCCTGAGAAAAGAAGAGAGGCATGTGCCTTAAGGCATCCCTGAATGCTGTTTTACAGCCTTGATCCTCTTCTTTAAAAACACTTTTTCTCAGGGAAGTCTAAAGCCTGCAGCATACTGCGCCGCGCAGGTCCTCAGAAATGAACGCTCCACAAAACACACGCTGGTCTGCGCGTACGCGTTGTAAAACAGCAAGTTAAAGCGATAGCGCACGGCTTTAGGGACCATGTAGAACATGCCGGGCCTGGCCCACACAGATGTGTCGTCTAATTCACTTGGGTGTCGGGGATCCGCTGCCATCTTTTATCATCATGATCATGTGATCATGTGATCCTGTATCAGTATGAGCCCTTTCTTGGCAAGGCAGACTACAGCCAAGGACGACATGAACATCCATTACTGCGAGCCCACTGAAGGTCAGAAATGGGTCTTGTCATGTGTGTCACCTCAACAATAACCCCCATGTGCACGAGTCCTGCCCTGAGAACAAGGACAGAGTTTATAAGAGATTCAAAACTCTAACCTTCTCCAAGGATATCTCTCCACAGAAGTGTTAAGTTGACGATGAGAGGGTGCTTAAGAAATATGAATATAAAATAAAATACATTATTATTACATATACAAAAATATTGATCACAGATATATTTAAATTACATGGGAACCATACAGAATGAAGCCTAATAAATAAATTGAGGACAATTAATACAATTAATAATTTATTTTCAGAATAGATTCACTTTAGAAATGACTAATGGTTTAACTGCTTTTGATGTTTCAAGTTTACAGTTCTGGCACTTATGATGCCCTTGACAAGATTTCTGGATTGATTTTGTGACATTATCAATGAGGCTCAATATAAGTTCCTGTAAGCAGGCCCTGTCCTCACATTCCAGCCAACACAGCCAGTCACTCTCACAAGGTGCCCGGATGAGGAATGGCACCCCTGGCAAACAGCATATCCTTCAGTGCCAGGGTCCCACCCTGGGTGTTTCAATCAACAGATATTCAGTTCTTTGAAAAGACAGATACATGAAGACAAAATGGAGGGAAATGAAGAAGGTTATAGTGGCTGGTGATGGCTCCCACAGAGCAAATGAGACCTTAAGTAATGGGGAGGGGTCACTAGAGATTCACAGGAAGGCGATAAAATGAAAGCCTTAAATCCAAACCATTAGCCAAGGCTGCCATAACATGGATACTATTATAGCAGAGTGTTCAATGAAAGTGAACTGAAAAATATACTGTGTGTGTGTGTGTGTGTGTGTGTGTGTGTGTGTGTGTGTGTGTGTGTATGGGAGAGAGAGGGAGAGAGAGTGTGCATATATGAGAGAAAGATAATACTTAATGTTTAATAATTAAGATGTCTCAGTCAAATGCCAGTTGGGCAAGCACGAGGGTGGTGCTCGTTGAAATGCAGATGAACAAATGCCAAACCGATAGACAGGCAGGTTGACAGGTATGAAGACTGATGAATGCGATGCCTTCAGCATTGAGGGATATCAGATTACACTCTGACAGACAGATCCCTGAGGTGGCATTGTAATGTTTTTATTTTATTTTTTATAACGTCAACCATCTCATAACAAAGAGCATGGCACTTTAATGGAGAGATGTAACATCCCATTTCAAGAAAATACTGCGGATTAAGGTGAAACTGAGTGAGATTATGGCTCCAGTGTATAATGTTGGCTTGAATAACCTGTTCTATAAAGCCTGTCAAATCAACCGTGCCAGTCCAGAGCAATAGCGCCCGATAGCCTCTAAAGCGAAGCGTACCGCACGCTCGTGGCGTCTTCTGTTTCATAACCCACGGAAGGCGTCAGGTGGCGCGTGACAACCGGCCGCGCGTTAGTTTAGAACTGTATGTTGACACGTTTTTTAACCAGATAGAAATATGAGAAACTCTGCTGACAGGCAATCGAACGGTGCAAACCTGGCCCTGGTCCAAATAACAACAGAATACTGTTCAGACAGGTGCACTACAAATATATCCTAGACTAACAATAGCTAAAATATACCTGTAAGATGCGAATTAGCTGTATGGTTTTTACAATCAATCATGTTTTGTGTGATGCTACTGTAGGCATATCACTGGTTCCACTTGTTTTTTTTTTTTTTGTGCGGCAGTGGACAACAGATATGTTTTTAAGGCTGCACCAATAAACAGCCTGCCTGTGGCTGCTCATGGTGTCACATCGATGGGATGTTAGTCGGTAGGTGGCAGTCGTGTCCCATCTGCTATAAGACGGCACTTGAGAAAATGTAACTCTGCCTCTCTCTCTCGCTCTCTCTCTCCGTCTCTCTCTCCCTCTCTCTGTTCCTGTCCTTCTCTGTCTGTCCATAGTCGTAGCCTACATGCATTGCGGGGACATTTCTGTGCGCGTACGCGTATATGTGTGTTCACATTGACCAATCAGCTTTAAGACTATGGCAAAACAATAATTTAATTGCACCCATCACAAGTGACACCAGTCACAAGGTAGAGAAATAGTGATGCCATCTGCGAAAGTAGCCTACAGCGCGCGTGCATGCGCGTCAAATGACACATGTGCAGCCGGTGAATGTGGAGAAATAGTAGCCATGAGCTTGTTTCTTGCATCAACTGCAACTCTCGCGCATCGGTTATAGCGGCGTCATTCCACCAGCACTGTCTGGCGGATTACAAATGATCTCGTCTAAGGGAGGAAACGGTGTTTGAGGCTATCAGAACACCGAAGCGGAGAGCCTACAGCTCGTGCGCTGTTCTAGCTCCGTGCTTGCGCATGGAGCTGTGATTTATTAAAGTGCGTAAAAGCGGCGCGTGTTCCGTCGGTGAATTCTTGGTGCGTTCGAACGGCTGATCCAAAAACGCGCTTTGTAATTTGCAAAGGGGAGGAACGAGAGGAAGGAATCAACACCTGGTGGATTTTTCTAAACCCTCATGCGTGTTCTCTGTGGATTTCTGGGATGAATGTCGTATCTGATTTTGGAGGACCAGAGCGCAAGAGGAGGCGATGATTGCTTTGGGAGAAAACTGAAGGCTAGTCCGCCTTTGATAAAAGGGACTTGCATCAAGACGCGATTAAAAGTATGGACTTAAAACCACTAATATTATTAGGCTATTATAACTAACGAATAGTAGACTGTTTATTTGAAAGTCAGCAAAGGAGAGTGTTATCGCTTGAACCCCGTGGCTGAGACTTTCTTTTTTTTTTGTCTTTGAAGGCTGCTAAAGGAAACCTGCTGGATTGTCCTATTGGCCTGCCGTTGCTTTCAGAAATACCGTCTTTATGAAAACTGATGGGGAAACCTCTGACAAAACAACGACAAGACGAAATACTTGAGCATTCCTCATACCGTACGTAGGCCTATTAGCCTGAATATTTTTTTGTCAAACTCTGGGACCTCGTCCAGCAACATAACCGGGAGTGTAAAAAAAGAAAAGAAATAAGCATCTATAGATCCGCACTGGGCTGTGAGGGGAAATCTAATCAGATCCCACAGGGCTGGAGTATCGGAGGAAAGTTCTACCTGAACGCGTGAAGGAAGGGGGCAGGACAGCGTCAACCTCCTATATTTCCTCTCAATATGTGGAATGTGATAGGGTCCGGTTATATTTCGGGATGATACCAATCTGGGGATCTATAGCTGCGTGAGATGATGCATATATAGTGCTCCAGGACTGAAGAAGTTCGCGTTTTTTATACCAAAGAGTTCTGGGAAGAACATTAATTTCCCATTTCGATTCATCATCAATACAAGACATGGCATCATACAACTTGCTGGCTAACAGCGCAGTGGGGAATCGCTCTGCGTCGAAAGATTAGTTTCTACGCATCTGCGGGTGCTTCGGTAGGCTATCATTTGCGTTTAAAAAGAAATAGGAATCGAGAGATGGATACACTGACATTCATCAGTGTGGCAGTCCTATCATTCTTGATAGATTGATGGATGGATTAAGTGTGCTGCATCGTTTTAAATCTTGGGACTCAATAGGATGTGTTTGTTGAGAAATAATCACGGATTGTGCTAAATTGCGTGAGATTTGCGGATTATCTATGTAGTGTGTTGGGGTGGAAGCTGAAGAAGAAATTAACTGTCGCTTTCAAATTCAGATCTCATTCCACGATTCACGTCTTCGGAGACAAGTAAGTAGGCTTTATTCGTTTATTTATTCATATAGGTGAGCATTTTGAAATACTCCACTTCAGTTCCCCATAGTAGCCTAGCCCATACCGCCTACTAATTGTAAGGGTATCTGCAGACCCAGTGTTGCTTGGAAATGTATATCCCGTCGGCCAATTATAGCGACCAAACTAAGTACGACAAGGCTATCTACTAGGCTATGCATGGACTGACTTTTATTCATTATTGATGTTCGATATTGGTATAGGCCTACATCTGACATTGTTTTGGCATCATATAACATTTAATGATATGCTTCATAATGTGTGTGTGTGTGTGTGCGTGCGTGCGCGCGCGTGTGTGTAACCTGTTCTTTTTCTGTGGCGCTGTGTGTGTGTGTGCACGCGCGCGCAGTAGCCCGCTTAGGGAGATTGTGTAATGTAGCCCCTATCTGACCATGCAATATGCAATTTTTATATTCCTGTAGCTGGTAGGATATTTAATTATCAACCTGATTATGTTATACAGAGGTTGGTTCTGTCATGTAGACTATAGTCTGTTGAATCCCCCTTTGATATAGGCCTACTACATTGGTTGGACCTAACTATAGCGCACAGTGACAGCCATGGTCTTTGAACCTGTAACCTGCTCCAGTTTCTAGTCTCTTAAAACACCAGAATGAATAGCTGAATAGCCGGCACTGCCATTATGTTTGCGGATTCGCAGAGAGGGCTGGAGCATGTGGTCTTCAGAACCGCTTAGATGTGTCCTACTCGTTTACGCCATTGGCTGGGGTGCACTGGTGCGAAACGGACGCTGAAGGCACGCTGAAGAAGCTGTCTGGTCTTGGCCCATCATCGCTACAGTGCGTCTTGGTGGATGGATATCTCTTCCTAGGGCTGACATGACAAGCACGTCGCGCGCGCCTCCAGCCCCCCTATCCAGCCAACTCAACCGGGTGTCGCGCGAGAGTGTGTTTTGTTTGTCCATGGAAGGCGCGAATCACTGAAGCCGCGCTGTGTTGGACGTGCCTCGCGATGAATCAGCAGGAACCGCGACCCATACAAGGGCGCGTTGGGCTATTGTGACGCAACGATTTACTGTGGTTCATGGTGCAGAATTGGTTGATATGGACTGGTTTACAAAACAACCCTAATACATTCTCTCTTTACCCCAATACAACGTAGCAGAAAAATGATACATAATGAATTTGACCAATACACTGACACAAGTTCATTTACTTCGCATTATTCCCATATTGCTTATAGACAGATTCATATGTGAAATTAGATTATGATTTTACGGACAGGTTAACTTAGGCACAGTCATATCTCAATGAAGAAAATATGTTATTTCTTCTTCCTTCAGTAGCCTCCCACAATATTAGTCTATAAAGCAACTATTTCCATGGCTTTAACAATGACCCTGGATATCATAAGTGGAAAACTGAAATGTTCCTCCTGTCTATGGATGAAGGGGAGAGGATGAAATATGTTGTATAGGCTACATGTCATTGGTGTACACAATGATTTGGGAAGGTGCCACTTCGGGTAATATAACACTTTACCAGACACTGATAATGCCCCTCTCATTTAGAGGGACAGACCAAAGAATACATTTGTATCACAGACACACTTAATGCAGATTCTTTTAAGATGTGACTGAGTGTGTCATTGTCATAAATATCACATTGAAAATGGACCAACTTGACTCAAAGATTATCATGGATATTGTCATGGATTCTTATGGATAGTGTGTGCTTATGGAATCTTAGGCTAATAATTCAAATTTTACACAAGCACGCTTCAGTTTTAAAGATGCATTTCAAATGGATGTTCAAAACGTCTAACAATGGATAATAATAAAGTGTAACATGCATATTATACATGTGTATGTATAATAAATATAATATAATGTTAGTAGTGGTGCTTGTAGAGGGCATGGTTGTCATCTCAGACGTAGTATTAATCGTATCCCTCCATCACCTGAAATATTGAATGCCCTCATTTTTCATTCAGTGTGGGAAAAGCACATCCAGATGATTGAGTGACATTGCCTTGGGGAGACGAATTAGACTGCTCATTTTACGCTCTTCTTCTGTCACAGGATTTAGCATGATAAATCCACCCTACGCATCCCAAAGATCACATTTGTTTGTTGCCGAACGACGCACAGTGATTTATGCCTACAGGGAGCCGATCTCTTCCCTGGGTTCAGCCCTCCTCAAACTTCCCCTCACCCTACAGAGCTGTCCGCCATGTTGGCCAGAAAGCACCTGCGTGGCGCTGTCCGTGGGTGGCGAAGGAAAATCAATCAAGGCAGGCGATATTAAGAGAGAGAGAGATAATAAGCCAGCGTCTCCAGGTGGTGGAAATCCTTAGGACGTCTGCACCTTCACCTATGCACTTGTTTATTTTATTAAGGAGGAGTGGCAGCAGGCTGTCCCCAGCGAGTCCCTCTCCTCCTCCGCAGTGTGAAACAATCAGAACAGGTGCAGCACAGGGACCGTGGGGACTCCCCACCCGCCGCCTGCTGCTCACACAAAGCCAGGCTTCATTGATAACGTCTCCGCCACAGACGTCTGTTTTATGTTCAATTCCTCCGCTCGTTACGGCCCTGAGTTGTCTATTGAAAATTGTGCCAAGCAGCCCAGTCAGAAAATTAATGAACTTGTCAGACAGAAAAGGGTACCGTTGCGGCAAGGTGTCGGGCCTTGCAAAGCAACAGAGCATAATGGTTGTCCCATATCTTCTTTTTCCTTTGTAATTTTGCCTTTCTCCAGACTATGACTCAGTTCACATCAAGGCCAGCACTTTGTCTTGTATAATACATTTTCATTTGGAAGCCCGGCTTAGGACACCATTAGCATTCATTTCGCCGACTGCCAGGGACTTCTATCAATAATGGAACCACCTGTCAATTTCTCTTCGTCTTCACGGTGTGCATTTTCTCAGGGGATTTGATTTGGAGATGAAAGGGACATTAAGCAGTCAGGCGGATCTGTGTTATTAACTCTCACTCCTCGTTTGGTCGCGCTGGTGCTCAGAGCAAGGTAGAGTGTACCTGGCCAATGGACCAGGAGCCTCTTCCTGGAGGACCATGGGGAGCGTTTGATCAGGCTGAGCAGGAGAGGATCTTGGGATAAAGAGTCTAAGATCTGAGAAGAAATAATGACCTAACATGTTTGTCTCCACTTTGATGTTTGATGTTAATATGGCGGCTTACTTTATTGTTAATTGCTGTGACTATACATGTAAGTAGGCCATCTCAAGGGGCTCAGTTTGTTTTCTTTGGGGACAAACTGCAAACAAAGACCATCTGATCACATGTACAGTATGTGGGTACAGTAGTTAGAGCTAATTTGTGTTTGTGCCTAGGAGGTTTATCTGGTTCACTAGTTTATTTTGGTCTCATGTCTTGGGTCTACAGCGAGGAAGCAATATGTTTTAGGAAAGAACATAAACACTTTATCTTCTCTACTTCATGCATGAACACCCAAATAATCCATTCCTCTCATGTCAGTCACCCATTGTAAGCCACCAGAGAGAGAGAGAGGGAGGGCTTCTCAGGTCATGTCAGAACCTGAAGTGATAGAAGCCAAGTCTAAAGGGATGCATAATCTGACATGATTGTTGCTTTTATACAGGCAGTCAGTTGCCAGATGACTTATCACACCCAAGTTCAGTGGTATTTGAATGACTGGCATTTAACATATGCTGTTTGCTCTACAGGAAGCTTGCAGTCAGACTTCATCCAGGCGATGCACAGCGTTAAAACTGAACATAATGTGTTAGCTCAGCCAAGTGTTTTTCAAACCTCCTAACTACTAGTTCACGAGCAGATGGAGTGTTGTTCCAGCATTAGATGCTGTAGTGCGATTTCTACTTGTTATTGTTGTCATCACACAATGACAGGTGTGATGTGCAGGAATTGTTATAGTATAACACAGGCTATTGTCCTACTAAAAAAACATGGATTTATATTAGAGTTTTGAAACCCAATCAGTAACACTGACAAAAAGAAAAAAAACTAGGCATGCAGTACAGGATAATTAGTAACAGCGGAGTGCCATATCTTTCTTCCTGTTTGTGTAATCAATAGAGTCTTCCAAGAGTTTTTTTTACATGAGCATTTCACCATGCTGGGGGAGTGCTGACATTGATCTAGATTCCTGTTAAGGATCAATGTGATTATTTGAATCATGTAGCGACCAAAGAAGTCAGCCTCCTCAGAAACACATACACACACACAGGCACACACACATACACACGCACAGGCACGCACACACAGGCCCACACATGCACACACGCACACACACACACACACACACATGCACACACACACACACCGAAGCACACACAAAGAGCAGCTGCAGTGGCCTCACTCAGTCATTGTCTGAAGCGTGCCCGTCTGAGTGGACAGGCGATCTCAGGGAAGGCCGAGGAACATTCCTCCACTCGATGGATTCATCAATTGGTGTTGCAGCTCAGCCCATCAACCTCAGAGAGTCATCTGAGGGCCGTCATAAAAGGGCCATTCTGTCACCGTGGTGACAGGTGAGGGGCTTATATGTATATCTGATGTGGGATAGGGAGAAGTCACTGCTGCAGACATGGTGTGCCGTGTTACAGTGTGTAATAGATAGATAGATAGATAGATAGATAGATAGATAGATAGATAGATAGATCGATCGATCGATCGATCCTCCCCGTAGGAGGAAACGTTCTTAAAACAAGACATACTGAACTGTATGAAGCTAAAACCAGGACATGTTCTCATGAAACAGGACATATTGACATAGTGATGAAGGCCTAGTTGCCGGAGCGTCTGTTTTTGCTCTGATGTGCACCCAATAAAAAAAAAGAGATAAGCTAAAGCATACAAATAACTTTTTGAACGAGACCTCTCCTATTTGAGTGCGACTCTATCTTCTACGCATACTTTTAGTCATACGCACCAAATCAATCAACACTGTCTGCCTTAAAACGACAGATTTTTCTCCGTCCGACTGAGAGATGTGGGCAGAGTGACTCCCCCCCCCCGCCTCGCCACCCCCCCACACCCCCGCTCTTATCCCCCTCCCACCCTTTGCTCTCCACCGTGCTAAGACCCCAAATTTCAGCTTAAAAGCAGTGACCTGGATTCTGGCTACAACATTAGTCACAACTAGCCTTACGTCATCTACCTTGGCGGACATGGGGGGGGGGGGGGTCTTTTCAACTTCATAACCCCCCTTCATGTGACATGGCAGCCGGGGGTGATGAGAGCAAAAGTGCACTAGAACAGCCAATGTGCGCCCGCTAGAGAAGCCCTTCCCCCGCGGAGAGGCGATGTCTGTTTCAAGTGATACCGGTCGGGGTCGCCACATTAATTCGTGGCGCTAAATTAAAAGGCAACTGGGCCGGGCGAGGCCAGCTTTGCTGTCACTCACGGCCTCCCTCCCTCTCTTCAACCCGGACCTAATGAAGGTGAGACCGTAGTCCCTCCCTTCACAAACGACAAGAAGAAGAGACGCAGAGAGGAAGAGAAGACATTAAACCACGGAGGGAGATGTTAATGAGGAGACCAGGAAGAATTTGCAGTAAGAAGTTATTTCAAAATACAGAAAGGCTGCTCGAGTTGATTGTCCTTATCTGGGTTCATTAATGCAATTTCCCCCACAAAGAGCCTTTGCAGAGGCTCTCAAGCTAAAATAATGAGTAAATCAGTCAGGGACAAAGGGCCTATCGTGTTGTAGTGATGTGTCGCAGCAAAGGCACACACACCCAAACACACCCATCCATGCGCGCACACACACACAGACACACACACACAGTATACTATACACACATACACACACAGTATACTATACACGCATACACACACACAGTATCCTATACACGCATACATACACACACACACTCACACAAACACACACAGTATACTATCCACACACACAGTACATTTAAACGTGATGAGCAGATTGCCTTGAATAAGCGCTGGTGAGCCTAAATTAAAGTGACCTAGCTGCAGTAAATAAAAGTCCTGGTTCAGCCCACTATGAAGCGTCTGAAGTAGATTCAAGAGTCCTTTTACTTGTCACATGTACAGTGTACAGTCACAGTGAAACATCAAAGGCCCTAACGTTCATCCGTCTCACGCCATCCCATCACCTCTGCTTCGTGGTTTGAGGCTGCAGCAGAATCAAGGACAATCTCTGTTGCTTTTACCGCTGCAGATGAAAGGGTGGAATTGATATGCAGAGGGTAAGGTCTGTGGGAGTCCAGCTCCTATATGGCCTTTACTTCATATGACTGCGGGGTCTGCTGCGAATGCACTAGCGCCATTACCCAGCACGATGGAATCACACGACATTCACGCTATGTATCATAAGCAGGAATGGGATTGAAAACGATAATGCTCTTTCTGGGCTTGTGTTGGGCTGTTGGTCCCCCCCCCAGACCCCCTCAAGCCGCCGGCCAGGACTGTCTGCAGACCCAGGGGTGTGGACGAACGCCCGGGGTCGGGACAGCTGGGCTCGGCGGCGCCTGCTGTCTCCCAGACCGTCCCTTTAACTCTCCAGGCCAATCATAGCTGGCGATCGGGCGCTGGCTGAGCTCAACACCACAGGAGGAGCCTGGCCCGCCGTCAACAACACACACACACGCGCACGCACACACACGCACACACGCACACACATGCACATGCTGCACACCATCCCAAGGCTCCCTCACAGTCCATGGCTGACAAATTTGTAACAAAGAGTGTGAAAATTGGAGGAGCAGGCAACACAACTGTAGATACACACACACACACACACACAAATGGTTTCACTACCCATATACATACACTGTAATTGCTTTATTTGGACTCCACCCAGTCTTCAATTTGTATTATCTTCTAACCCAAACAGTCTCTCTACAACTCTCACTCTCTCTCATAGGACTGTGCAATAAAATCCACACAGCAATACACCAAAATATATTTTTTCCGCGATACTGTATTGATTTTCCATGATACAGTATCAATACAGTAAAAAAAAAAAAAACAATAACAATTAACTTTTTTGCACAAGGAAAATATACAGAACAAGACATGGAATAGCTTTCAATATAGAAAATGAGGGATAGAATTCAGTCATAGATACATTATTAATGTTTTAAATGGATTTTACATGTCCTTCCATTCCCTCCACCTTCAGGGTCACCTCCAGGGAGCGGGGATGGATTTATATTTTCAGTTGTATTTTTAAATTGTCTGAAAATTATGTTCGCAATAAATCACAATATGTAATTTATCGTATCATATCACAATGTATCGTGATACATATCGTATCGTGAGGTCCTTGCCAATACCCAGCCCTACTCTCTCAACTGGACCAGATGTGTGTGTGTGTGTGTGTGTGTGTGTGTGTGTGTGTGTGTGTGTGTGTGTGTGTGTGTGTGTGTGTGTGTGTGAGTTCCACTCTATCCACCCGCTCTCTCAGGCTCTCAGTGGCTGACCGTGATGTGTCACTCATCCTGCCACCTGAGTTGGCCCAGAGAGAGAAGTTTTGATCTGACAAGAATAGACTTGAACTTGATTTAATCCTCCTCGTCTTTGAAGAGTTGTGCAGCGGAAGCAGCGTTCTCTCCTGGTCAGGTCAAGGCCTTGTGACAGAGACCGCCCCTTCCTCCACAGACAGCATGGGTGTGGGGGTTAGAGAGAGAGAGGCTTGGTTGGGTGTGGGGGTTAGAGAGAGAGAGGCTTGGTTGTAATGCTGCATTCCTTTAGTATTGGAAACATTAGGATTCCAGACTTCGGCGACAAAATCGTGATCAAATACGTCACTTGAACTTGCGTTTCCGCCATTTTATTCGCCAAATCGACTCCAACTTCATCAAACTCAGTTCATTGTTCATTGACGTCAATCAAGGTGGCTACTCCGCGCATCAACAATAAGTGAAAGCTGTAATTAGACTATTTATTAGCTCGTCTGTCTTATTTGTGTCTCATTAAATCAGTCGTACACACAGTATCGCCCAACGTCTATCAGTGGACAATGTTGCTACGGTGTCCATATGCGCAAAATAGCATTGTTCGTTGTAATCTACTAGTATTTCTAATCTATCTTCTATCTTGGCTTGAAAAAGGTTTTTTTCCCCTTTTGTTCCTGGAACTCTGAATCAGCTCCGATACAAAAGGAACGCAGATTAACCACCTTTTTAAAGTTTGAAGGAGGCCTCAGATTTTCAACTTCCCCAACCAGGACTACGGCTTCACAGATTACATCAGACACGGATGATTTGTGAATGAGACATGGAATGATTTAAGGTCACAGAACAGATTGGTAATTTGTTTATTTTTTTTCGGTGGGGGGGCTCTCTTTTTTTGCCTGAACTGTGAAATATGAAAACAGCCAGATGACGTGTGTGACTGATCTAGTGCAGAAGCAGCTGAGTGGCACTGGGCCACTGTGTGTGTGTGTGTGTGTGTGTGTGTGTGTGTGTGTGTGTGTGTGTGTGTGTGTGTGTGTGTGTGTGTGTGTGTGTGTGTGTGTGCGTATGTGTGTGTGTGTGTGTGTGTGCGTATGTGTGTGTGTGCATGCATGTGTGTGTGTGCGCGCGTGTGTGTGTGTGTGGGACCCCATGGCTAGCCTCATGCAGCCTATGCCAGACTCCTGGCCCTGTGGGCCTCAGCGTTTGGCTGCAACACGCCCATCTGCCACTGAGGAGGAAAACAGCCACACAATCCAGTAGGCTTTAACACAGACTAGGACCGCATATATATATATATATATATATATATTAGGGCTGTTAATCAATTGAAAAATGTAATCGAGTTAATCACAATAATAGGCTGTGATTACAGTAATCATGATTAATCACAAGTTTAAAACACTAGTATTTACTTGCAGAAATAGTCTACATGTGTAGTGCTAGAATAAAGAAATGCTTGACAAGGCTATTCAGACACTGGCCTGACATTCAGAATGATTAATCGTGAGCGTTAACGTGTTAACATTGACAGTCCTATATATATATAATTCATATCTTATTCATATAAATTAATATCTTCAAAACATGATTGTCACCACCACTCTGTATTTACGCTGTGGAATTTTTCTATTCACTGTTGCTGTTCTTTACTGGCTTGGCGGCCATTGATTCTGTGTTGACAGAATCAGTGTTTGACATTCCAGTCAGGCCATGGCTGAACAGTGTGGCATGATCTATCTCTGGTCTGGAGCTGGATGCTCTAATGCAGTGATCATGTACAAAACCAGGGACCACAGCAGACTACATCGACTGCTAATTGGGCCCCGGTGTCATGTCCGTGTCATATTAATGACCCAGATGCAACTCATTGTCATATTCATGAGACTGCCTCTGCTCCCTTGGAATGCTTGCTGGGTGCAATGTGTTTGTGTGTGTGTGTGTGTGTGTTTGAACAGGGGGGGGGGGGCTTGTTGTACAGCAAGGTTGTACTATGTTTTGTGCCATCTTCCTTAACACGAAACAGCAGCTTGTGATGTTCTTTCCCAGTTCTTAAATTGCGAGGCGTTTGTTGTTTCAAATCCAGAACAGTAGGAATGTATCTCTCTGTCTTACTGTGTTTGAACGAAGGGATACACAAGTGGAACAAGTGAGTCCAGGTGGCTCATGTTGAGCCATCCAGAATGAAAAACCCACAAAGTAAGCTGCTTTTTATAGGCAGGATCAGACAGGACGACTATAGGCCCAGTGGGAGGAGAGTGTTTGCACGGCCTTTGTCCAGGTTAAAAGGGCCCTCTGTGCGTCTGATGAAACAGGTGGGACCCTCACGGTGACTGCCGTGCTCTTCTTACCCCCGTTATCAACCCCCCCTCCCAGTTTGTTCAGTATTTGCATAACACCGACCGCTGCATGAAAGCGAAGCATGCATCATATCTGCATTCATTAGCTTTAAACCCCTTTCTTTCTTCTGTGAAAGCCCTCCCTACGCTTTGAGGCAGAAATCTGCTACATTAGTTCTTTTTTTCTCTCTCTCTCTGGTCAGAATTGAAAAGAAATTGTTTGTGTTGAAAGGGGGTCATACGAATGTGAGGTGTCTCTTGGGGTTAGAAGGGATGGACGAGTTAAGAATTGAGGCTTTAGCCCCAGTACTGTACTGTTCTTTGACCAATATAGATGATCTGACGTTCTGAGAAGCCTATTTGGACAGGATCGCTGAGGGCAGGGATTGGTTCAATGGTGGCCTTGGGGATCTTTTCAAGGACAAAGTAGTGTCACCTCTCACACATGGTGTCACAGCCGGGGCTGATGTCCAACATCTATGGCCATGGTGCTTTCTCTTGTGCTTTCTCTCTTTTTATCTCTCTTTGTCTGTTTTCATCTCTGGCTCTTTATCTCTCTCTCTCTCGTTTACCTCTTTCTCTGTCTCTCATTATCTCTCTCTTTTTATTTCTCTATCTCTATGTCTCTCCTTATCCCTCTGTATCTCCAACTCTGCTGATTTGGTTTAAGTACTACGGTGGCCCTGAAGTGCAAAACAACAACATTTCAGAAAACTCAACATTTCACAAAACTCAACAATTCACAAAACACAACATTTCACAAAACACATTTCAGATTGCGGAAAGGGTGGGACAACATCACGTTTGTGATTGGACAGAACCCAAGTCCCTAGCGACAGTTCAATGTAATTTCCTGTCTCTATTGTGTAGCCTAGCCTACTACTCTCAGCAGTGTCCTTGCACACATTTTAAATTGAGTTTGAAAGGATGGAAGAGTGGCTTGAATAGCACTAGAGAACTAGCTAATTAGACTAGGGAGTTAACATACAATCACACCCGACACAGTGCTCATCAACAAGCTAGCTGGCCGGGCTACATACAGTTGACAATTTAACTTGAATGACAATGTCATGTCTTGGTTACGATGGCTTTGCTACAAACAGAACAGAATCTTGACCACGCTTGGTCACATTTAGCTGGCTGTTTGTCCTTTGCACTTATTACTTTTGCTTTGCAATTAGCTACAACACTGCTGTAGCTCACACCTAGTACTGGCATAAGTCATCCAGCCAGCCGTATAATGACTGTTCATGTGATGTTAACAGACGATTCTAGCTTTTAAAGATGAGGCCACTTCTTACTGTAAGCTATTTTGCGCTATGCCCCAAAAAGTGTCCTCTTATCTTGGCAGTCCGTTTGATCTGTGTTTTAGCCTATAGAGATGGACACTTAGGTCCCCATAAATATACATCTTGGAAATACAAACTCAGTTTAAAATGTGTGTGCACTGTTGAGAGTAGTACACAACTGACACCAGGGACTTGAGTTCTGTCCAATCACAACTGACCCCAGGGACTTGAGTTCTGTCCAATCCCAAACCAGAAGTGTTCTCCCACATGTTCTCTGCCATGATCTCAAATCTTATTGTGTTTCATGAAAATGTCAGTGTTTTGTGAAATGTCGTGTTTTGTGAAATGTTTTGTGAACTGTCATTGTGTTTAGTGAAATGTGTGTTTTGTGAAATGTTGCGTTTTGTGAAATGTGTTTTTTTAAATGCTGTTGTGTTTTGCACTTCAGGGCCATTTTTGAGTACTATTATCTCTAATAACATAATTTTCCTTGAACAATCTTGCTTTTCAGCTGCTGTGGGCCATCATGTACCCTGTCTAGAATGGACACTCCCCTCAGCTCTCCTTGTCTCCAATTGGGATTCTGGGTTAGACTTCCCTCCTCAGGTTCAGGAAACAAACCTTAATGTGAGATGGGATTGTGTTTTCTTGTAGAAAGCGAAATGGGGCATAACATGGACAAACGTGCAGAGACTACTGCCTTCCAATGACAAATTAGACTTTAATGAAAAGTGAGAGTAGCTCTGCAGAGACTAAGGCATAACGCCTGATCCAGGGGCATGAGTTCTATGCGTTGATGAGGCATTCATTATACCCATTTAGGAATGGCAGATATCAATCCACAAACGAGCCGTATAAGATGTATGAATTATGCTGAACGCGTGGAAAGTGCACCCATAAGTGTCAGAAAATGCAAATGTCCTTTAATGAAGGCTGGGTGGATGTCTGGGTGGATGTCTGGGTGGATGTCTGGTGGATGTCTGGGTGGATGTCTGGTGGATGGCTGGGTGGATGTCTGGTGGATGTCTGGGTGGATGGCTGGGTGGATGTCTGGGTGGATGGCTGGGTGGAAGGCTGGGTGGATGTCTGGTGGATGTCTGGGTGGATGGCTGGGTGGATGTCTGGGTGGAAGGCTGGGTGGATGTCTGGGTGGATGTCTGGGTGGATGTCTGGGTGGATGGCTGGGTGGATGTCTGGGTGGATGGCTGGGTGGATGGCTGGGTTGATGTCTGGGTGGATGGCTGGGTGGATGTCTGGATGGATGTCTGGGTGGATGTCTGGGTGGATGGCTGGGTGGATGTCTGGGTGGATGGCTGGGTGGATGTCTGGGTGGATGTCTGGGTGGATGGCTGGGTGGATGTCTGGGTGGAAGGCTGGGTGGATGTCTGGGTGGATGTCTGGGTGGATGTCTGGGTGGAAGGCTGGGTGGATGTCTGGGTGGATGGCTGGGTTGATGTCTGGGTGGATGGCTGGGTGGATGTCTGGATGGATGTCTGGGTGGATGGCTGGGTGGATGTCTGGGTGGATGTCTGGGTGGATGTCTGGGTGGATGGCTGGGTGGATGTCTGGGTGGATGTCTGGGTGGATGGCTGGGTGGATGTCTGGGTAGATGGTGTTGGCTTAGATGAGAGATGCCCCTCA